>NW_026963371.1:0-332943 GCF_036588685.1 Mytilus trossulus
GAAAGTATTACAACTAAAATAAGAATATTCTTATATAATATGAATTTGGTATAAAACTAGAGATCTATTCTTGTTTGCTAGATAACTTCTAAAAAGCAAGGATAAAACATTCATGTAGTCTGTTGTGAGTTAAGATCTTTCAGCAGTATTTTGGCTATAAAAATACACAATTTAAATTATTTTTTTCTACAATGTGTAGTCATCAGTTTGCAATTACCACATAATGCTCAACTTTTTAAGACCTAGCCCTCAACTTTTAATGACCTGGCCCTCAACTATTGGCCACCTAGCCCTCAACTTGTAATGACCTGGTCCTCAACTGTTGGCCAGGTAGCCCTCAACTCTAATTGCTCAACTGTTGGACACCTAGCCCTCAACTATGATATTTTCTCAACGTTGCTCAACTAATTTGCATAAAGTTGAGCATTGATAGTTGAGGGCTACCTAATTTGCATAGCAAAAATCCAGCTAGCCCTGAACTGGCCCTCAACTATTTGCTCAACTAATTGCCAGCTTGCCCTCAACTGTCCCTCAATTGTTAGCTCAACTGGCGGCCAGTTGAGCAATGCAGTTGGCCTAGTGATAATTTTTTCTGTATGGGATGTCAGACACTATAGGTTGCACGGATGTTCCAAGCATTTTTCTATAAAAATATAACATCTGATTATTTTTCAAAGATTACGCCCACTGCTTTCCACAAAAAATCGGGTGGGCAGAAGTAGTTCAATTAACGTTATATATAACAGTGAATTAGCTGCTATCTCATTTTTTTAAATGTGGCCCTACAACAAGAATTGATAGACCCAGAAAGAAGTCTGTTAAATATTTTGTAATGAACAATAACTATTAAGAGATCATAATTTTTATTGATATAATAAAAACAACCAATCCAACATGCATGCTTTAGTTTAATTCGTCATATTTTATTGTGTTAACACACAAAAAATTACATGCATCCTGGACTCATCAAAATCTATAGGGACTCACCATTTCTAAAAGTGATCACCATGAAAAATTCATAGTAAGAACCCTGCTATATGTTTATTGAATTGTAAACGAAATGATATCAACTTGTATCAGTTTTTACACTTCATGTACCCATCTGTGAATAAAGAATTGTTGAATTGTTTGCATTGTTTTGTTAATAAATTAGTGTGCCTTTGCTTAATTGTGTATCTTAAGTTCAATTTGTATTGATTTCACGATGAATGGGTTTTTTTTCTCTGTTTTCTCGGAAACTTGTGACATATATTTAACTTGTCTTATTCATATTCTATCAATCAAGTAATTCTTTCCATCAGTATTTTTTTTTTCTATTCATTTAATTGTTAATATTGCTAAAATCTAATGTTGCACATTAATTTGGAAAAAAAAGGTATATTCTATTCTATATATTAGATTTACAACGGACAGACTAGTAAAGAAATCAAGCTTGTTTTGAATATAATTGAAACTACAATAGTCAATAGTAAACGCAAAAGGGTCTATAGACATTAGAAATTATTTTATTTACCAATCATGGGCCTTGTCAGGCAAGATAAAAATAAAGCCTATATATAAGGGTGTGAGTGGAGTATACAGAATAGAGAATAATGGCCAAAAAAATAATGAATAGAGAAAAATAGCCAATAAAATGATCCGCAGGGCGCAGCTTGATACTACCGCAGAGGTCGAACCCAGAACAGTTGGGGCAAGTATGGACACAACATTCAAGCTTGATACAGCTCTGAATTTGGATTGTGATCAAATATTTGACACAGCATAGGTTTCTGACACAGAATGAATGTATTCTAAGATCTTAAAAATTATAAATTGGACATTTACCTATTATGGTCCAATATCCAAAATATAAATACATGGTTATATAGTTTCACCATATCAAAGAACCCCAAGAATTCAAATTTTTTATGAAATCAGAGAAAGTTTCATTTTGGACCCTTTTGACCTCAATGTTGACCAATTTGATAACAGGGCCCAAAAATCAAAAATCTAAATACATGGTTAGTTTCGGCATATCAAAACCCCAATAATTCAATTTTTGATGAAATCAAACAAAGTTTAATTTTGGACCCTTTAGACCTCAATGTGGACCAATTTAAAAACATAACCCAAAAATCCAAAAAATGTAATACACGGTTAGATTCAGCATATGAATCCCATATTCATTTTTTGTTGAAATCAAACAAAGTTTAATTTTTGACCCCAATTTGGACCAACTTGAAAACTGGGTCCATAATTAAAAATCTAAATACATGTTTAGATTCAGCATTATATCAAAGAACCCCAAGAATTCAAGTTTTGTTAAAATCAAACTAAGTTTAATTTTGGACGCTTTGGACCTTAATGTAGACCCATTTGAAAACGGGACCAAAAATTAAGAATCTAAATACATGGTGAGATTCGGCATATCAAAGAACCCCAATAATTCAATTTTTGATGAAATCAAACAAAGATTAATTTTGGGCACTTTGGACCTCAATGTGGACCAATTTAAAAACGGGGCCCAAAATTCAAATCTTAATACGCAGTTAGATTTAGCATTTTAAAAAAACCCAAGAATTCAAGAATAAAACCCTATTGAAATTGGTCAAGAAATAAGCAATTTATGCAAAGTATAAGAAAAGTATTGTTTTCTGCCCCTAATTCCTAAACAGTTAATTGGGGCCAAAAACCCCAAAATCAATCCCAACCTTCCATTTTTGGTAGGGAACCTTTATGGTACAATTTCAGAAAGATCCATACACTTACACACAAGTTATTGTCTGGAAACTAGAAAAATGCTTATATTGACCCCTTTATAGGCCCTAAATTCCTAAACTGTTGGGACCAAAACCCCCAAAATCAATCCATCCGAACCTTCCTTTTGTAGTTTCAATTAAACCTTGTGTTTGAATTTCATAGAGGTCCATTCACTTAAACTAAAATTATTGTCCAGAAACTAATTGTCTTTGGACGACACGGACGACAACGACGTGATACCAATATATGACTGCAATTTTTTGCCGTCGTATAAGACATGAGAACACAAGTTTTTAATCCTATATGAATGTGATAAGTAAAAAAGCATATATTATATTTGCGAAAAGAAGACTGTTACTTTCCCCTACAGAAAACTAGAGGCTCTAAAGAGCCTGTGTCGCTCACCTTGGTCTATGTGAATATTAAACAAAGGAAGCAGATGGATTCATAACAAAATTGTGTTTTGGTGATGTGATGTGTTTGTACATCTTACTTTACTGAATATTCTTGCTGCTAACAATTATCTCTTATCTATAATGAACTTGGCCCAGTAGTTTCAGTGGACAATATTAGTAAAAATTTACAAATTTTATGAAGATTGTTAAAAATTGACTCTAAAGGACTCCTTAGAGGGTCAATTGACCATTTTGGTCATGTTGACTTATTTTTAGGTCTTACTTTGCTGTACATTATTGCTGTTTACAGTTTATCTCTATCTAAAATAACATTAAGATAATAACCAAAAACAGCAAAATTTCCTTAAAATTACCAATTCAGGGGCAGCAACCCAACAACGGGTTGTCTGATCCATCTGAAAATTTCAGGGCAGATAGATCATGACCTGATTAACAATTTAACCCCATCAATTTGCTCTAAATGCTTTGGTTTTTGAGTTAGTATAAAGCCACAGACTGCATTTTACCCCTATGTTCTATTTTTAGCTGTGGCGGCCATCTTGGTTGGTTGGCCGGGTCAATGGAAACATTTTTTAAACTACATACCCTAATGATGATACTGGACAAGTTTGGTTAAATTTGCCCTCGTAGTTTCAGAGGAGAAGATTTTTGTAAAAGATTACCAAAATTTACGAAAAATTGTTAAAAATTTATTATAAAGGGCAATATCTCCTTAAGGAGTCAATTGACCATTTTGATCATGTTGACTTATTTGTAGATCTTACTTTCCTGAACATCATTGCCGTTCACAGTTTACCTCATAATCTATAATAATATTCAAGATAACAACCAAAAACGGCAAAATTTCCTTAAAATTACCAATTTAGAGGCAGCAACCGAACAACGGGTTCTCCGATTCAGTTGTGTTATATGTTATTCAGACTCTCTCTAGACTTTACGTATGATATGAAATAAGATCAGATAACACCGAGAAACATTTAGACCTGATAGAATTTGACCAATCACAAACCGAGATATATAAAGAGAGTGTGAAGATACCTTTTACTGGGAGACGTGTGTTTCCAATTTGGTGTCGGTAGACAAAATATCTACCATTGACATTCTTGGGTGTGATTGTTACGGATAATTCCGACAACAAAAGTAGACTTGTTATACACCATTGTGTATAAAAATCAATTTAGATATACGACATAACAAGTTTTAGCGGTGTTGACAACTGAGAAATCGGCATATAAAGGAATTTCGCGACCGGCTGTCATTTTTCAAAATTGCGAGTTAAGAACCTTGTGTTATATATATTAAGGTATATAGGGAAAAAATTCTGAGGAAAGTGCCTTGTGAATACAATGTCTTTTATAAATCTTTGAAAAAAAATGAATTATTTCCCTTTGAAAAGAAATCTAGTAATTAATAAGTATTTCAACAAAAATTTAATTCTAGGGAAAGGGCTTTAACTGAACAAGGGGAAAAGCTAAAATCGTGAAAATCGAACTTGACCTGTAACTTGTCATGATAAAACAATACACTAAATATCAAATCAATATCTTCAAGCATGAAAAAAAAAGTCTGGAAAACTGATTTGCTGGACTGACGGATGGACAGACAGACGAACAGAGTGCAAACTTAATGTCCCCTTTGACTTCGTCGGTAGGGGACTAAAAATCTGAAGGGTTATTTCCCTTTGAACATAACTATGGTTTACCATAGCATTCTAACATTACATATATAATTATTAATAATGAAATTAACTTCAAACTGTCTAATAATATTAATTATAATCATCACCACTTAAGAAATAGATTTTTTTTCAATAGATCTGTCACTTCAATTTTTGTTGTAAGATAAGATATTTACCTTTAGCTTAGTCATAATATGATAACAATAAAACACGAGTGCACACACTGCAATGTCTTGCCTTTTTTACTAATCATTGATATTATGTTGATAGTCCTAAGTATAAAGCTTTATTACAAATGTCACATGAACTTAACATTAACCAAGATAGCTAAACAAAGACCAATGAACCATGAAAATGAGGTCAAGGTCAGATGAACCATGCCAGGCAGACATGTACAGCTAACAAAGCTTCCATACAACAAATATAGTTGACCTATTACTTATAGTTCCAAAAAAATAGACCAAAACACAAAAACATAACACTGTGCAATGAACCGTGCAATTGAGGTCATGGTCAAATAAACCTGTTGGACTGACAAATAGATCATAATATATTTCCATACACCAAATATAGTTGACCTTTGGCATATAATACAAGATAAAAAGACCAAAACTTAAAAACTTAACTTTGACCACTGAACCATGAAAATGAGGTCAAGGTCAGATGCCCGCTAGACATGTACACCTTACAATCATTCCATACAACAAATATAGTAGACCTATTGCATATAGTATGAGAAAAACAGATCAAAACACAACCAGATGCTCCGCAGGGTGCAGCTTTATACGACCTATTGCATAAAGTATGAGAAAAACAGATCAAAACACAACCAGATGCTCCGCAGGGCGCAGCTTTATACGACCGCAGAGGTTGAACCCTGAACGGTTGGGGCAAGTATGGACGCAACATCCAAGCTGGATTCAGCTCTAAATTTGGATTGTGATTAAATAGTTGACACAGCATAGGTTTCTGACACAGAATGAATGTGGTCTAATGAACTTTAAAAAAAAATTGCCTTTGAGCAATTCACTATGCTGTTGAATATTAATCCTCTCAAAAAAATGTTTGAAGAAATTTTCTTTTTATTTATGAAATCTGAAATGAAAAAAATTGACCCCCCAATTTTTTTTTCACATCCCCCTTTCCCTTATTTCAAAACTGATCTCAATTCAAATTTCTAATGAAGTTTGCAACAATAACTACTCATTTAAATACATCATAAAATATCAAAATGTAAAAAAAGTGCTTGTTATTACTGAATGGTAAAGATTGTTTTAATCTATCAGTTGGTAGTAAAAGTGAATATACATTGTATATTGTATAAAACAATGATTTAAGTTGATTCAACTACTATTCTGGACTAGGAAAGATAACTCCAATTGAAATCCAATTGGAATTTCTTGCTATTGCACAATATTGTGCAATTAGATATTTCTTGCTATTGTGCAATACTGTGCAATTGAAAATATTTGCAATTGCACAATACTGTGCAATTGAAGATTTCTTGCTATTGCACAATACTGTGCAATTGAAGATTTCTTGCTATTGCTGAATACTGTGCAATTGAAAATTTCTTGCTATTGCACAATACTTAACATAACAATTTTGGATCTTGATTTGGACCAACTTGAAAACTGGGCCCATAATCAAAAATCTAAGTACATGTTTAGATTCAGCATATAAAAGAGGCCTAAGAATTCAATTTTTGTTAAAATCAAACTTAGTTTAATTTTGGACCCTTTGGACTTTAATGTAGACCAATTTTAAAACGGGACCAAAATTAAGAATCTACATACACAGTTAGATTTGGCATATCAAAGAACCCCAATTATTCAATTTTTGATGAAATCAAACAAAGTTTAATTTTGGACCCCGATTTGGACCAAATTGAAAACTGGGCCAATAATAAAAAATCTAAGTACATTTTTAGATTCAGCATATCAAAGAACCTCAAGGATTCAATTTTTGTTAAAATCAAACTAAGTTTAATTTTAGACCCTTTGGACCTTAATGTAGACCAATTTGAAAACAGGACCAAAAATTAAGAATCTACATACACAGTTAGATTCGGCATATCAAAGAACCCCAATTATTCAATTTTTGATGAAATCAAACAAAGTTTAATTTTGGACCCTTTGGGCCCTTTATTCCTAAACTGTTGAGACCAAAACTCCCAAAATCAATATCAACCTTCCTTTTATGGTCATAAACCTTGTGTTTAAATTTCATAGATTTTATATTTACTTATACTAAAGTTATGGTGCAAATACCAAGAAAAATGCTTATTTGGGTCCCTTTTTGGCCCCTAATTCCTAAACTGTTGGGTCTAAACTCCCAAAATCAATACCAACCTTCCTTTTGTGGTCATAAACATTGTGTTAAATTTTCATAGATTTCTATTCACTTTTACTAAAGTAAGAGTGCGAAAACTAAAAGTATTCGGACGACGATGACAATGACGACGACGACGCCAACGTGATAGCAATATACGACGAAAATTTGTTCAAATTTTGCGGTCGTATAAAAACTTAACTATAACCACTGAACCATGAAAATGAGGTCAAAGTCATATGACACCTACCAGTTGGACATGTACGCCTTCCAGTCCTTCCATACACCAAATATACTAGCCCTATTGCTTATAGTATCTGAGATATGGACTTCACCACCAAAACTTAACCTTGTTCACTGATCCATGAAATGAGGTCGAGGTCAAGTGAAAACTGTCTAACAGGCATGAGGACCTTGCAAGGTACGCACATACCAAATATAGTTATCCTATTACTTATAATAAGAGAGAATTCAACATTACAAAAATTCTGAACTTTTTTTTCAAGTGGTCACTGAACCATGAAAATGAGGTCAAGGACATTGGACCTGTGACTGACGGAAACTTCGTAACATGAGGCATCTATATACAAAGTCTGAAGCATCCAGGTCTTTCACATTCTAAAATATAAACCTTTTAAGAAGTTAGCTAACGCCGTTGCCGCCGGATCACTATCCCTATGTCGAGCTTTCTGCAACAAAAGTTGCAGGCTCGACAAAAATATTTAAAATACCCCTTTTGGATATTAAAAATGGCAATAACTCAAAAAGGAGAAATGCTAAAATCGTGAAAATTGAACTTGACCTTCATTTTGACACAAAAAACAACATATCTAAAGGAGTAGATTCAGTAAGACCTCTTTTTGCCCCAAAATATAGCAGTTTCACAAAATTGTTAAAATGTGAACTTTTAGCCATTAATTGGAAAGAAGAATACTTCTGTAAACATAAATATGGGCTGTATCCGGCACTAGCATCATACAGTCATGCAAAAATACTGAAATCTTTACAATTTTGGAATTTGAGTTAATTTTTAGACAGTTTCCGTCTTAAAAGGAAGTGGCCGCATTTGTGTTCATTCTTAATATTTAAATATAAGTTGTATTTGATGATAATACATAACTTATATAAAGTTGAGGATGAACACGGATGCAGCCAATTTCATTTTTGACAAAAGCCATCTGAAAAATTACATTTTACGGCATATTTGATAGATTTTTAGTATTTAAGCTTGAATTGAGCATCTTTCATGTCTTTGATGACTTAATCAATTAAAATATTTCATATTAACTAAATGAATATATTAAAGTAGACACAAGAGTGTTAAACTAGAGGCTCTTAAGAGCCTGTGTTGCTCACCTCTGTCTATGTGCATATTAAACAAAGGACACAGATGGATTCATGACAACATTGTTTTTTGGTGATGGTGATGTGTTTGTAGATCATACTTTACTGAACATTCTTGCTTCTTACAATTATCTCAATTTATAATGAACTTGGCCCATTAGTTACAGAGGAAAATATTTTGTTAAAATTTAAAAAATTTAAAAAATTATTAAAAATTTACTATAAAGTTGTTCAATATTGACTATAAAGGGCAATAACTCCTTAAGGGGTCCTCTAACAATTTTGATCATGTTGACTTATTTGTGGATTTTACTTTGCTGAACATTATTGCTGTTTACAGTTTATCTCTATCTATAATAATATTCAAGATATTAAACAAAAACAGCAAAATTTCCTTAAGAATTTTCAATTCAGGGGCAGCAACCAAACAACCAGTTGTCGGATTCATCTGAAAATTTTAGGGCAGATAGATCTTGACTTGCAAAACAATTTAAACCCCATGTCTGAATTACTTTTAATGATTTGGTTTCAGAGTTATAAGCCAAAATCTATATTTTACCCGTATGTTCTATTTTTAGCAAAGGTGGCCATCTTGGTTGGTTGGCAGGGTCATCGCACACATTTTTTAAACTAAATACCTCAATGATGATTCTGGTCAAGTATGGTTTAATTTGGACCACTAGTTTTAGAGAAGATTTTTGTAAAAGATAAGAAAAAATTACGAAAAATTGGTAAAAAATGACTATAAGGCGTAAATTAAAATATTGTTTGCTTGACCGACCGACCCTATAAATTCCTTCCGCTTGAAAATCTTTTATTTGTATTTATCAGCAAGATTTAATTTTATTTTATTTTTCCGTTCCTACAATAAATCTTATATTTGTATTATCCGCTCTAAACTTTTTTACCGGAATCCTCTGGTTTTATCTTTCCCGTATAAGGTCTAGTCCGTTTGGTATCACGTGAGCGTTTGACATGAACACTTGAATTTAGAGTTTCAAAGCATTCGTTTTAAATCGATGTTAAAAGCTTTGAAATCATGATATGACGAACGTTACTCTGTGTCTTTATACTTGAAGAGTAGAATTCATTCAAAAAAAGTTTGTCCAATACAAAATTATCAACGTGTGTACAAAATATTTTGTAAACATACGTTGTATCCTATGTAGGAATGGCCTTTGGTGATCTGTAGATCAGGATGATTATGTTAACGATGCCTTCGACCAGCATTGAAATATTATTTATATCTGACATGAACAAAAGGTCTGTAAAGTGGAGAATATTTGGCAGTAAAATCGCCAAGTTTTTCCATACAGATCATTTATAAATGCGATGTTAAATACGTGACAATTGAGTTTCGAGTCTTGTATCATTTTTATTGGAAACTCAGGCACACACGAAAATTTAAACACTCTAGGGACTTTTTCTAGTAATGTATGTCTCCCCGGACATATTTTATTTTACCAGGACAAAGTTATCTCTTACAGAAAACCTTTAGGTCGAGGTAAGCGTACAACAGGTACGTACGTAGTACAGAATATTAGTGTAAGTTAAAACTCTTAAAAGTTCCAGGCATATAAATGTTGAAAATATGCCGCACAGCCCTATAATTTTATATTTGAAATAAAATTAGTAGTGCATATGAATTAATTTCATATTCTACATGTTCCGAGACCACAATTATTTCGTAGTGCATTTCTTTTAGAACATAAATGAAAGTAAAAAAATTCCCACCTGCACTTTCTCAAAGAAACTTTTACAGTGTGTTGTACTACTTTTGGGACAAATTATAGAAAAATTATAGTAAAATTCATCGGCTCTAACTCAAAATATGATCAAATTTATGTTTAGGGCGTCTTGAAATCTTTTGACAGCTTCCGAAGTGCTTATTTTAAACCTTTTTCAGCTGGACCAAATCACTACTTTCTTTAAAATTCTGGACCCAAATTTCTTTACAGTGTAATTTTACCCCTCTACTTGCAGTTTGAGGCATTAAACATGGAGAAATAAATTTGGCAGGGGTGTGCTTATTTTAAACCTTTTTCAGCTGGACCAAATCACTACTTTCTTTAAAATTCTGGACCCAAATTTCTTTACAGTGTAATTTTACCCCTCTACTTGCAGTTTGAGGCATTAAACATGGAGAAATAAATTTGGCAGGGGTATAAAAATTAATGGCAAGTAACCCACTGTCAACACTAGGGACTATATTTGTGAACAACGAAAATCAAGGGACGACAATTGTGGTCTCGGACCTAATAGGATAGAAAGAGTTGACAAATCTTAAAAAAACTTGGTATGACCAAAACTTAATGAATTATAACACTGCTTACAAAGTTTCATGACAATAGGATGTATATTATAGACAATAAGTTAAGTTCTATACTCATCTTTGCGTGTAAAATTTTGACGTTAAAATTGAAAATATCAACTATCAACATTTGGGGCTTTTTAAAATTAAAATATTGCAAAAAAATACTTTTTAAATGCCTAAATATATAACTATCATGCACTAAAAGCAATAGAGTACTCATTTGATTGGTCAGATTTGGCATAATTATTCAAAAGTCAAATTTATATGAGCCTGTGCCCTAAAAATTGAGGTTTTTCAATGAAGGGGGGCCGGCTTACATGAAGATGTAATATTTTCCAGCAATTTTAAATTTGTGAAGCTTTTTGGTTATAAATAATCCTTACATATGTATTGAAAGTACTTTAAATGGAAAGAAAAGTTACAAATAATATATCATATTAGTTTAAAAGGGTCTTAGGCCAATTTGCAAGTAAGACTGGAAAAAATGTAGGGTCAGTTTAGGCCATGCCACATATTTACATTAAAAAAGGCATATTGAGGCTATAAGAAATAAAAACTTGTGTCTTTTTTATCATTTCTAAACTCATGTGACATGATACAACAAATCTGAGCACAAACAGACTCTTGCAATTAACTTTTCTTACAACCAGTATGGTCTGATACAAAGATTTTTGCCTTTTTAGGGAAAAACTTGCATGCAATTTATTCTCAACAGGCTTATATTTAAACCACTTGCTATCCTATAGAAGAAAAGAAAGATATTATGTGAAATGGATCAGGTACAATAGACATTGTAAAGAGCTTTTGATACAAATTTAGGGAGGTCTTTATTATGGACTTCAAATTTTATGTACCAAGCTCCCCACTTTTGACTTCATCCAAACATGGCGTTAGACAAGGGTCATTTATACAACACATTTTGCACATTTTGTCTGAGATAATCTTCTTTTCTGTAGATTCAGAGTTCATAAATAAGTGAAAGTACTAGATAAAGGCATAGAAACACAAATATTGACACATGGAAATCTGTCAGATAGAAAGTTAGGATGCCATTTATGCACCAATATTGAATATCTATAAAATGCCTATTTTGACAATAAAATGCCAAAATTGGTCATTTTTGCAGAAATTCTATAAAATAAAAATTTAAATCCTTTAGTTTCATGCTATTCGACAAATTGAAACCATCAAATCATTTAGGGAAGTTGCCAAAGTACAGATTCTATATTTACAGTTTTCACCTTTTAGGTCAGAGACCACAATTATTTTGTAGTGCATTTCTTTTAGAACATAAATGAAAATAAAAAAAAATCCCACCTGCGCTTTCTCAAAGAAACTTTTACAGTGTGTTGTACTACTTCTGGGACAAATTTATTAAAATTATAGAAAACTTCATCGGCTCTAACTCAAAATATGGACAATTTTATGCTAAGGGCGTCTTGAAATCTTATGACAGCTTCCGAAGTGCTAATTTTAAATCTTTTTCAGCTGGACTAAATCACTACTTTCCTTTAAAATTCTGGACCCAAATTTCTTTACAGTGTAATTTTACCCCTCTACTTGCAATTTGAGGCATTAAACATGGAGAAATAAATTTGGAAGGGGTATAAAAATTAATGGCAAGTAACCCACTGTCAACAATAGTTACTATATTTGTGAACAACGAAAATCAAGGGAGGACAATTGTGGTCTCGGACCACATGATAATTTTTTTTCAAAACTTCCTGGGACTTTATACTAATAGTCCAAAAAAACTTATTAGCAAAAGCATACTTAAACAAAAGCAATACAGACAAAAATGACCTCATGCAGATTTTGTATCTATAAAATAAAATATTATACCTACCTGCCTACCCATGACAAAAAATGTACCTAGCTTAGTTATTTTTTGGGAAAGAAAAAGAAAATATTTTACCTACTTACCTACCCTGTTTCAAAACATAGGGTCCGAAAAGGGCAAACAAACAATATTTTAATTTAGGCCTAAAGGGCAATAACTCCTTAAGGGGGTCAACTGACCATTTTAGTCACATTAACTTATTTGTAGATCTTAATAATTACTTTGCTGATTATTATTGCTGTTTCCAGTTTATCTCTATCTATAATAATATTCAAGATAATAGCCAAAAAAACGGTATAATTTCCTCAATTCAGGGGCAGCAACCAAACAACCGGTTGTCCGATTCGTCTTAAAATTTCAGGGCTGATAGATCTTTACCTGATAAACAATTTTACCCCGTGTCAGATTTGCTCTAAATGCTTTGGTTTTTGAGTTATAAGCCAAAATCTACATTTTACCCCTATGTTCTTTTTTTAGCCATGGCGGCCATCTTGGTTGGTTGGCAGGGTCACGCCACACATTTTTAAACTAAATACCCCAATGATGGTTGTGGCCAAGCTTGATTTAATTTGGCCCAGTAGTTTCCGAGGAGAAGATTTTTATAAAAGCTAACGACGGACGACAGACCCCAAGTGATGAGAAAAGCTCACTTGGCCCTTCGGGCCAGGTGAGCTAAAAAGTGTCCAAAATCTTTCATCAGCTCAACCTGAAGATTTGGCCACTATAAACCTCTCATTTCAAAAATTCTAGCTATTCTAACTCTTTAACATAGTAACAATACTCCAATAAGTAGTTTGTATGTATTTATCATTTTTACTTTGCCATGGTATTTTGACACCCCCCCCCCCCTGTAACTCCTTACGGATGAATCTTCTGTAGATGAAACACGCGTCTGGCGTATATACAAAATTTAGTCCTGGTATCTATGATGAGTTTATTTACAACCACTGGGTCGATGCCACTGCTGGTGGAGATTTATTTCCCTGAGGGTATCACCAGCCCAGTAGTCAGCACTTTTTGTGCAGACATGAATTACCTTTGATATGGTTATATTTATAAATTAACTGTTTACAAAATTTCGAATTTTTGAAATACTAAGGCTTTTCTACCTCAGGCATAGATTACCTTAGCTGGATTTGGCAAAACTTTTAGGAATTTTGGTCCTCAATGCTCTTCAACTTCGTTCTTTAATTGGCTTTTTTAACTTTTTTGGATTCGAGCATCATGATGAGTCTTTTGTAGACGAAACGCGTGTCTGGCGTATATACAAAATTAAATTCTGGTATCTATGATGAGTTTATTTACATAGTAAATATACTCCAATTAGTGGTTAGTATGTATTTTACTAGCTTGAAAAGATGTTTCGAAAATTTTACTTTTTAGATTTTTAAAAATGAGCCATGGCAATTTGACCCCCTCCCCTTTGTTTACCATTAAAAAATTAAAACTTAAGTCTACCATTTTATTTAAATGTTTCCAATTTCAAATAATTGTTCAAGCTACTTGGTCTAGTTATAATGCTTTAAGAAGGTTTTTTGAATGAAATTTTGTTGGTTAAGACTTCAGAGCACTTAAAATACCAAGCAACTATTTCTCTTTAAACCAATTGTGGAAAATTGACCTCCCGTTTTTGTATGAATGATTTTTAATCTTTGATTAGCTTTTATATAATGTAAAATGTTTTATTTCTCATTTAGAATGAAAAAAAACCAGGGGGGTTCAATTTTCCATACAGGGGGTGGGGTTCAATTTACCATAGCGGTATTTTAACCCCGGGGTCAATTTACCATGGGATTCAAAACACCATATTACACCGGACCTACTCCTTAGGAAAAAAACCTCATCATAGCGTTTTCATATTATCGTGCAGAAACTGTTTCGCAGCCGCCTTCCCGCCGTATATCCCCAAATCAATAACCGATATTCACTTCGAAAATCTGGTTAATAAAAGTACTAAAATAGATAATTTAAAACCAGTGTAAGGGAGGTGATCCAACATTGTACAACATTGTACAATTTTGTTTTTGGATTACCTCCCTTACACTGCTTTTACATTGTCCATTGACAATGAAACCCTTATTTTTCCCCTTTGTTTGCCCCTAATTCCTAAATGGTTTGAGCCATAACCACCAAAGCCAATTCTAACCATCCCTTTGTGGTATGGAAACTTGTGGAATAATTTCAGAGAGATCCATACACCGTTCAACAAGTTATTAGATATAGGAAGATGTGGTGTGAGTGCCAATGAGCCAACTCTACATCCAAATAACAATTTATAAAAGTAAACAATTAAAGGTCAATGTACGGCCTTCAACAGGGAACCTTGGCTCACACCGAACAACAAGCTAGAAAAAATGCTTATTTGAGCCTTTTTTTTGCCCCTAATTCCTAAACTGTTAGGACCATAACCTAATAATTTACTTATACTAAAGTGTGAATACCAACTGTATTCGGACGACGACGACGACGACAACGTGATACCAATATACGACCGCAACATTTTTGCGGTCGTATAAAAAATGTATAACTAAGCACCACTTTTACAATTCTGCGTGTTAAATTAGCTCAGATTTGTGTAATGTTGGAATCGTTTTAATTGCCATGTAATAATTTGTAAATGATAACAAGAGAAAGGGTCATTACACTTACTGTTAAAAATATTTTAAAGATAAAAATAATGTTAAATTTGAAGGGCAACTGCATAACGTCTGAAAATGACAATTTTTGGAACCCCAATCTCACTGGTGTTCAAAAACTATTCAAGATAGAATCTTAAAATTTTGAAAGAGATTAAAACAATCAATGTCAAATATTGAAAACAGAAAACTGGCATTCAAATGTACTTAAGTTAGCTGTAGAGCTTACATAACAAAGAAAAATTGTAAAATATCCTGTGACTGGGGGGCAAGGCCAAATATTCTCCATGGAAATAAGATGTGCCAAAGCTTAAACAACTGAATACCAATTAACATTGGCCTACCACTAATGCTTCCCCTTGAACTGACCTAATCACAAACCAATACATGATTATGATAAATAAGAAAAAAATTCAAAGTCAATAGACCCCCGGGGCGGAGCCAAACTATCTCCATGGAAAGGAGTTTTGCCAATGCTTATACAACTGCATACCAAATATCATTGACCTACCACTTATGGTTCCCCATAAACTGACCTAATCTCAAACTAATACATTAAAAATAATCAAAAGTTTCGAAGTCAATACACCATAACTGAGGGGGCAGGGCCAAATAATCTCCATGGAAATGAGATGTGCCCAATGCCTATACAACTGCATACCAAATATGATTGACCTACCACTTGCCGTTCACCATATTAACTAGACCTAATCACAAACTAATAAATTGTTGACGCAGTCGCCGTCGCAGCCACCGCCACCGACGCAGGAAACAGCATACCTATGTCTCGCTTTTTGACTCCGTCAAGGCGAGACAAAAATAACAATGACCAATGAACCATGAAAATGAGGTCAAGGTCAAATGAAAACCTGCCAGTCTGACATATACCCCTTACAATCATTACATACACCACATATAGTTGACCTGCTGCTTGTAGTATCTAAGAAATGGACCTAATCACGCGCCTTTAACCTTGATCACTGATCCATGAATTGAGGTCGAGGTCAGGTTAATCCTGTGTGACGAACATGTAGACGTTAGAAGGAACCCATATACCAAATATAGTTATCCTATTACTAACAAGAGGCTCTCAAGAGCCTGAATCGCTCACCTTAATTTTTTTGGTTAAATCTCTCATCAATGATTATTTTGGCTTTTCAATTTATTTAAATGTTCTTTGAATCGTCCTATTTTCTTCAAAAGCAAAAAAAAAATCATTTTCTCCTATGTTCTATTTTAGCCATAGGAGCTATGTTACTGACATACAAGGAAATGAAATATGAAATTTATACTAGATACTCTGAAACTCATTTAGCCTAAGTTTGGCTGAAATTGATACAGCAGTTTCAAAGGAGAAGATTTTTTAAAGTAAGTCAACATGATGAACAAATTGTGAAAAAAGTCTTTAAAGGGCAATAACTCCTTAAGAGGTCAATGACAATTTTGGTCAAATTGACTTGTTTGTAGATCTTACTTTGCTTGACATTTTTGCTATTAACAGTTTATCTGTATCTATAATAATATTCAAGATAATAACCAAAAACTGCAAAATTTCTTTAAAATCATCAATTCAGGGGCATTATACCTCAAAACCAGTTACCCAATTCGGCTGAAAATTTCAGGACAGGTAGACCTTGACCTAATAAATACTTTAACTTCTTGTCTTATTTGCTCTAAATGCTGCAGTTTTTGAGATATAAGCCAAAAACTGCATTTTACCCTGTGTTCTCTTTTTAGCCATGACGGCCATGTTTTTGACACAAACTTTATTTTATACACCCTCAGTGATCTGGAAGGCTTTTTTCACTATGGGCACAGGGCCCCTCAAACATAAATTCAATGGGCCATTTAAAAAAATAATGGGCCATGTTGTCAAATGAGTGGGCAATTCAAATTGACTTCTGTAAAAAAATAAAAAGTATCATTATTTTCTCATGTTTTGGAAAAGAGGTGTTGGTACAAGTTTACCTTTATGATTTTAAATAATATTGTTCCTGTGATTCTGTAATTTCAATGAATATACAATAACTTCTTCCAAAACGGACAATATTAAAGATATTCCTTTATTTACAATGATTAAACTGTTACTGTTGACTTGGCTTGTTCATGTTCATGTTTTTTTAACATTAAATTTGGGTCTTCGTCTATACCATACTCGTTCCAGACGTTCCGTTTTAGAGGACATTTCAGGAACGTCCTCTGCACTTCTTGTATTATTATTATTACTTCATCAAGATGACAAGAATAACAGTAGAGAGTACCATTAATTGATAGAACAAAACAATAATTCGCTGAAGTCATGTTTACAAAATGTAAAAACGAGCCAAAGACCAAAAAATGACAAGGACAGTTAAGCGCCTTATATGGAGACAAAAGCTAAATTCATAAAAAGGCTTCAAGGGTTTTCAATCGAAATAATAGCAAGCTAAACTAAATTAAAATATTATCATTAGAGTAAAATCTCGTCTGTAATAGCAAATTTCACAAATGTAAAGTTGTTTATAAAAAATTATATCATGAATGATGGTTAATTGCGTTTTTTGGGTTATCAGTTAAACCACATGGTTCTATTATTATCATAGGAAAACACCAGAGACTTTAAACCGCATGGTTCTATTACCATAGGAAAACACCCGAGACGTCCTAAAAATTTATATAGGTGCTCCTATGATTGGAGGAACATTATACAGTTGCGTACACACACATGGTGGCACGGAACATGATCGGAAATCTATTTGACGATATCTAAACGATGTGAAAATATCGTGCGCCACGTGGGCGCTTACATTTGTCACTCTATGCGCAATTTCTGGTGAATATGCGCTATAGGCGCAGGGCGCACGTCCTTTCCGATCACTGCACCCTACTGATCATTCAGTTGAAGTTTGGTTGAATTTGGTTGAGTAGTTTTAGAGGAGAAGATTTTTTAAAGTTAGCAAATATGATGACAAATTGTGAAAAATTGTCATTAAAGGACAATAACCCCTTAAGGGGTCAATTGACAGTTTTGGTCATATTAACTTATTTGTAGATCTTACTTTGCTGATAATTTTTGCTGTTTACAGTTTATCTTTATCTATAATAATATTCAAGATAATGACCAAAAACTGCAAAATTTCCTTAAAATTACCAATTAAGTGGCAGCAACCCAACAATGGGTTGTTTGATTCATCTGAAAATTTCAGGGCTGATAGATATTGACCTAATGAACATATTTACCCCATCTCAGATTTGCTCTAAATGCTTTCGTTTTTAAGATATAAGCCAAAAACTGCATTTGACCCCTTTGTTCTATTTTAAGTAGCGGCGGCCATGTTATTTGACGGATCAAAAATCGAAGAACACACTTTGTGCAGGATAATCTAAGAAACAATCATGCTAAGTTTCATTAAAATCCATTCAGTAGTTTCAGGAGAAGATTTTTTAAAGTTCGCAAATATGATGAACAAATTGTGAAAAATTGTCATGAAAGGACAATAACCCCTTAAGGGGTCAATTGACAATTTTGGTCATATTAACTTATTTGTAGATCTTACTTTGCTGATCATTTTTGCTGTTTACAGTTTATCTTTATCTATAATAATATTCAAGATAATGACCAAAAACTGCAAAATTTCCTTAAAATTACCAATTAAGTGGCAGCAACCCAACAATGGTTTGTTTGATTCATCTCAAAATTTCAGGGCTGATAGATCTTGACCTAATAAACATTTTTACCACATCTCAGATTTGCTCTAAATGCTTTCGTTTTTGAGATATAAGCCAAAAACTGCATTTGACCCCTATGTTCTATTTTAAGTAACGGCGGCCATGTTTTTTGACGGATCAAAAATCGAAGCACTCTTTTTATAACCATAATGTTAAACTCACACTGGAACAAAGTGATCTGTTTGAGGGTAACTTGACATTTGATGAATGTGCTTTGGCACTGAAACATATGACAAATGGTAAGAGTACAGGTTCTGATGGATTTAGTTGATTTTTATAAAAAAAATTGGAGAGATCTCGGTCCATTTGTATATCGATCTTTATATTTTGGGTATGAGCATAGAAATTTTTCTAGTTTTCAATATCAGAGTGTCATTACTTGCCTTCCAAAAGATGGAAAAGATAGGAGATATATGAGTAATTGGCGACCCATCAGTTTACTGAATACTGACATTAAAATAGCTTCAGCAGCTATAGCTAACAGACTCAAACCAGTATTGCCATTTATTATAAGTGACACTCAGAATGGGTTTATTAAAGATACAAATGTAGGTTCATTGGGGAAAACATTCGCTTATTATATGATCTTATGCACTATCTTGAAGAGCATAATATGACTGGTTTACTGTTACTTGTTGATTTTGAGAAAGCATTTGATTCTGTTGAGTGGGATTTTATAGTTAAAGCTCTAAAAAGCTTTAATTTCGGACCATCTATATGCAAATGGTTTGAGACTCTCTATTCAGAAGCTAAAAGCTGTGTAATAAATAATGGTAGTTTGTCAAGTTTCTTTAATCTTGAGCGAGGCTGTAGACAAGGTGACCCCCTATCCCCATATTTATTTATTATAGGTGTTGAATTATTAGCGCTAAAACTAAAATCTACATCTGACATCCACGGTATTCCTATTCACAACAAAGAATTATTGTTGAGCCAGTATGCTGATGACACTTTTCTTGTTTTAGATGGAAAGGAAAAATCTTTAGAGGAGACTTTAAAATGTTTTGATTCTTTTCACAGGGTTTCTGGGCTAAAAATGAATGCATCCAAGACCAAAGCTGTTTGGATTGGAACCAAAAAATATTCAGACCATATACTTTGTCCTAATTATAATCTTCAATGTCAAATTTCAAACTTTTAGGAATAGATTTTTCATTAGATTTACAAGCTATGTTAGATATAAATTTCACAAAGAAAATCAAGGAAATGTCATCAATACTTAAGGCTTGGAAAAACTTACATTACTTGGTAAAATTACTGTTGTAAAGACTCTGGCATTACCAAAGATAGTTCATTTGCTAACAGCTTTACCAAATCTATCCCAGATTAAAATTAAAGAGTTAAATACTCTCTTTTATAACTTTATTTGGAATGGGAAATTAGAACGTATAACACGCAATACACTAATTGGGGATTTTATGCAGGGAGGTTTGAACATGGTGCATTTGTCATCTTTTAGTACATATCTAAAAATAAGCTGGGTTAGAAGACTTCTTTTGAATTTAGAGGGATCATGGCAGACTTTATTATTGTTTCAATTAACCAAATTTGGTGGTGACAGAGTCTTTTCTTTACAAAAAGAACCAGATGCTCCGCAGGGCGTAGCTTTATACGACCGCAGAGGTTGAACCCTGAACGGTTGGGGCAAGTATGGACACAACATTCAAGCTGGATTCCGCTCTAAATTTGGATTGTGATTAAATAGTTGACACAGCATAGGTTTCTGAAACAGAATGAATGTATTCAAATGAACTTAAAATTTTTGTTTTCTCTTAGAGCAATTCACTATGCTGTTGAATATTAATCCTCTCAAAAAAATGTTTGAAGAAATTTTCTTTTTATTTATGAAATTTCAAATGAGAAAAATTGAACCCAATTTTTTAATCACATCCCCCTTTCCCTTATTCCAAAACTAATTTCAATTAAAATATTCTAATGGAGTTTGCAACAATTACTACTCATTTAAATACATCATAAAATATTAAGATGTAAAAAAAACTGCTTGTTATCACTGAATGGTAAAGATTATTTAAATTTATCAGTTGGTAGTAAAAAGTGAATATACATTGTATATTGTATATAACAAAGATTTAAGTTAAGAAAGATAACTCCAATTAAAAAAAATTCTTGCAGATATTTCTTGCTTACTATACTGGACAAAGAAAGATAACTCTTAATTAAAAAAAAATTTGCTATTTCACAATATTGTAAAATTAGATATTTCTTGCCATTGCACAATACTGTGCAATTGAAAAGACTTGCTATTGCACAATACTTAATATAATAATTTTAGATCCTGATTTGGACCAACTTGAAAACTGGGCCCAAAATCAAAAATCTAAGTACATGTTTAGATTCAGCATATCAAAGAGGCCCAAGAATTTAATTTTTGTTAAAATCAAACTTAGTTTAATTTTGGACCCTTTGCACTTTAATTTAGACCAATTTTAAAACTGGACCAAAAATTAAGAATCTACATACACAGTTAAATTTGGCATATCAAAGAACCCCAATTATTCAATTTTTGATGAAATCAAACAATGTTTAATTTTGGACCTCGATTTGGGCCAACTTGAAAACTGGGCCAATAATCAAAAATCTAAGTACATTTTTAGATTCAGCATATCAAAGAACCCAAAGGTTTCAATTTTTGTTAAAATCAAACTAAGTTTAATTTTGTACCCTTTGGACCTTAATGTAGACCAATTTGAAAACGGGACCAAAAATTAAGAATCTACATACACAGTTAGATTCGGCATATTAAAGAACCCCAATTATTCAATTTTGATGAAAACAAACAAAATTTAATTTTGGACCCTTTGGGCCCCTTTTTCCTTAACTGTTGGGACCAAAACTCCCAAAATCAATACCAATCTTCCTTTAATAGTCATAAACCTTGTGTTTAAATTTCATAGATTTCTATTTACTTATACTAACGCTTTGGTGCGAAAACCAAGAAAAATGCTTATTTGGGTCCCTTTTTGGCCCCTAATTCCAAAACTGTTGGGACCGAAACTCCCAAAATCAATACCAACCTTCCTTGTGTGGTCATACACATTGTGTTTAAATTTCATTGATTTCTATTTACTTTAACTAAAGTTATTGTGCGAAAACCAAGAATAATGCTTATTTGGGCCCTTTTTTGGCCCCCAATTCCTAAACTGTTGAAACCAAAACTCCCAAAATCAATCCCAACCTTTCTTTTGTGGTCATAAACCTTGTGTCAAAATTTCATAGATTTCTATTATTTTAAACTAAAGTTATAGTGCGAAAACCAAGAAAATGCTTATTTGGGCCCTTTTTGGCCCCTAATTCCTAAAATGTTGGGACCAAAACTCCCAAAATCAATACCAGCCTTCCTTTTATGGTCATAAACCTTGTGTTAAAATTTCATAGATTTCTATTCACTTTTACTAAAGTTAGAGTGCGAAAACTAAAAGTATTCGGACGACGACGACGACGACGACGACGACGACGACGACGACAACGACGACAACGACGACGCAGACGACGACGCCAACGTGATAGCAATATACGACGAAAATTTTTTCAAAATTTGCGGTCGTATAAAAACTGCTAGAAATTCATGGCTATGTTAAGAATCCTTTTTGGAAAGATGTTTTATTTTGCTTACATACTGCAAAGCCTGATACTTAGGCTTGTACAAATGATATATTATTGCTAGATATTTTAAATTTTGTGCCACTTTCAGATTATACTATTTATATGCAATGGAAGGACTTTGGTGTACAGTATATAAAAGACCTTGTAAATGGTCAAAACAAAGAATTCTTTACATTTGAAAAGATTAGACATAAGATTCTTACAAATAATTTTCTGAAATATTACAGTCTAATCTCCAATATTCCAAAATTTATTAAAGATCACATAAAAGAATATTGTGATTCTCAACAGATTGAAAATGTCAACATCTCTGATGCTTTTTGTACTCAGATTATTAATAATAAGAAACCAAAATTTGTAAACTTGATGACGAAACTATTGTACATTTTTTCTATGAATGTCCAATAACATATCAATTTTGGTCATCATTATTACAGCAAATAAGATTGTATAGCAGGGATTTTGCCATCAGTAAAAAGCAGATATTCCTTGGTTTCTATTCAGAAAGCTTATTCATGAATCTTTTATTTATAGTAGCAAAAAATTATATTTATAAATGTAAGTTGAAGGAACTTACTCCTAATATTTTTGGTTTTAAAAATAGAATAAAACAATATCAGTCATATGAATATTATATTGCAAAGAAAAATAATAATGTTGATGTATATGAAAAATTCTGGACCCCATCACAATATATATTTCCACCATAGAGTATGATATTAATCTGTGAGTAAATTTTTTTTTTTTTATTTTTTTTTATTAGATTTTGGTTATTCTTTGATGCATGTAATTGTGAACAATAATTATGTATATAATTAAGTAATGTATGTGTGTATGTAAGTAAGAATTGTAAGTGTATATGAGAGACTGAGAGAAAGTGAATGCAAGTGGTTCTCATTTCTTTTTTCTATTTATACCTCTTAGCTTTACATTGTTATTTTCTGATATTTATTTATATATTCATAAATTTTCACCCTTTCCGTTTTTTTGTTGTTTTTTTTTGCTTTCTTATTTCTTAATTACTTTCAGTGTGTTTTAAAGCTTATCTTAGCTATTTATTTTTATTTTGTTTATTTATATTTTTTTCTTGTGAGGGAGGAGTTAAAATTTAATAAAATCATTTAAACATGTATTGCTTTAGAAAAGGGAGTGAAGAGAGGAGAAAGAGAAAAAAGAAATGAAAATACTCTTGATTTATAATCTTTGTTTGATTTTCCTTAAAATCCAAATCTAAATAATATGTCATTTATGAAGAACTGGGGTTTTTTGTTTGTTTGTTATATAAGACATTTATGTTGAACCACCTTTATATTTGTTAGCATCTAACTTACAGGTATTTATACAGGTATATTATATATATATATTTGGTGAATATTACTAACAACCACTAACTCCTTTATATATAAATATCATTACTAATGTTAACGAGTCCGGGATAAGGTACCGGTAATCGATGTTTTAAACTAACAAATGTAAAGATTTCAATAATATATATATACCTTCAAAAAAAAAAAAAAAAAAAAAAATCAAAGCACACACTTTGTGCAGGATAATCTAAGGAACAATCATGCTAAGTTTCATTCAAATCCATCCAGTAGTTTCAGAGGAGAAGATGTTTGAAAAATTGTTAACGACGACAGACGACGACGACGGACGCAAAGTTATGAGAAAAGCTCACATGGCCTTTTAGGCCAGGTGAGCTAAAAATAAGTGACAAATTCACACGACAAAAAAAACTTAATATTTTTTTTCAAGCAGTCGCTGAACCATGAAAATGAGGTCAAGGACAATGGGCATATAACAGACGGAAACTTTGCAACATAATGTATCTGCATACAAGGTATAAATAATCTAGGTCTTCTTCCTTCCGAAATATAAATCTTGATACAAATAGTTTATGCCACCGCCGCTAGATAGTACTACCTATGTCTGGCTTACTGCGATGAAATTAATGAACACCATACACTGTGACATTTCAAATACCAAATATAGATCACCTAATGCTAGTAGTTCCTGAGAAACAGGTCTTACTATGAAAAATTAACATTGACCAGTGAAACGTGAAAATGAAGTGAGAGTCAGATGAACAGATATATGATAAGTACAACTTGAAATCATTCCATACTCCAAATATATAGTTAATCTATTGCTTAAATTACAATGTATCTAAGAAAGGGACTTAACTTTGCAAACATTACATTGACCAATGACTTATGAAAATGAGGTCAAGGTCAGATGAGTTATGCCAGACAGACTTGTTCACCTAACCATCACGATCTCGAATACAAAATATAGTTGACCTATTGCTTACAGGATCCAAGAAACGGACTAAAAAAAAACTCAACATTGACCAATGAACCATGAAGATGAGATCATGGTCAGATGAAAGCTGCCAGACAGACAAGTTCATCTTACAATAATTCTATACATCAAATATAGTTTACATACTGTTTATAGTATCTGAGAAACGGACTTGACAACGGAAGCTTTGCCTTGATGACTGATGCATGACATGATTGGAGTGTTCGTTCCATGTTTCACTTTCTATGACTTAGGTCGCAGGTGAGCCAAAAATAAATGTTTTCTAACAGCTATTATGTCAGTGTGTCGTCTGTACAATGGCTACCTTTTTTCTTGGGGAAATAATTCAAGCAAAGTAGAATACTGCTTGCAATTGCAAAGTACGAATAAACTTGTATTATAGCATCGTATAGAAGACCATATATTTGATGGTACTTGCTATGTGGTGTATTTGACAGTATTTCATATATTGGAAAGCTGCTTACACTATATAGCTCCATAGTTTGTTATTATCTATTCTATAGTGATAAATCTCATCAATACATTGCATTTAATTGCATGACGTCCTACAAAAAAAAAAGTTCCTAGCTAGAATATTATTAATAATAAACTAATAAAAATACCTTCTATTCCTATTCCAGCATTCACGCCTGAAGATTTCTCTGACATGACAGTCTGAAAAAATAGGAATATGCACTGTGAATATATCTTCACTCATGTCACTAGTTGCACTATAAAAATTCTAAAATATCAACCCCCCAAAATATACTTTATAAAACAAATGTTTCACATTATATAATATTTATATCGAAAAATTTTCATATTTTTCAGGAAAAAGGGTAGCCCAGAGTAATAAGAGATATATAGTTTAAAGTGTAAAGGTGGTTTTTGAATTTGGAACATCCCCTTGTAGACATAATCTCGCTTCATGTTGATTTGCAAATGCATGTTGAATGCACCTTTAAATTGAAAATTGTTCCAACTGTAGAATATCCCAATATTCCGCAGTGATCTCATACTTGTTATCATTTGTCTTGATAAAATGTATCCGTTCACTTTTGGATAACCTCCATTTTAAGCATATGTAAAATCGAGTAAATCAAGTATCTAAAGTTGTTCCATCATAGTATTTAGGGTATAAACCAGCTAGAGGCTCAAAGGTGTCTGGATATCCCTCATCTGTCATGTTTGCCCCAAAAATGCAATGCAATTAGGCATTTTGCCAAAACAAAATTAGATTGATTGATTGTTGGTGTTTTAAAACATCTAAATTCCAGCCTGCTCTTTGATATATGGAAGCCTAGGGTACAATTTCAGAGAGATCCATACACTTACACACAAGATATTATCCAGAAACTACTTAAAAAGCTTGTTTTTGGCCCCTATTTGACCCCTTATTCCTAAACTGTTGGTACCATAACCCCAAAATCAATCCCAGCCTTCCTCTTGTGGTATTGAACCTTCTGGTAAAATTTCATAGAGAACCATTCACTTAAACTAAAGTTATTGTCCGGAAACCAAGTGTGTCTTTGGACGACAACCACGACATGATAGTATTATAAGAACGCATTTTTTGGCGGTCGTATAAAAACCTGTACCATAAAGTCAGCTATAAAAGGCCACGACATGAAAAATATGAAATATTCAATTGAGAAAACTAACAGCCTTACTTAAATAAATATGACAGACATTCGTTTCAGAGGAGATGATCTTTGAAAAATTATAAGATGGACAAAGAAAATTGGTCAAAAACCATTGTTTAAGGCTGTTACCATGATTACTGCTTTTTAAGGAGTTATCCAATTGTTTTGTTAGTATTGACATTTTTGTGGATCTTGCATGCCTGATTTTTTTTTTTCTTTCAAATAACATTTACTATCTTTCTAAAATAGTTTTCAAGATTATAGACAACAAGAATGTGTCCATAGTAAATGGATGCCACACTCGCACTATCATTTTCTATGTTTAATGGACCATGAAATTGGAGTCAAAACTCTTATTTGGCATTAGAATTAGAAAGATCATATCATAGGGAACATGTATTAAGTTGCAAGTTGATTGGACTCCAACTTCATCAAAAACTACCTTGACCAAAAAATTTAACCTGAGGCGGGAAATGTATATTTACATGTAGTGCTGTTATAAGTGGTTTCTAATTTATGAACATTTTTGTTTTGCAAAGTAATCAAATTGTTAAAATATTGTAGAAAAACGTGAATGTATATTCTATTCTTTTTAGTTTCAGCAAATTAAGTGCTATATTTATGATAAAATATATATACACTAGAACACACCCCCGAAATCGCAGGCATAAACAGCTTGTAAACTGTTGTAGGATGATTTTTTGGTAAAAGATATTATGTATGGAGAATTTCATCAAAGGTATCAAAAGCCCTCTCCCTTTTTCCAAAGTCCGATATTTGTTTCCTTTCTGTTAAATTAAATTATTTTCATGTTTCTGGCCTCAGACCACAATTATTCTTCTCCTTTGCTAAAATGCAACTTTTGGTAAAAGTCAAATTAAGTTAAAAATTTGCACCGCTTCAACTGAACATGAAATAAATGTAATTGCTTATATATAGACCATTATTAGTCTAATAAAATATGCTTCTAGGACAATCCATCAGTGGTTTTTCTTTTGAGAGCCTTATTAACATGCCAATGGTAGAATTTGAATCTTGTATAAATGACTAAGACCGACTGAGGCTTATTTGAGGGGTGGTCGGAGGGGTCCTGATCCCAAAATCCCACGCATAAAAAAATGAAATCCCGAGATGCAGAATTTAAAGAAATTCATATCCCGAAATCATAAAATATGTTCCCGGATCCCGTAAGGATCAATACCCAAATTCTGAGCTTAAAAACACCCTATCCCGACTTCCCGAAAAAGGTCCTGCCTCCCTCTAATCTCTACCCTACTTTCATTTTTGCCATATCACCACTTTCACCAATATATTTTTATGCCCCATTTATGAGCATTATGTTTTCAAGTCTAGTCTGTGCATCCGTGCGTTCGTTTGTTCGTTGTCCGGCCGTCCGTCTGTCCCGCTTCAGATTAAAGTTTGTGGTCGAGGTAGTTATGAATGAAGTTGAAGTCCAATCAACTTCAGTAGTAAATATAGTGCCGATGTGGCACCCGTGTACTATGTACGCATTCTTGTTTCCACATGTTTTACTTATTTTAATATATATATATGCAACTGGTACGATCCCTTAAATAGTAAAAATTTCAAAGAAATCAGTAGACAGAATACAGAGATGCTCTATTTATCTATTGAAAGTAGTATAATCATATAATCGTAGTTTACATGTAGATAAACACGAAAAATAATTGTCCACTACTTTAAAGGAGGTGGTTCTTGCGACCTAAACACCATGATATGTGATATGGAGAACGCTCTGATTAGCTTATTTATTTTTCAGTTTTGTTATCTATCATACTATTGGTTGTACTTGCGCATGTTTCAAACCGGAAGTCTTTCCTCAGACTAAAAAAAGGTCAAATAAACCTGCCAGACTGACATGTACATCGTAATTTACTTCCATACACCAAATATAGTTGACCTATTGCATATAATATTAGAAAAAAAGAACAACACAAAAAATCAAATTACACCACTGAACCATGAAAATGAGGTGAAGGTCAGATGACACCTGCCAGTTGGACATGTACACCTTACAATCATTTCATACACCAATTATAGTAGACTTTTTGATTATTGTATCTGATATATAGACTTGACCATGAAGACTTAGCCTTGTTCACTGAACAATGAACTAAGATTGACGTCAAATGAAAACTGTCTGACAGACATGGGGACCTTACAAGGTACATGTATGCACATACTAAATAAAGTTATCCTATTTATTTAAAATGAATAACAAAAGGTTTATCCAAGACATGAAATATTTTATTTTTTCATATTGAAAATAAAGGCAATTTTTAGAATTTTCCATCAATTTAATCAGAATGTAATACTGTAAAAAAATCAGGATTAAAAGATGTTTTGAAAAGTAATTGATTGAATCAAATTACTTGTAATTTTTGGTTGATTAATGATTACAATGATAACTTAAACAAGAATGTATCCATAGTACACGGATGCCCCTCTCGCATAATCATTTTCTATGTTGAGTGAACCGTGAAATTGGAGTCAAAAGTCTAATTTAGCAAATAAATTAGAAAGATCATATCATAGGGAACATGTGTACTAAGTTTTAAGTTGATTGGACTTCAACTTCATCAACAACTACCTTGACCAAAAACTTTAACCTGAAACTTGCACTATCCTTTTCTAAGTTCAGTGGACCGTAAAATTAGGGTCAAAAGTCTAATTTGGCAATTAAATTAGGAAGATCATATCATAGGGAACATGTGTACTAAGTTTGAAGTTGATTGGACTTCAACTTCATCAAAAACTACCTTGACCAAAAACTTTAACCTGAAACTTGCACTATCATTTTCTATGTTCATCGGACCGTGAAATTGGGGTCCAAAGTCTAACTTGGCAATTAAATTAGATCAAAAGTCTAACTTGGCAATTAAATTAGAAAGATCATATCATAGGGAACATGTTTACTAAGTTTGAAGTTGATTGGACTTCAACTTAATCAAAAACTTCCTCGACCAAAAACTTTAACCTGACATGGGACAGACAGACGGACGGACGGACGCACAGACCAGAAAACATAATGCCCCTACTACTATCGTGGACGGGGCATAAAAATTGAAATGAATTATAGCTGACTAATGATTACAATTACAATTACCCCAAACCTGATCTGAGATGAGACTAGTTACAGGCCTCGACAATAACGCTTGTCCGATTGTCCGGTACCAGAGGGAAAAAAGGTCGGACAAGTAAAAGCTGTATCAAGCTTGTCCGTCGGGACAAGTTCAATTATTTTGCAAAAAATAAATTTTAATAATCCAACTTTGATGAACAAAGTAATTATAAACAAAAAACAAGAAAACAAATATTAATTTGAAATACATGTGTCTGTATTCTGTTTATTCAACATTTGTTCAAATGCAAAACCGTTTTTTTCTTCTTTTTCTACTTGAAATCGATAATTTTTAACTGGTTCTTTGTCGGGTACATTTTAAAAGGTAAAAGGTATACTATTCTTGGAAACCAGTCTAACTAATCTGAATCAGTGATGCGCTTTGTAGATAAGGTAACTTTACAGGAAAGTTTGTCACCTCGACAGGTTTAGCTCCAAGTTTAATAGACAGTTTGGCACCGTAGGAGACATTTTTAGTAGACATGATTGATAGACAGTTTGGCAAGGCAGGAGACATTTCGAGACCAAAACAAATCAGTACCTTATTCTGTTCCTTATAATACATACCATACCAGTAATTTTTTCACAAAAATATATTTTTTTATTTACCATAAAAATCATAAAATCATATTTCATCATAAGTAGAAAAAAACAATACTTGCAATATAGTGAAATATACTGGTAGTTGTAAATTTCTGTGTCATTTTGGTCTCTTGCTGCGAGTTGTCTCATTGGCTATCAGACCTTATCTTCTTTCATTGATTGTATTTGAATACACTTTTTTCAACTTAAAAAAATATAGGATACAAATGTCAAATGAGTGTACAGGCCTATCAGATGGTGCCTCATGTGCAGAGTCTGATGAGACTAGCATTGATGAAAACTAGAACCTAAGTCCTGTGACATGACTAGATTCAGTTGTACTTGACTCATATTTTTGAAAAGTATTTCAAAAGAAAAACATCAAATTCTGTTCTATTGTTTAAATTCGTTTTGTTCCTTTAATCAACTTTAGATGTAAAATGGTTATTTTTAGTAAAAAAATTGGACAAGAAACAATTTCATTCGGACAAGTAAGTTTTGGTATGTACTTGTCCTACTGGACAAGTTGAAAAAAAAGTTATTGTAGAGGCCTGAGTTAACCATTAAAAGGAGGTTACAGACTGACTGTCGGTGTAAGAATCTCAAATATAATTTTGCAAAGCTTGTTTTCTCCTTAACACTCTTGAATAGAATAAAAAAACATCTACTTATTTTGTTTAATATTGAAGAAATCACAAACCAATAATTTCCTGAATTCAAAATGTTGGCTTAGCTTTGTGAAAGGCTGGTAAAACGTTGAATTTAGCCTCTCAAATATATGATTTTGTCCAATCAAAATCGTAATAACAAATAAAGTGCATTAGAATTTGAAATTTTTAATTCAAGACATAAAGAATGTCACCTGGAATATCCTGGTTCTGTACCTGAGTTATTCTTAGGGTAAGCATTTGTAATTCAATAGTATATGTACCTGTAAGTATTCCATCACTTCTTTATTCTGCTGATATTTATTTTCTGTTGCTAGATCGTAAGGAGTCTCACCCTGAAATACAGACAAATCTTTATATTGCTTTCATCTGTTAATTACAAAGAAGACTTTTGTAACACATATCATACAATAAACAAGACCAGTAGCAGCTGAGTGGTGTCTATTTTTCTTTTTACAGGTGCTAACATTATTATTATTAATTATAAAATATAACTCATGAACAACATTCTGAATATTTTTATAACTTTTTCTGTAGCCTTTAAGAAGGCTTTTAACTTTTTTTTAAAGCATATGAAATAATCTCAATCTGTAAGCATTTAGTCTTTGTATTTTTTTTACGCGTTTTTTTTTTTTAAATCTGTTAATGCATCCTTATGTCTAGATGGGGGTTGTAGGATTTCGGGGTCTTTTTAACTTTTTATTTTTATATTTTAGCACCCCATTTTTCTTTATTCTTTATATTTTTGCACTCCATTATTTTCTATTCGTCATCTTTTTGCCCAATTCTCTCTATTCTCGAAGTTTTTTTCTATCATTCATGATTTTCTACTCTGTATACCCTATCCATATCCTCCTATAACTATATATTGTTATTTTACAGATTTCATAGTTTTTAGTTTTATCACTGACATCGTATAAATAAGGAAATACATAAATTATAGCACAGTTGAGAGTTTTTTCTGCAACTATTCCAACTATATAGCTTTTAAAAACAAGAATTTGAAGAAATTTGCAGTCTTAAGGAGGCTACGGTGTCTTCCTCCATATTGGATTTTGAAAAAAACGGACAACAAACAGTTGAGATCTTTAATAAAATGTGCAAATTTCGAAAGTTGTATGTAATTTATGTGTAAGACTTTTCATGTTAATATAGAAAATAATGTGATTTATCATATTTACTGCTATATTTTACAAAAAAAACAGATTTATTATTTTTTTTAAACTTTGCCACATAAGGGGAGATAACTTCGATATAAGGAGAGATAACTTAGATAAAGTAACTTATACTAGAATATTTTTTTAACTATTTAATTATAAATATATTATGAACTTGTACGTCTGACGTATTAAATTTTTAACCTGGTACCTTTTGTTGGCTATTATTTATTTGTTTCTCTCTCCTATATTTTCTCCAATTTTTTTGTATTGTAGTCCTGTCAAGTAATGTTGTCAGTTCAATGTTATAATTAACATCGCCATTTAAGTGGGAAGTTTGGCATGCAACAAAACCAGGTTCAACCCACCATTTTTATTATAAAATGCCCTGTAACAAGTCAGGGAAATTGCCATTGTTATATTATAGTTCGTTTCTGTGTGTGTTACATTTTAAGGTTGTGTTTCTGTTGTGTCATTGTTCTCCTCTTATATTTGATGCGTTTCCTCCAGTTTTAGTTTGTAACCCGATTTGTTTTTTTCTCTATCGATTTATGAATTTCAAACAGCGGTATACTACTGTTGCCTTTATTTAATGTATTGCTTAAGGATGTCTGCTTGTCATATGACTAACTTTAACCTTGAGAAAAAAGTCCATTTGACCAAAAATATCTTAAACATCATTTTAGTGATGCATTATTTACTAGTTGAATACTAAGCATATACTGTAAAATATGACCTGATGTGTTTTGACCAAGGGACTGATACTAGCTTGTTCTACAAGACATCTTGTGGTCTGTAGATGTCCCCACTTAGCAGCCAGATGTAAAGCTGTGTATCCATCACTCTACAATAATACCAAATAACTAGTAAATATAATGGACAATATTTTCTCAATGTCAATAATATACAACATATCCTACAACTGGCATAAAACTTGTCTGATAAACTGGATAATGTTGTGTAATAAATAAAAACAAAATGTATATCACATGAATCAGTGGTCAAAACTGAATAAAATGACCAGTCACACTTGTATTTGTATTGTACATAAACAACATGTTTTTTTGTGGGATGTCAGAACTTCCATCCGAAATGTCATGTTAACAAAAACAATTTTTTTTTTCAAGAAATGCATAAAATATTTATATCAATTGATCCAGTGAAATGCACAGAGATAAATGAGATCTCACTTTATATAATTCTGGCGAGTATTTGTTGATATAATAATAAAATCTGTCTGATTATTATGGTTCAGAATAATGATCAATTTAAAAAAAAAACTTTTTCAAAGATATATGAAAAATAGTTACATTTCCTGATTAAGTACGAGGAGACAAGAAAAATGAGACCCCACTTTATGTAAATATTACAAACATTAGTTGTCCATTAAACCTGTCTTATTAACAACTTTATGTTGGTTAACAGAAATGTGATCAGATTTAGTAGATAACATACATTAAAACTGTCTAATTAACAACAGGATTTAGTGTAGATCCAGTAGTAGAATCATAAATTTTAAGAAAATATATTTTTTAAAGAAAAATGAAAAAAAGTTGTATTTTCTGATTCAGAACAATACTATGAGTAAAATGAGACCCCACTTTATATAATTATTACTAACAATATTTGTTCATTAAACCTGCCTTATTAACAACATGATTTTGTGTTGATTAAAAGTAATGTGATCAGATTTAGTAGATAACATACATTTGTGATATCTTTATTACATCTGTTCTCAAGGAGAAGTTGACATACTTCCACATGTCCTCTCATGGCAGCAAACATTAATGCTGTCCATCCACCAACCTGGAATAATACAACTGACATCATAACTTGTCTGATAAACTGGACAATGTTGTGTAATAAATATTAACAAAATTGACCAGTCACATTAATTAAAACTGTCTAATTAACAACTGGATTTAGTGTAGATTCAGTTTAATCATAAATTTTAAGAAAATATTTTTTTAAAGGAAAATGAAAAAAAGTTATATTTTCTGATTCAAAATAATACTATGAGTAAAATGAGACCCCACTTTATATAATTATTACAAATATTAGTTGTCCATTAAACCTGTCTAATTAACAACATGATTGTGTGTTGATTAAAAGTAATGTGATCAGATTTAGTAGATAACATACATTTGATGTGTTATCTTTATTACATCTGTTCTCTAGGAGAAGTTGACACACTTCCACATGTCCTTCACTGGCAGCAAACATTAATGCTGTCCATCCACCAACCTGGAATAATACAACTGACATCAACACTTGTCTGATAAACTGGACAATGTTGTGTAATAAATATTAACAAAAATGACCAGTCATATTAATTAAAACTGTCTGATTAACAACAGGATTGAGTGTAGATTCAGTTTAATAATTAATTTTAATAAAAAAAAAATTTCAAAAAAGCATGAAAAAAAGTTTTATTTCCTGATTTAGTACAACACAAAGAAAATGAGACCCTCCTAAAATAAAGATTATTATTATTATTATTATTCATACAAGTATTTGTTGTTCATTAAACACGTCTAATTAACAACAGGATTTAGTACATATTCAGTATAATCACTTACTTTAAAATATTGATTTTTCAAAGAAAAGTGAAAAAGAGTAGTATTTTCTGATTTAAACAATTATATGAGTAAAATGGAATCATATTTTATATGAATTTAACACAACATCAAGTGAAACCTTAACATGCTTAATGTAAAAAATTGTTTCTTGTCAAGAAGCAAAATAAGAACTTTACCATCTATAACTCAAACAAAAAGATAAATATTTAAAATCAAACCCTGCATACATTTTTTTCCATTAAAACTGTCTAATTAAATTCTGAATTTTTATTTAATGTTGATTCAGTATAATGACTAAGTATCAGTTTCCATACAGACCAATGGTATTTGAACAGTGCAGGTTTTTTAATTTTGTGTTTTGTTTTTAATACCAATGGCCTAGATAGACCAAGGGGGAATCGTACAAAAACAAATATGGTTTAACCCCTCCATATTTTATGCCTGTACCAAATCAGACAATCCAAACCATGTGTTGTTAGTTGTTGTATTTGTATGTCTAATTACTCTTATCAGTCAGGCCCAGACAATTAGTTGTTAGTTGTTGTATTTGTTTGTCTCTTTACTCTCAGTAGTCAGGCCCAGACAATGTGTTGTGTGTTGTTATATTTGTTTGTCTATTTACTCTGAGTAGTCAGGTCCAGACCATGTGTTGTGTGTTGTTATTTTTGTTTGTCTATTTACTATGAGTAGTCAGGCCCAGACAATGTGTTGTTAGTTGTTGTATTTGTATGTCTATTTACTCTCAGTAGTCAGGCCCAGACAATGTGTTGTGTGTTGTTATATTTGTTTGTCTATTTACTCTGAGTAGTCAGGTCCAGACCATGCATGTGTTGTGTGTTGTTATATTTGTTTTGTCTATTTACTCTGAGTAGTCAGGTCCAGACCATGTGTTGTGTGTTGTTATATTTGTTTGTCTATTTACTCTGAGTAGTCAGGTCCAGACCATGTGTTGTGTGTTGTTATATTTGTTTGTCTATTTACTATGAGTAGTCAGGCCCAGACAATGTGTTGTTAGTTGTTGTATTTGTATGTCTATTTACTCTCAGTAGTCAGGCCCAGACAATGTGTTGTGTGTTGTTATATTTGTTTGTCTATTTACTCTGAGTAGTCAGGTCAAGACCATGCATGTGTTGTGTGTTGTTATACTTGTTTGTCTATTTACTCTGAGTAGTCAGGTCAGGTCCAGACCATGTGTTGTTTGTTGTTATATTTGTTTGTGTATTTACTCTGAGTAGTCAGGTCAGGTCCAGACCATGTGTTATGTGTTGTTATATTGGTTTGTCTATTTACTCTGAGTAGTCAGGTCAGGTCCAGACCATGTGTTGTGTGTTGTTATATTTGTTTGTCTATTTACTCTGAGTAGTCAGGTCAGGTCCAGACCATGTGTTGTTTGCTGCTATATTTGTTTGTGTATTTACTCTGAGTAGTCAGGTTCAGACCATGTGTTGTTTGTTGTTATATTTGTTTGCCTATTTACTCTCAGTAGTCAGGTCCAGACCATGTGTTGTGTGTTGTTATATTTGTTTTGTCTATTTACTCTGAGTAGTCAGGTCCAGACCATGTGTTGTGTGTTGTTATATTTGTTTGTCTATTTACTCTGAGTAGTCAGGTCCAGACCATGTGTTGTTAGTTGTATTTGTTTGTCTATTTACTCTGAGTAGTCAGGTCAGGCCCAGACCATGTGTTGTGTGTTGTTATATATTTGTTTGTCTATTTACTCTGAGTAGTCAGGTCAGGTCCAGACTATGTGTTGTGTGTTGTTGTATTTGTTTGTCTATTTACTCTGAGTAGTCAGGTCCAGACCATGTGTTGTTAGTTGTATTTGTTTGTCTATTTACTCTGAGTAGTCAGGTCAAGCCCAGACCATGTGTTGTGTGTTGTTATATTTGTTTGTCTATTTACTCTGAGTAGTCAGGTCAGGTCCAGACTATGTGTTGTGTGTTGTTGTATTTGTTTGTCTATTTACTCTGAGTAGTCAGGTCTAGACCATGTGTTGTGTGTTGTTATATTTGTTTGTCTATTTACTCTGAGTGGTCAGGTCAGGTCCAGACTATCTGTTGTGTGTTGTAATATTTGTTTGTCCATTTACTCTGAGTAGTCAGGTACAGAACATATGTTAGTATTAGTATGACAGTGTTATGCTTTAAAAAATGGTAGGTTTCACATTTAATGCAGTAATCCGGTTACATGTATGTCTCAGTGTTGTGTCATGATGTGTCTCATTTTCTGTGTGAAACATCAGTGGTGTGTCATGATGTGTCTCATTTTCTGTGTTGAACATCAGTGTTGTGTCATGTGATTCCTGTTCTGTGTTGAACATCAATGGTGTGTCCTGATTTGTGTCATGTTCTGTTTTGAACATCAGTGTTTGTCCTGATTTGTCTCATTTTCTGTGTTGAACATCAGTGTTGTGTCCTGTTGTGTCTCATGTTCTGTGTTGAACACCAGTGTTGTGTCATGTGATTCATGTTTCGTGTTGAACATCATTGTTGTGTCCTAATATGTGTCTTGTTCTGTGTTGAACATAAGTGTTGTGTCCTGTTATCTCTCATGTTCTGTGTTGAACATCAATGTTCTGTCATATGATTCATGTCCTGTGTTGAACATCAGTGTTGTGTCATGCTCCATGTTAAACATCAGTGTTGTGTCATGATATGTCACATGTTATCTTTAAATGCATGTTGCATCATGATATTTCTGTTTTTTTGTGTTGAACATCAGTGTTGTGTCATGATGTGTCTCATGTTATGTGTTGAACATCAGGGTTGTGTCATGATATGTCTCATTTTCTGTGTTGAACATCAGTGTTGTGTCATGATGTGTCTATTGTTCTGTGTTGAACATCAGTGTTGTGTCATGATGTGTCTCATGTTCTGTGTTGAACATAACTGTAGTGTCACAATGTGTCTCATGTTCTGTGTTGATGTGTCTCATGTTCTGTGATGAACACCAATGTTGTGTCACGATGTGTCTCATGTTCTGTGATGAACACCAATGTTGTGTCACGATGTGTCTCACGTTATGTGATGAACACCAATGTTGTATAATGATGTGTCTCATGTTATGTGATGAACACCAGTGTTGTGTCAAGCTGTGTCTCATGTATTGTGTTGAACATCAGTGTTGTGTCATGATGTGACTCATGTTTGGGTTGAACATCAGTGTTGTGTCAAAATGTCATATTGTGTGTCAAACATCAGTGTTGTGTCAAGATGTGGCTCATGTATTGTGTTTTACACCAGTGTTGTGTCATGATGTGTCTCATGTTCTGTGTTGAAAATCAGTGTTAAGTCATAATGTATCATGTTTTGTGTTTTACACCAGTGTTGTGTCATGATGTGTCTCATGTTCTGTGTTGAAAATCAGTGTTAAGTCATAATGTATCATGTTTTGTGTTGAACGACAGTGTTGTCATGATAAGTTTACCTACTTGATATTCAATGTTAAAAGTTTACCTACTTGATAGTCAATGTTACAAGTTTACCTTTTGATAATCAATGTTAGCTCCGTTCGCTAGGCAAAGCTTCAATTCTTCTACTCTTCCTGTTTTAGCAGCTTCAATGAGTTTCTGTAAGTAAGAAACATAGTTTACATTTTACAGAATGTAAAGAGTGTAGTAACTTAAATGTTTTTCACGCTAATGCCAGAAAATAACTATACTTTAGAATGACTGATTTTGATTGGTTAACACAAGGGAGACATTGTAGTCTTTAGTAAACAACAATGTGACAAACAATAGTTGGGGGGGGGGGGGAATTGAAAGTAGCGAAAAATATATTGTTTTGACAAAAGAGGTTTGAGAAAAAGAAAATAGGCCCAGAGGAAACCCTGCTTATGCATTTTTATGATTACATTGTATACTGTTCCTAAGTTTTGAAGAAGAAAAACACTTTTTTTTTTTAATTTGATCATCACATAAAATAGCTAATCTGAGTAAAAATTGTGTTTCAATATTTTCAATATAAACATGCAATTTATAACAACTTGGAAAGGAGCAGTGTAACATTTGTATGTTTGATGATATAATTGTTTTGACAGATTTATTTTGAATGTCTCTGAGCTTACTCTGTTAAAGAAATAACAGTGTTGTTTTTAATATTTTAGCCCAAAAACATATTTTCAATCAAGAAAAAGAAATTAATAAATAGTATCTATTTAATGATCAAGTAGTCTTTTTTTCAGCGGGGACATATTTGACACATGTGTTTTTACAGGTGCTAAACACTACTTCCAAGTTTTATGACAAACAATAGGTAAGCTTGGGTAATTAAAATGAATAGACCTCTTTTGAGAACATTGCATTTCCTTCAAAAACGTTTTGTTTTAGTGAACATCATTTGTGCGTTTAAGGGTCTTCGTCACTTCTTTCCCATGTTGAGCGAGCAGTTAAAAAATAAAATGCTGTATTGCACGAGTTATAATGGTTACAATATTGTGTTCATAAAAAAGCTTGATGTCTAAAAAAAATATTTAACAGAATGAACCTTAATGTTGACGCTGTCGAGGGAATCTAGGATCACATTGTCTCGCTTTCGGACATAAATGTTGCAGGCTCGACAAAAATCACTCGACTATTTGACGTTAAAGAAGAAAACATCTTACCTCATTCCAATCTTCCATATTTCCTAAAATAGAAAAATAAATGTATAAATCTGTTGAGTAATAATTGCCAGGCGAATTGTTTCTGCTAATTGAAAATTATCAACAACCACAACTCTGAAATGGTAAATACTGAAATGAGTGATACTGAGCCTTGCCTGTGTTTAGTGCTCAATAACATACCTTTAACATTTTTTCATAATGTATATACCATTTCAGTTGTTTTCTGATGCTTATACAAGTGGATACCAAATATGATTGACCTACCACTTGTGGTTCACCATAAACTAGACCTAATCACAAACTAATACATTGTTGACGCCGTCGATGCCGCCGGAAACAGCATACCTATGTATAGCTTTTTGACTCCGTCAAGGCGAGACAAAAATTAGCAGAGATTTATATTTATTTCTGCACTTATTGAACAACATAAATATTAAGATTTATTTATTTATTGTGTATTTAAGAATATTTATAATGATTCTGTATTCCGTAACCAACAACGATTTGCATTTAAACAACTTCCCCGATTTAACACTTCCTGTTGTTCTCAATCAAACACATTCAACAAACAATAAAGAATCAAACATCTTTGGCCAAATTATTTATTCTGCAATACTATTTTCATTATCCTGTAATCAACCAGGACTGTAATGATTTTATAGGGTTATGTGTATGTGTTATATTACCCTAGTACAACAATCCTAAACATGAGTCATTTGTCATCTAGAAGGTCGCTCATCTATGTGGGGACGTCTGATCTGGATAACAACTAGGTAATGACTATCAAATTTATCATGGGGAAACCCGGAATTCCATGATATGACGTAGTAGTCTTCCGAATGTACATATGTAATAGTAAACACAAGTATGTGTAGTTTCAAGTAAACTGGTGTTATCAATATTCATTACTTTCCTCCCTCTTTCATAAAAATAAACCTGTTCTGTAGAATGAAGTCATGGCACTTTCTTTTATATACCAGCACTAATTTGTATGAACTGTTTATAGTTTAAGGGGGCTCGCGGGTCTAAATCAATTTTTTTTTTATCTAATATAAGATTTCGCTATATTTTTCTATAAATGAACTTAATCTTATACTTAATAGAAAAATGAAATAAAAAAATGGGGTCACGGTTCATTTACGCTCACAATCTGCCTTCGAAAGAAGCATACATTTTTGTTTTAAAATGTCTTTTTTTTTCTGTTGAACAAATAGGGGAAAAAGCGGTAATATTGAAATAAAAAAATTACTAAATTACAGAAATCGCTAAAATTTTACAATTATTTAGTTTATGCTCAGCTAATTCGATAACAACAATAAACTAGAGGCTCTAAAGAGCCTGTGTCGCTCACCTTGGTCTATGTCCGTTTTAAACAAAGGACACAAATGGATTCATGACAAAATTGTATTGTGATGTGTTTGAAGTTCTTACTTTACTGAACGTTCTTGCTTCTTACAATTATATCTATAATGAACTTTGCCCATTAGTAACAGAGAAAAATGTTTGGTAAAAATTTACATAAATTTACCGAATTAATGAAAATTGTTTAAAATTGAATATAAAGGGCAATAACTCCTTTAGGGGTCAATTGACCATTTAGGTTATGTTGACTTATTTGTAGATCTTACTTTGTAGAACATTATTGCTGTTTACAGTTTATCTCTATCTATAATAGTATTAAAGATAAAAACCAAAAACGGCAAAATTTCTTTAAAAAATACCAGGGCAGCAACCCAACAACAGGTTGTCCTATTCGTCTGAAAATTTCAAGGCAGATAGATCTTGACCTGATCAACCATTTTACCCCCATGTCAGATTTGCTCTAAATGCTTTGGTTTTTGAGTTATAAGCCAAAAACTGCATTTTACCCCTATGTTCTATTTTTAGCCATGGCGGCCATCTTGGTTGGTTTGACGGGTCACGCCACACAATTTTTAAACGAGATACCCCAAGGATGATTGTGGCCAAGTTTGGTAGAATTTGGCCCAGTAGTTTCAGAGGAGAAGATTTTTGTAAAAGTTTACGGACGACGGACGACGGATGCCAAGTAATGAGAAAAGCTCACTTGACCTTTCAGGTCAGGTGAGCTAAAAATGGTTAAAAATTGACTATTAAGGCCAATTACTCCTAAAGGGATCAATTGACCATTTCCGTCATGTTGACTTACTTGTAAATCTAACTTTGCTGAACATTATTGCTGTTTACAGTTTATCTCTATCTATAATAATATTCAAGATAATAACCAAAAACAGCAAAATTTCCTCAAAATTACCAATTCAGGGGCAGCCATCCAACAACGGGTTGACCGATTCATCTGAAAATTTCAGGGCAGATAGATCTTGACCTGATAAACATTTTTACCCCATGTCGGATTTCCTCTAAATGCTTTGGTTTTTGAGTTATAAGCCAAAAACTGCATTTTACCCCTATGTTCTATTTTTAGCCGTGGCGGCCATCATGGTTGGTTGACTGGGTCACGCCACACATTTTTTAAACTAGATACCCCAATGATGATTGTGGCTAAGTTTGGTTTGATTTGGCCCAGTAGTTTCAGAGGAGAAGATTTTTGTAAAAATTAACGACGACGGACGATGACAGACGACAGACGACAGATGACGGACGACAGACGCCAAGTGATGAGAAAAGCTCACGGATGAGTTAAAAAAGATATTTCAATTTTAATGCCAAAAAATGGCATTTTTGCACCAAAGGGAGATAATTTGGAGCTTTTTCAATGATATCTATATTTTAAAAGTCACCTGGGGCCAACACAAATTGATTTTTTGGAATGATTTTTGTACCATATGATAAAGAACAACTACTGAAGGTAATTAATTAAATTTGTAATGAAAAATAAATGTTTATTTTTTTTCTGAAAATCTTATACCCGCGAGCCTCCTTAAGTGCAAATAAATACATCCTTTAATTGAAATTCACTATAGTCAGTAAAGTTGTAGTGGATACATGTAAATATTTTCTCCAATATGTCAAGCAAATAACGCTATATACATATATATAATCCTTAATTTTATGAAACGCAGCTAACCTTTCCCATCTGTACACGAATATCGTAATAATCTCTGTCTCTCTCTATATATATATATATATATATACAAAATTTATCATGAAAGGCTTATTTTTTAAAGGCTTGTACAAAATATTGATGACACAGCTTTTAGTACGACATCTTGAAATCGCCAAACAAGGACTGTATATAATTCATCTACTGTCTCCGAAAAAGAAATAATTTTCAATGGAAGCATTTTACCGAGTTTCAAGTTGGGATTTTCCAGAAAGCCCCGGCGTAAAAAGCATAAATGAAACTTTTTTTCTCAAGTTTCAAAGGTAAAACGGGGTTATTAAATGTTCTTTCTATCTATAATAAATTTCAAAATAATCAGCAAAAATGAAAAAAATTAGTAAAAATTTTACATTTAAAGGCAATTACTCCTGTTAGAAGTCGTCAGACAGTTTTGACATAAAAAGACAACGGGAAGCTCTTAAAATTAAGAACATGTCTGCTCTTGTCAGATAGTCACTCTTCACAGCATTTTTCAAGATAGACAAAACTTGCATTTTACCCCATGTTCTATTTTTTAAGCCATGTCAACCATGTTTGTTTGAAGACAGGGCCATCGGACATATTTGTTTAAATATATACGATAATAATGATTGTGGCCAGTAGTTTTAGAGGAGTAAATTATTAATCAAAGTTGCAAAGAATTGTAAAATTGGTCTTAAAAGAGCAATGACTAAAATATGGAGTTGTCTGACAATTTCAGCTATGTTTGTCTTATTTGTAGATCTTGTGTCTTGATAATTTTTCCATATAAAAGTTTATCTTCATCTATTATACTTTGGAAAATAATAAGCAGAAATTAAAAAAAAAGTCAGTAAAATTTGACATTTAAGGGCAATAACTCCTATAAGAAGTCTTCTGACAGTTTTGATGTAAATGAACAGCAGGTAGATCTCAACGTTCTGAACTGTCTTGTCAGATTTTTCTCTATTAATACTAGTTTTCAAGATAATAGACAAACTTGCAATTTACACCTATGTTATATTTTTAGCCGTGTCAGCCATGCTGGTTGGCAGGCAGGATCATCTGACACATTATTAAAACAAAATACGCTAATGATGATTTTTTGTTAAATTTGTCCCAATAGTTTCAGGATAGATTTTTGTAGAAATTTAACAACAACAATGATAGACAACTGACGCTAAGTGATGAGTATGCCAGGTGAACTTGAATATTTTACAGTTGAAACTAATTTCAGAAACAAATTTTAGTAGTAATTAAATGATCCTATATAGTTCACATATAATTTACACTTACCTATAATAACAGCCATGACTTGACAGAGATCAAATTGACTGGACACTTAATTACCTATAACACCACCTTGACTGGACAGGGAACAACTTGACTGGACAGGGATCAAATAAATACTGATGACAGATGCTTAAAATGAGAATATATGTTTCTATTTCAGGTTGAAATAAGAATATGTTAAAAAGATGCTTGTGTATTGTTTGATTCTATTTTGACCTCTTTTATTGATTGGTTGCTGTCTCATTGATATGGACCTCTAAACCTTCACTATTCAGAGCTCTAGATAAGCTGCATATTTGCACGATTAAGCAATGAAAACAATTGAAAACCATATCTTGTTGACTTATTTGACAACAGACCGCTGTGCAAAAGCAAGAAATTAAGCAAGTCACATTATTAATTCCTTAATGAAAAAGGCAACAACTCTGAATATATGTCACATTTTAGACGAAACCATCGACGGTGTCCTTTCTTCCTTCGATGAAAATAGTACTAAATTTATGCAAAGACAGTCAGTGTCAGATAAGACATTCATTAGATATAAGAAGAAGTGGTATGAGTGCCAATGAGACAACTCTCAATCCAAGTCACAATTTGTAAAAGTAATTCATTATAGGTCAAAGTACGGCCTTCAACATGGAGCCTTGGCTCACACCGAACAGCAAGCTATAAATGGCCCCAAAAGGACTTGTGTAAAACCATTCAAACAGGCAAACCAACGGTCTTATCTATATATATAGAATAAAATCTAGATAAAAAACGAGAAACACTTATGAATCACATCAACAAACGAAACATCCTGAACATCAGGTTCCTTACTTAGGACAGGTGCAAACAAGTGCAGCGGGTTTAAACGATTTAATAGGTGCCAACCTTCAGCCTCACTTGAAACAATTGTGTATTTAAACAACACAACATATAAAGACAAACTATAAAATATCAATTGAAATATCTTAACTCAATCAATTGCATGGAAAGGAAAGAACCCTGGTCCCATAGCTGAATAAAATCGATTAAACGCGGGTCTCACATATATATTGCTCTGAATATAAGTCTACCGCAAGCCGCTGAGACAACAAAATAACATGTGTTTGGGGCCACAAAGGGACCCCAAATATTCAGCATTCAGCAGTGACGACCAAATTAGAGTGCTGAACATATGAATATCATCTAAAACTGCTATAACCAATAACACATGTGTTATAGTAGCACATGAGTAGTCTCAGATATCATCAATAACACATGTGTTATAGTAGTCTCAGATATCATCAATAACACATTTGTTATAGTAGTCTCAGATATCATCAATAACACATGTGTTATAGTAGTCTCAGATATAACCAATAACACATGTGTTATAGTAGTCTCAGATATAACCAATAATACATGTGTTATAGTAGTCTCAGATATAACCAATAACACATGTGTTATAGTAGTCTCAGATATAACCAATAACACATGTGTTATAGTACTAGTCTCAGATATAACCAATAACACATGTGTTATAGTAGTCTCAGATATCATCAATAACACATGTGTTATAGTAGTCTCAGATATCATCAATAACACATGTGTTATAGTAGTCTCAGATATCATCAATAACATTTACATATTGGCAAAGTTGCCTCTGATAATGAAGCAGAGTGTGACTCGCACTTTACTATTATAAATCATGACAACATGTTGTTAAGAACTATTTACCTTACTTAGAAAAATAAAATGCTGACAAGCATTGTCAATTGGATTGTTATAATAAGGAGGGGAGTAATGGGGGTCAATAACGGTTAAACCCCAACAAAATCCAGGGGTGATCATATGTGCTTCAGAAAGGTCATCAGTTACTGCCCCACTAGTAACACCAGTTTATATAAATTAACAGAAAATAAAAACTGGCTAAACAGTTGAAACAAACTAGAAACAAATTAAATAAATGGGGAATGTGTCCATGGGACACAGATGATGCCTCAGCTTGCATACCATATAAAGTTATACAGGGACAAAACTGAAGAACATTACCCGTAATCAAAATGCTTGTAAGCACCAAAAGGTAAAGATTGTTTTAATATTTTCAGTGAACATTGCATTTGATTAAACATTGGTTGTAGTTTATTCAACTACAATTATGGACAAAGGAAGATAACTCCAATTTTAAAAATTAATTTTAACAATTACACCATTGATAATTTTAGAACAGATATTAGATTCCTATTTTTCCATTTGTAAAGGTGCAAAACTCTAGAACGGTTGAAGTGACACCACCAAAATTCAAACTTGATATGTTTTGTGGTCATAAGCATTGTGTATATTAAGTTTAATAACATTTGGTCAAGGCCAACTAAAATTAGAGAACAGAAACAAAAAAATCAGCATTTTTTTCATTTGTAAAGGGGCATAACTCTAGAATGGTAAAAGTGACGCCACCAACATTCAAACTTGATCTGTGTGTTGTGGTAATCAGCATTTTGTATAAGTTTCATAACATTTGATTGAAGCAAACTAAAGTTAGATAACGGAAACCAACTTTGGAACGTACGTACAGAAGGACAAGGGTTAAACTTATTGCCCCCTCCGCTACGGTGGGGAATAACAGCAGAAATATTGCTTGTCAGTGTTTAAACCAAATAAAACAACTAACAATAGATGAACATCTTTTTCATTGACACATGTATAGCAAAACTAATTCAACTGCAAATGTAAAATGTAATTAACGTTATCTGAATAGTTACTCAACTCTAAAAATAGCCAATCTTCGATACAAGTGTATGAACAATATACTTAGTTTTGTACTATCAATTCCAAGTTTACTTTCCACAGCAGTAACTGAGAGTGAGAGAAGGTATTTCACTTCGTATCTTATCACCTATTTACCTAGTCCAAATAATTGCCAGACATAATAATTATTTTGACAACTATTTTCCTACGTCAATTCAAGGAGGAACTGTCACGGAATAGAAGTTCCTTCATAATATCAGTTCCATAAGGAAGAAATATTCTGGAATATTATTTCCACAGGAGTAAATATTACAGTATATGTTCCTAACGGAATAAATGGCATAGAATATTTATTCCAACAGGAATAGGTATTGTCACACTGTTTAAAACAAAGTTTCCAGTGGAACTTCTGTTAAGCTGAACAAATATACGTTGACAGAACCCCATTCCTAACTCTTTAAACATTTTATTTCCTTTGGGTCAGTGGGCATGACTCCTTTCCGTACACATTCCGCTTTTTAAATTGCGATCGTTTTTAATATTATACGACGTCTATCGACAGAACGAGTTAACTTTCTGTATCGTATACTATTTTGATTCAGAATTCACGGAAGTTACTTCCGGAAGGGAGACAACTTGAAACGATAATATGGAAGACTCCATTTCAGCAGAAGGGGTGTTGTACTTACAACTTTACGATGTGGACTACATTTATTTTAATTTAAATGATGCATACGATTTAAAATTATGCAACAAAGATAAACCTCAATAGCAGACAGGCATAGAAAGGATCTCATGAGTTTCAAATTAATCAATTGCAATGGAGTGGGGAATCCAGAGCAACCATTCAATCTGATACCCCTGGAAGTCAGGAAAAATATACGCATGCGCATAATAACCTAAACAAACCCTAGACTTGTGATTTGGAGCAACAACGTATATTAAATATTAATAAAACGGTTCTCCATTTCTTTATGGAAGTTCAATATCAAATATCAGTTTCATAACGGTGACATATAAGAAAAACTCCACTTCAGTTCTTATATGACAGAAATAGATTTATCAGAATTCAGAGAACTCTCGCATTTTATCAAAACTGGGGAATTCCCTCTGACATGTTTCTAAATTTATAAAAACACTAAATATAAATACTTCTTAATTCTGATTTTCCGTGTTGTTAAAAACACGCATATAAGTCAAGGGAAATATCGAAACATGAAGATTATGAGAAGAACATAAAAGGAAAGTTGTTAAATTCAATTCTTTTGTTTGTTTTTACCTTTTAAAGCAAGACAATCTTAAGAATTTGAGATTTCCCTAATGTTCAGAATAAAATGGTTGACGTGAGGGAATTGGCCCTGAGTCATTGGTATAAGTCTACAGATTGCTTGAAAGCAATCTTATACCAAAAACTGCATCTTACCCCCATGTTCTATTTTTAGCCATGGTGGCCATCTTGGTCGATAGACGGGGTCATCAGATACATTTTTTTAACGAGATACCCTCAAGATGATTTAGGCCAAGTTTGATTTAATTTGGCAAAGTAGTTTAAGAGAAGAAGATATTTGTAAAGATTAGTGAAAAATTGTCAAAAATTGACATTAAAGACCAATAACTCTTTAAGGGGTCAATTAACAATTTTAGTCCTATTGACTAATTTGTAGATCTTACTTAGCTGAATAATTTTGCTGTCACAGTTTATATCCATCTATTATAATATTCAAGGTAATAACCAAAAACTTCAAAATTTCTCTAAAATCACCAATTCATGGGCTGCAATCCAACAAGGAGTTGTCTGATGTGCCTGAAAATTTCTGATAGATCTTGACCTGATGAACATGTATACACCTTATAAGATTTGCTCTAAATGCTTTAGTTTCAGAGATATCAGCCAAAAACTGCATTTTACTCCCATGTTCTATTTTTAGCCATGGCGGCCATCTTGGTTGATGGGCGGGGTCATCGGATGCATTTTTTTAAAAACTAGATACCCTAAGGAAGATTTAGGCCAAGTTTGTTTAAATTTGGCTTAGTAGTTTCAGAGGAGAAGATTTTTGTAAAAGTTAACGGACAACGACGGACGATGGACACCAAGTCATGAGTAAGGCTCACTTAAGGGCCAGGTGAGCTAAAATCACAGGTGTTGTGATATTTGAATGTAAAATATATCTGTCAATTAATATATACCCTTATTTAAGTTAAAATTCTACATTTGCCACTCTTTTGAAACAAATTTCAGTAGAAAATGATCCTATATATGAAAATAAAGTTCACATACATACATACACTTACCTATAACAACAGTTTGTCTGGACTGGGATCAAATAAACTGGCTATGGTCAATGATCAACTTGACTGGACAGGTATCAACTTGACTGGACAGGTATCAACTTGACAGGACAGGGATCAACTTGACTGGACAGGGATCAAATAAATACTGATAATAGATGTATAAAATGAGAATATAAATGTTTCTATTTCAGGTTGAAAAAACAAGTGAAACTGCGAGCTACTGCTCACTGATGATACCCCGCCGCAAGTGGATAATATTAAAAGTGTAAAAATATGCAAGTGTTCCGTAAACAGGAAGTTGTCGAGTGATGAATCTGAAAACGCATCACAAGGGTATAGCTGACTTATATAAATCCTGAAACCAAATTTCAGAAATCCTTGTATTGTAGTTCCTGAGAAAAATGTGACGAAAATTTTCAACTTGGCTATCATGTGTAAAATCATACAAGTGTTCGGTAAACAGGAAGTTGTCAAGTGATCAATCTGAAAACGCATCACACGGTATAGCTGACTAAGACAAACCCTGAAACCAAATTTCAGAAATCCTTGTATTGTATTTCCGGAGAAAAATGCGACGAAAAATATTCATGGGACGGATGGACGGACTGACGGAAGGACAGACAGGGGTAAAACAGTATACCCCCCTTTTTTTAAAGCGGGGGTATAATAATTACATGTTATAAAGATGCTTGTCTACTGTTTGATACCATGTTGACCTCTTTCATTGATTGGTTGCTGTCTCATTGATATAGACCTCTAAACCTTCACTTTTACAGGATGCATTCTTTGTTTTTTGTGTCTTGTTTACTATATAAAAACACAGGTTTTGTGATATTTTGAATGTGAAATGTATCTGTTAATTATCTCCCCCTGTTAGAGTTAGAATTCTACATTAGCCTCTCCTTTGAAATAAATTTCAGTAGTAAATAATCATATATAGTTCATATAACCTACAATAGTAACTCAACTGGACAAGGATCACATCGACTGGACAAGGATCACAAGGACTGGACAAGGATCACAAGGACTGGACAATGATCCCAAGGACTGGACAATGATCACAGGGACTGGACAATGATCAAATAAATATCAATAATAGACATAATAGATGTTGAAACTGAAAATATAAATGATATAAAAACACTTTATAGATACACTTGTCTATTTTTAAAAACCATTTTGACTTCTTTTGTTGATTGTTTGCTGTCTCATTGACATAGACCTCCCATCTTGCATTCTTACAGCACAACTTTATTTCTTAGTGAACAACTCTATTTGTAATGTTTGCAATGTTTAATTAGTTTCGACATCCAAATGCAATTAAGTGCCAGTCTTTGAAAGAATCAGGCAATTTAGGGGAAAATCAAAACATGATCAGAAAAAAACCATCGAGCTTATCATGCTATTTAATACTAACCATCATCCTGAGTTAAAAATAATTGGTCTTTCGTTTGTGTGTGTCTGGTAATATCAAATAACTTGGTTAAAAAATTGGTTAGAATGATAGCAAATTATAGCAAATTACAGAGTTATCTCCCCTTATTCGTTAATTTCTAGTGCATTTCAACCAAATCGTATCTTCTATTACCAGAACAGATAATGGAAATAAATGTTATTTTTGTGCATAACTACATTTTACGAACTGAAATCCATGTCAAATTGGGTGGGGTTTTTTGGTCATGTTTTCACCACTGCCTGATTCTTACGCAGACTGGCACTTAATTTCGGAATTATGTTATTTTATTTCTTGTCTCCCCTTATACAAAAGCTGCCGAAAATACAACTTTTGTTTATCTTGTTCCAACAACATTAAAAACACTGGTGTAATGCTACTTAGAATGAATTCGCTAGCTCTGGATTATCTCCCATTTAAAAAATTTTACATTTAAAATTTCAATATATATTTCCGAGTTTCAATTGATAAAATAAATCATTAAATGTCCAATATATAAATATAATGTTCACTCACCTATAGAATGTATAGTAATTAATTATATGGACCTTGAATCAAATAAATATCAATAGCAGATCTTCAAATGAAAATATTAAATACATGTAACTTAATTATCATGATTATATATAGCATTGCTAAAATTTCCTGAAATTGTATTTACTTGTCATGAGGCTTAATTTAAAATATTGTTTGTTTGCCCTTTACCGACCGACCATATAATTTCGTTCCGCCTGAAAATCTTTTATTTGTATTTACCAGCAAGATTTTACTTTATTTAATTTTTCGTTCCTACCAAAAATCTTATATTTGTATTTCCCGCTCAAAACTTTTTTAGCGGAATTCTCAGGATTTATCTTTCCCGTAGCGTTTGACATGAACACTTGCATTTAGAGTTTCAAAGCATTTGTTTGAAATTGATGTGGAAAGCTTGTAATCATGATATGATCGTTTCTGTGTCTTTATACTTGAAGAGCAGGGTTTATTAAAAAAAAAAGTTCTTCCAATACAATCAATATCAACGTGTGTACAATCTATTTTGTAAATGGACGTTGTATCCTATGTAGGAATGGCCTTGGTGATCCGTTGATCAGGATGATTATGTTAACGATGACTTAGAACAGCATTGAAATATTATTTATATCTGACATGAACAAAAGGTCTGTAAAGTGGAGAATATTTGGCAGTAAAATCGCCAAGTTTTTCCATACAGATCATTTATACCCGGTAAATGCAATGTAAAATTCGTGACAATTGAGTTTCAAGTCCTGGAGCATTTTTATTGAAAACACAGGCAAACACGAAAATTTAAACACTATAGGAAGTGATTGTGTGATTGAAGAGTGAAGACGTGAATCTGACTTGGAGCGAATATTTGAAAGTTTTTTGTGTTTACCTTTAGTTACATTGTGTTACATTGTGTTATTTTTGTACATACAAAGTCATTATATCCTAGCATTAATATTTATTTAAAAAGCCCACAATTAAATAGTGTTTTAGTGAAAATCAACTGCAATACTTGTCAGAAAATTTTGACGCCATTTTTTTTCACATTATTTCATTTTTTCATTTATATTATACACGTAATTGCAAATAAACTCTTGTAATATACCAATATATATTAAATTTCTAAATTGTATTTAAGGCTGACCCCATTTCACAGAGATTGCCCAAAATTAATATCAGAATTACTGCTTCCAGTGCTTATATACAATATTTAGCTTGCATATAGAGTAGTATAGTGCCATAATTATATCAATATAGTGCTTGACATTTATATATATATATATATATACGAGTCTAAATTGAAAACTACGTTCAAACCTATGACTGCGTTGGATAAAAACCGCAATTTTTATACGTGTGCATGTCAAACAAATTTCGTTGTAGAAGGGTCTAAAAACAGCACAAACAACATTTCCCAAAAGACCAAAAGAGTGAAAAAGTATATTTAAACAAAACGCATTTGACTAACAGGTCGAACAACTGATGTTCTTTAACCCTGCTGACTGCCATTGACGATTGCCAAATAAAATTGATCACAAGATATTACAAATTGGATCCTAATATAAATTTAATACGTCACAGAAAAAAAAAAAAATTGTTAACTTGTGGACAGGATGTTGTGCCACAAACATTCGGTGTCAATATTTCTTTAGTACACCATATCCGGATTTCGACAATAAATGTCTCTTCAGTGATGTTAGGGATCGAAACGGTATTTGGAAGGCCATATAAAAAGTACCCTCATTTTTAGAGAAAGTACCCTCACTTTTCGATTAACTCTTGAATTTTAAGAGTCAATATATAGGATGAACGGATCATATAAACCGGAGGGAAAATATGATACATGCCCAAACAAAAAATATAAACGAGTCTAAATTGAAAACTACGTTCAAACCTATGACTGCGTTGGATAAAAACCGCAATTTTTATACGTGTGCATGTCAAACAAATTTCGTTGTAGAAGGGTCTAAAAACAGCACAAACAACATTTCCCAAAAGACCAAAAGAGTGAAAAAGTATATATATATAATAAAAACTATAAAACAAATTCCCATACGTTTCGGCCATTACGGCCTTCTTCATCGGAATAAATAACAACATTGAAACAACAATTACATCACTTGGATACATTACGTTATAATAACTTTTATGACGTTCATTTGCCGCGTTTTTCGCTTTTTCAATATAAATATATTTATCATCGTTCATACATTGTGTTGAGTCCTTCAGGTTCTAGAGTTTTTAATTTTTTTATCCAAAAGGCTTCTTTAGTTTTTCTGTAAGTTTCTGTCCCAAATACTCTTTCTATGGCGGTAACTTTTAAATTTGTTATTGAATGATTGTTCTGAATGAAATGGTTGGCTACTGGATCTTCTGTTTTCTTTGTTCGTATTTTTGAAAAGTTCAATAGCATTCGTTGATATAGTGTATCACCCGTTTGTCCTACATATATAACTTTTTCACATTTTGTACAATTAATCGCATATATCACGCCTACGGTTTTACAATTTATTTGTCCCTGAATGGTATATTCTTTGCCGGTGTTGTCACAAAATACATTGGTTTCATTTAAATGTGAGCATAGTGCACATTGTTTACCACATGGTCCACATCCATTAGTTTGCTTATAAAATAATAAATTATGCTTTTTGTGTACTAAGATGTCTTTTATGTTGTTATCACGTTTAAATGCCACGATAGGCAGATCGGGAAATATTTTCTTTAGTCTTTCGGATTGATGGAGAATTTTAAGATTTTTTCTAAGAATGGAATGTACATTTGGAAGCGCATTGGAAAAAGTAATTACTAAAGGTACCCTGTTGTTTTCTTTCTTCTGTTTGTACTTTAATAGATCTTCTCGGTTTAATTTGTCGACTTTCTTCAATTGAACTTCAGTGGACGAGTTATTGTATCCACGTTCTTTTAGGTGCGTTTTTATTTCTTCTCTTCTTGTTTTGTAATCTTCTTCTGTTGAGCAAATTCTTTTGACACGAATGCCGAGTCCATATGGTATAGCATTTTTTACAGAGTTTGGATGGCTTGACGACACATGTAAGTATTGGTGTTTATCTGTTGATTTTGTATAAAGATCTGTTTTAAGTTGTCCGTTTTCTATGTGTACAAACACATCAAGAAATTCAATTTTTTCAGTTGAGTAACGCATTTCTGTTTTAATTCGCGGATGCAAACTGTTTGACATTTCGTGAAATTTTTTTAATTCATCTAAACCATGTTCCCATATCCCCCAGATGTCATCAACATATCTCCAATATGAAAATGGTTGTAAATTGCTGTTTTGAAATAAATTTTCTTCCCATTGTCCGAGGTAGGTGCAAGCATAATTCATGCCTAGATGGGAACCAATAGCTGTTCCTTCAGTTTGTAAAAAGTGCTTTCCGTTGAAGCTAAAATTATTATTTTCAATGACTAAATCCATCATTTTAAGAACATCTTCAGTTGGGATTGATGTGTTAGTTCGATTTTCTAGTGCTGATTTACATGCTTCTCCTGCTTCTTTTCTTGGTACGCTTGGATATAATTTAGTTACATCTAAACAAAACATTATTGCGTTGTCTGGTAAAGGCAGTTGTATTGCATTTAATTTGTTTAAAAAATCTGTTGTGTCTTTGATATACGTGGGCAAGTTCCGAACATTCTCCGAAAGCTCGTTTTTGACTATTTCCGCGATTTTTTCTGTGGGATGGTTCCGCCCATTAATAATTGTTCTAACTGGGTGATTTTGTTTGTGTAATTTCGGATTAGCTTGTACCTTTCCGGGACATGTTCCTTTCGGTAAGAGATATTTTTTCATGTCTTTATCTATTATTTCTCTTTTACATAAATTTTCTACGAGTTTTTTTACTTTATTTTCATTTTTCTGTGTTAGATCTTTATCTATTGCTGTGTACGTATCGTTGTTATCTAATTCTTTTTCTACCTCTAATTTATAATCTTCTGTGTTCATTATTACAACTCCGGATGATTTGTCGCTTGGTCGTATCACGATGCTTGTATCATACAAAAGTTCCCGCATTGCTTTTTCTTCTTCAATAGTTATATTCATTTTGAATTTTCGACTTAATCTACTTAAAATTTCATCTTTTACGGTTTGTATATACTCATCTAACCATCTTTCTTTTCCTGCGGAGGGTGTGAACGTACTTGATTTTTTGAATTTAGTATACTCGTTTTGGTAATTTTCTTTTTCCTTGTTTTCTTCGAAAAAATGTTCGCGAAGACGCATTCTTCTTTCCCATATCTTGAGATCAGCTATAAGTTTCCCCATGTCTACTTTTCTTCTAGTTGGAACAAACTTAAATCCTTTTGACAATAATGTTTTCTGTGCGCTCGTTAATTTTTTGGAAGATTTATTAATAACCTCACATTTTGCCTCGCAGTTTTGTTTATTAAAATTATCTATTGACTCTTCTGGTTTGTTTCTTGATATTGAATTTGTTTCCTTTGCTAAATTAGGTTTGGTAATTGGATTGCATGAACATGGTCTTGGTTTATTTTTTACAAGCGAAAAATGATTGTTTTCATGTAGTATTGTGATATACGGCATGCCATGGTTGCAATGTTTATTTCTTGAAAATTGGTTCCATTCAGCTATGAGACCGACTTTAGTTTTAATAAAAAAATCAATATTATATGTTTCACTAGCTGCTATAATTTCTGCTTCCGTAGCCCAGGATGTGGAGTGTCCATCTGTTTTTGAAATGTTATTTATATGGGTATCGAAATCACCGTCAATAAATTCCGTATAAAAGTTTTTGTCTTTTGAAATTGTTGTTAAAATTTGGTGACGTATATCTTCATGTCTTTCTTGGGTGTCGAATAAATATTTTGAGATGCATCGAAAAAAACAATTCCCGTCTTTCACTATGTTTACATTCTGCTCTTTAATCGGGCTAGTTCTAGTATGAATATCTATTGTTAATTTATTGTTGTTGCGTAATTCGTTGCTTTGACATTTTATTGCGGAGATTTTCTTGCTTTTCGTTCTTTTAATTTTTTCTTCTATTTTTTGCAGTTCATTCTCATGATTTTGTTGAATTTCTTGTAAAATATCAATTCCAAAAATGTGTATGATGTTGCTGTGTATTTGTGTTAAATTGTTATCAACTTCTTGAATTTGTGTAGCACATACCTTTATACTTTCTTTGATTAATTGATATGAAGAGTTCTGTAAGATATTATTCACATTTTCTTGATGACTGGCACCCACATTACCTAAGTTTAATGTCCACTTTAAATTAAATCCCTTTGGTATGATTTTAAGTCTATCACAGGTTTCCAAAAATGAAAGATGACTTCCGTAGCGGCATTTCTTTTCACATAATTTAAAAAGTCTTCTACTCCAACTTTCAAAGTTTCCAACTGATTGCAATTGCGTGTATTCCATGCTGTTTACTGTTTATACATAAAGTCTCTGAATGATTGTATAATAAAAACTATAAAACAAATTCGTTACGGCCTTCTTCATTGGAATAAATTACAACATTGAAACAACAATTACATCACTTGGATACATTACGTTATAATAACTTTTATGACGTTCATTTGCCGCGTTTTTCGCTTTTTCAATATAAATATATTTATCATCGTTCATACATTGTGTTGAGTCCTTCAGGTTCTAGAGTTTTTATTTTTTTTATCCAAAAGGCAAAATTGCAATAACTCTTTAAGGGGTCAATAAACAATTTTGGTCCTATTGACTAATTTGTAGATCTTACTTAGCTGAATAATTTTGCTGTCACAGTTTACCTTTATCTATTATAAAACTCGAGATAATAACCAAAAAGTTCTATTAGATGTTAAATAGAAATACGCAATATTTCGCTAAACAAATAAGCTTCATCAGGCGTGTGCATCTCTCAAGGTGAAATCGATGCATGACCATGCATCCGATAAATTAGCTTCATCAGGCAGGTGCATCTCTCAAGGTGAAATCGGATGCATGAATCAGGCGTGTGCATCTCTCAAGGTGAAATCGGATGCATGACCATGCATCCGACTTCACCTTGAGAGATGCACACGCCTGATGAAGCTAATTTGTTTAGTGAAATATTGCGTATTTCTATTTAACATCTAATAGAACTTTTTAATGTATTAATTAGTGTGTTTAAGTTATATTCTTAGACATTTATATAATTTTAATTCAGTAACTGTATCAGTTTATTTTCACAAACTGATCCACGCTCAGATAGATTGAATGTTGATTGTTGCTATTTTTAGACACTATATATATGCAGGCGATTTGGTGTCACGATATCGCAGTAGCATGCGTTTGAATCCCGGCGAGGGAAGAACAAAAAATTTGCGAAAGCAAATTTTACAGGTCTTACATTGTTGGGTTGATGTTTAGACGAGTTGTATATATATATATATATATTATCTAACATTGAACAAATCCAGAATCACTAACTTCTGCCTAACATATGTCACTGAATAAACTTCACAAACAGCTTAGCAAGCCAGAAATATCTCCATCAAATACAAGAGCTTATACTCCAGTGGTTTTATCAGATAGTAAAGGAATTAAATTAAAAAAATCAAGTATTTTTGGACCATCCTGTTACTCAACATATTCAATGGTGGTGCAAAGGTGGTGAAACTTTTCAAAACCGTTACGACTGGCTGAAAGCAAACTTAAGCAGCAAGCTAACAACAACAGGCATTATTCAGTTATATGTTTGGTTAGGTACTTGTAACCTCACACAAAAAGACGGCCATTATACATAAGATCCACTGACAACTCTCCTGTAGACAAATGCATAGAAAAATTGTCAAAAATTGACATTAAAGAACAATAACTCTTTAAGGGGTCAATAAACAATTTTGGTCCTATTGACTAATTTGTAGATCTTACTTAGCTGAATAATTTTGCTGTCACAGTTTATCTTTATCTATTATAAAACTCGAGATAATAACCAAAAACTTCAAAATTTCTCTAAACTCACCAATTCATGGGCTGCAACCAAACAAGGAGTTGTCTGATGTGCCTGAAAATTTCAGGACAGATAGATCTTGACCTGATGAACATGTATACCCTTTTCAGATTTGCTCAAAATGCTTTAGTTTCAAAGATATCAGCCAAAACTGCAGTTTACCCCCATGTTCTATTTTTAGCCCTGGCGGCCATCTTGGTTGATGGGCGGGTTCATCGGATACATTTTTTAAACTAGATACTCTAAGGAAGATTTAGGCCAAGTTTCTTTAAATTTGGACTAGTAGTTTCAGAGGAGAAGATTTTTGTAAAAGTTAACGGATGACGACGGACGACGGACACCAAGTGATGAGTAAAGCTCACTTGGCCCTTTGGTCCAGGTGAGCTAAAATCACAGGTGTTGTGATATTTGAATGTAAAATATATCTGTCAATTAATATCTACCCTTGTTAGAGTTAAAATTCTACATTTGCCACTCTTTTGAAACAAATTTCAGTAGAAAATGATCCTATATGAAAATATAGTTCACATACATATATACACTTGAGTATGTCAATAAAGGCTTTGATTTTGTAAATATTGCCGGTATATTTAACGACCATTCTGTTAAAGAACAATTTCCTGGTTATTTGACAATACTGAGCTACCTCTTATTTGTTATATTTACAAGAAATCTACCCGGTAATTTGTGTTTAATTATAGCCAATAACCACAATAAACCTATTTCTCGTATCAAACATAAACTAAAAGAACTAGCCAAGGAATTTGTTTTTGTCCCGGCCGATAAAGCTGCTAATAATATTATTATTGTTTGACGTAAATTTTACATTGAGGTTCTGAAAAAGGAAATCACCAATTCACCAACATTCCAACTGACTCCATTTTCAGAAAACGAAATCTGTAACAAACATAAACTTTTAGCCACCGCTTTACAAGCAGAGCCAAATACAATGAAAGTCCCAACTATGTATTGGCTTCCAAAGCTACACAAAACCCCTTACAAATATAGATTTATTTCGTCTTCAAGCCATTGTTCAACTACTAAATTGTCTATTCTTCTTACCAGCACACTTGGTACAATTAAAAACCTTATAATAAATTGTTCAAATAAGGCCTTCGAAAATAGTGGAATAAATTACTTTTGGAGTGTCAAGAACTCGTTGGAAGTACTTGATAAATTGCATGCTCATATTGGTGATTTTGAATCTGTTCAAAGTTTTGATTTTTCTACCCTGTATACCACATTGCCTCACATTCTCATTAAGAAAAAATTCACACACCTAATTAAATGGGCATTCAAAAAATCAGAATGCGAATATATATGTTCAAACTCTTTTAGGTCATTTTTTAGTAGCAATAAACAAAAAAACTATGTTAATTGGACATGCTTTGATACTATATATGCCCTTGAATTTTTTGTTCGCTTTGGGGATTCCGTATATCGTCAGATTATCGGAATTCCAATGGGGACTAGCTGTGCACCACTTATTGCGGACCTCTTTTTGTATTGTTATGAGTTACAATTTATGACAAAAATAAGCAAAGACCCATCAAAGCAACATCTGATAAACAAATTTAATAATACTTTTAGATATTTGGATGATATTTTGGCTCTCAATAATGACGACTTCAGTATGTATATTAATGAAATTTACCCTGCTTAACTTACTTTAAATAAAGCTAATACTAATAATGACCACTGCCCTTTCCTCGATCTTGATATCTATATCACTAACGGAATGCTGAATACTAAAATTATGATAAAAGGGATGATTTTTCATTTCCTATCGTTAATTATCCGTTTTTAGATGGTGACGTTCCCTTGTCACCATCTTACGGTGTTTATATATCTCAACTTGTACGATTCGCTCGTGTTTGTAACAATGTTTTAGATTTTAACGAGAGAAATTTATGTATTACTGAAAAATTATAACACCAGGGTTTTCGATATCACAAACTAGTCAAAACTTTTACTAAATTTTATCATCGGTATAAAGACATCATTCGTAAATATAGCTCAACATGCAGACTTTTTATACGTTCAGGTATTTCACATCCAATTTTTTATGGAAATATTCTTTATAAAGCACAAAGGTGTCAGTATTCACGTCAGAAACTTACAAAACCTTTAAATAGACTGATTAAGAAGAGATATAATTACGATACTGTTGTCAAGTCATGTCAGTTAACTGCTAGTAGTCTGTTGTTATTTATGTATTATTGTCAATTTGTTTATTTTCTTTGGTTACATCTTCTGACATCAGACTCGGACTTCTCTTGAACTGAATTTTAATGTGCGTATTGTTATGCGTTTATTTTTCTACATTGGTTAGAGGTATAGGGGGAGGGTTGAGATCTCACAAACATGTTTAACCCCGCCGCATTTTTGCGCCTGTCCCAAGTCAGGAGCCTCTGGCCTTTGTTAGTCTTGTATTATTTTTATATTAGTTTCTTGTGTACAATTTGGAAATTAGTATGGCGTTCATTATCACTGAACTAGTATATATTTGTTTAGGGGCCAGCTGAAGGACGCCTCCGGGTGCGGGAATTTCTCGCTACATTGAAGACCTGTTGGTGACCTTCTGCTGTTGTTTTTTATTTGGTCGGGTTGTTGTCTCTTTGACACATTCCCCATTTCCATTCTCAATTTTATTGATATATAAAAATGATAGAAATATTCTTGCTTTGTACGAGATCAAGACAAAATATTCAACACAAACACGCCCTAACATAAAAAGGAGCACTCGATTTTTCTTTTTGATACAATTATTACCCATTTTTGGATTTTTTTCTTGAGTCACATAAAGGAAGGGCAGACACGAAAAATACTGAACTAATAGATTGATATGTTTTCCGTCCGTAGTAATTTTTTTTTTTAAATCGGAGTTTATGCATTTTCTACATCCAACAGGAAAAATACTCATGTCGTCGACTTGATATCTAATTGTTCTGCTTAACTTTGTACTAAATAAAACTTATGCAAGTGGTGTTTTTAAACAGGTCGACAACTCTAGATTTCCTGACGTCAGAATATATTTGCAAAGTAATTTCCAAAACACAAGGCCAATGATGGCCTTGAAAAACTGACCAATCGACTAAATGAACTACAATGCGGTGTGGGCTACTACGAGTTTACTATAGCTTGAAAACACGTGGAATTAGTGGGAAAAGTGAAAGATAATATTGTGGCTGGGATTCTCAAAATAAATGTTTTTGTTTTGCAAATATGTTTATTGAAATATATCTATAATACTAAAATGACGAGGTCCAATTTTTCAGCCGTCATCACGTAAAACCGACGAATCAAAGAATTCAACTTCATATATAACTAATACAGTACAAAGGCGTAGATTAAAAATTACACCACTCCAGGCTCTTTTGTTTTCCACGTAATTGATATTGCCAATAATAAAAAAGTTCCGGGCCGAGTCCGATACCGATACCAATAGTATATTCACCTGTTACCGATTACCTTATTTGTACACGTTCCGCATCTAACAGCCGCACCACCAAACGGTGTATTCAGGATAAATGTGCTATATGCACGGGTCATAATCACAGGGTTGACACTACTAAATTGTCAAATTGTTACCTATTGTAGTATTTTAATCAGTAAGACTTTCTAAGATAACAATACGATTACTAAAGAATAAGGCGTATAGGTACAGTTTTCAATTTGTTAGCGGGCATGACGTAAAACAGCGAATCAAAAAATTCACCTTTATTTATAATTAATATAGGACAATGCTGTTGATTAAAAAATACTCCATTCCAGGACCTTTTGTTTTCCAAATAATTAATATTACCAGAGACATATATTATATCTATAATACTAAAATTACGAGGTCCAATTTGTCAGCCGTCATCACGTAAAAAAAACGAACCAAAGAATTCAACTTTATATATAACTAATATAGTACAAAGGTGTAGATTAAAAATTACACCACTCCAGGCCCTTTTGTTTTCCACGTAATTAATATTGCCAATAATTAAGAAGTTCCGGGTCAAGTCCGATACCGATACCAATAGTATATTCACCTGCTACCTATTACCTTATTTGTACGTTCCGCATCTGACAGGCGCACCAGCAAACGGTGTATTCAGGATTAATATGCTTATTCAGGATTTATATGCTATATACACGGGTCATAATCACAGGGTTGACACTACTAAATTGTCAAATTGTTACAGGTCTATTGTAGTATTTTAATCAGTAAGACTTTCTAAGATAACAATAAGAATATAAAAAATAAGGCGTATAGGTACAGTTTTTAATTTGTTAGCGTGCATGACGTAAAACAGCGAATCAAAGAATTCAACTTAATATTAATATAACTAATATAGGACAATGCTGTTGATTAGAAAATACTCCATTCCAGGACCTTTTGTTTTCCAAATAATTAATATTACCAATAATTGATAAGTTGCAGTTCGACGGGTTCAAACAGAAAGATTTAAAAGGAGGAAACTGTATCTTATAATCGGCATGACTTTATCAGATGACAATATTAGTACTAAAATAAGGCTTGCGCATACTTATATACTTTAATTCAGTCACGGACCCGCGACATCACGATAGGTACAGTTTTCAATTTGTTAGCGGGCATGACGTAAAACCGCGAATCAAAAAAATTAACTTTATTTATAACTTATATAGAACAATGCTGCTGATTAAAAAATACTCCATTCCAGACCCTTTTGTCTTCCAAATAATTAATATTACCAATGATTGATAAGTTCCAGTTCGACGGGTTCAAACAGAAAGATTTGAAAGCAGAGAAAACTGTGTATCTTATAATCGGCATGCCTTTATCAGATGACAATACTAATACTAAAATAAGGCTTGCGCATAGTTATATTCTTGAATTCAGTCACGGACCCGCGATATCACGGGTGTGTTCTAGTCTATAATACTAAAATTACGAGGTCCAATTTGTCAGCCGTCATCACGTAAAAACGACGAATCAAAGAATTCAACTTTATATATAACTAATATAGTACAAAGGTGTAGATTAAAAATTACACCACTCCAGGCCATTTTGTTTTCCACGTAATTAATTTTGCCAATAATTAAGAGGTTCCGGGTCGAGTCCGATACCGATACCAATAGTATATTCACCTGTTACCTATTATACCTTATCTGTACGTTCCGCATCTGACCGGAGCACCAACAAACGGTGTATTCAGGATTAATATGCTATATACACGGGTCATAATCACAGGGTTGACACTACTAAATTGTCAAATTGTTACCTATTGTAGTATTTTAATCAGTAAGACTTTCTAAGATAACAATACGAATGCTAAAAATCTGGACTAAAAATAAGGCGTATAGGTACAGTTTTCAATTCGTTAGCGGGCATGACGTAAAACAGCGAATCAAAGAATTCAACTTTATTTATAACTTATATAGGACAGTGCTGTTGATTTAACAATACTCCATTCCAGGACCTTTTGTTTTCCAAATAATTAATATTACCAATAATTGATAAGTTCCAGTTCGAAGGGTTCAAACAGAAAGATTTGAAAGCAGAGAAAACTGTATATCTTATAATCGGCATGACTTTATCAGATGACAATACTAATACTAAAATAAGGCTTGCGCATAGTTATATACTTTAATCCAGTCACGGACCCGCGATATCACGGGTGTGTTCTAGTGTCTCTGATATTACCAATAATTGATAAGTTCCAGTTCGACGGGTCCAAACAGAAAGATTTAGATTTGAAAGCAGAGAAAACTGTGTATCTTATAATCGGCATGATTTTATCAGATGACAATACTAATACTAAAATAAGGCTTGATTTAGTCACGGACCCGCAATATCACGGGTGTGTTCTAGTATAATATAATCTTCAATTTGCATGCTCAGATTAAAAAAGAATTGTTTACGGTCTTCACAATTCGACTTTCTTTTTCGCCTTGTAAAAGTAGCTGAACAGTTGTTCCATTGTTCTGTATTGTACCTGTGCATTAATTTCACGGCGTGAAACAGTGAAATTTCAGATGGAGTGACCACTCTCCAGAACGTAAATGTTTTGAGCTCTTTAAAGGGAAACTTCGCAAAAAAATCAAATATTGATATTATGTCCATTCTGTATAAAAATGCTCAAATTTATAAATATTAAAGTTTTATTCCGCTAGATAAGAGATCACCATCGATTTTAAATTTTGAGTATCAGTTCTATCCCTTCCGCCATTTTGAAATCTTGTCCAAATAAAAATCACGATATGTCTATAAACCACAAAGAAACAAAACTACAGTAACCGATGTAGTCTTAATTACGTGTCGATATCTTGTCAATCGTACGGTTGTTTTATCTGACTAACTAACTTGATACGGAAAATGTTCTTATTTTTTTAATATCCATATAGTCTGTTATTTTTAAACTGTTAATATTGGAATTAGTTAAAAAGTCAAAGTTCGAATCATAAATAAGTGTTCCGTGAAAATTGTTTTCGAAAATCTAATTCGTTCATAATTCTTTAAAGTAATATACTTTATTCAAATAAATTAGGATCTTCGCTCCACTGGTCACCCGCATGGCTTAAGGTATCACTCCCAAAGGTATTGTGAGGGGTGTAAGGTGACACGTCCAGGTATTCAAGCTATTTCCTGTCGGGCTTGCAAGTTCATGCATCGTTTCACTTCTGTAGGTATTGATCAGTGTACACGGCCGATAACTTATAACTTTCCATTTTGAACTATCAGGTGCATGTATAATATACCGGTACATCTCTGTCTTGCGTGTCCGAAAGTGATATTATAATATACTAGTCATTACTTAACTCATACGCTTGTTTATAAATAAAATTTCTGGTGTAAAGAATATTATTCATAAAAAAAAAATTGATACAAAAAAAAAAAAAAAAAAAAAATTGAAGATATACAAATATACTTATTTTTTCCAAGGGTTAATTTGGGAAAATCAGAGACATATAATTGTATTATATGTCTCTGGGAAAATGTTATATTTACTCGTTGTCAATAGTAAAGGACATAGTTGGATCATTCCAGAAATGTTGATTAAAAAAATGTGCGCTCTTGTCGACGATTCGTTTATACGCCCGGATAGAAAGTTACGGAACTACAGCGCAATTTAAAATATATACATGTATACATTGAACATAAGACAGAAACATACATTTTGTGCAAATTGTGGTACAAGTTTTGTAAATAGACTAGTCCACGTATACCAACAGTATGTAATCATCCAATTCGATAGACTATTGTATACCAAAAGAAGAAGAAGAAGAGGACCAATTTGATTTAAATACAGGTCGATCTATAACTTGCTTTGGTTCATCGAAGTTATGAACATAGTAAAATCACAGATTTATATATCAATTAGATTGTTCTCGAATAAAGAAAGAAATTCGTCATCATCACAATTGTTCCGACATATGCAACTGGACGTACACAAATAATCCCAGAGGGATGTGAATATTTTCTAGGAAAGCTATTGAGTATTAAAGTTTCAAATCATTTTCGGGATTTGTTTTCTTTCTTGATATTCAATGACAGCAAATTTAAAGAATAAACTGCTTGACAGATATTTGTCCGCTTTAGGGGTATTCTTGCCAGTTGAACAGACTTATAATTACATTCAAAAATATGGAAAGATGACATTAAATTCGTTGTCTTTTGTTTTTAAACATCTTTGGTCAAATAGTTATTAAGTATTATACGTTGTGAGACGAAGACTATTTTAATAAGGACGTCCCCGATTATGATTAAATTTGGTTGACGTTTTTCACACTTGATAAAGAATATCTATTCGTAATTTTTCGATTCCATTCCAAGAAGACTTTAAATTTGCTGTCAATTTTTTAAAACTTCTCGAGTAGAAAAATATTTTTTCTTTATTCGTTCATATTATATTCCGCTTCGGTAGAGTTATCTTCAGTGAGTTCCAATTATTAATTTATACGTGGCTTTTAAAAAGTCTAAATCTAAGTGTTCTCATTCATTTATATGCCTAATAAAGACAAATAAAAATACTTTGGTAAAGCTATTTATAAATTCTAAGTTCTCCTTTTTATTAGACATCAATCAAGGACAAAAGGTGTAAATGATTAATCATTTCAATCGGACATATGATTTAAGTTTCCCGTCTTTAACCGAAAATTGTGTATTTCTTAGTAAATTAACTTATTTGAATTCAAATAAATAATAGCACCAAACATAATGAAATAATTCCACGGCGATCAATTTTTATTTGTCACCAACTTGAATATATATTTTAAATATGTGTATTGAATGCTCCCTTGTCTTATAATTCACTGATCCGAATAGACAGTCACACCTGGCAAGGTGTGCCCGAGAGGCGTGGTTAAATACCGAAGTGCAAATAACAATTTACCTTTCAACAAGCCATCTACGAGTATTGCCACAGAACCGTGAATACACACATCGTATCAACCAAGTCATAGCAGAGATAGTAAAAGGTCAATAAGAGTACACCAACATATTGTCTTTACAGATTATTGTACTTTACTTTGTTCACCTTATCAGTCCGAAAATATATTATATATCAATATACTAAATAAATAAATGATTGGGAATACGTTAATGTAATAAACAGTCAAGAGAATTTCCGAACGCAATTTGGTTCCGAATAATATCTATCACGCTTTGTGCATGCAGACTCCACGCGGCCTTGACGTGATTTTACTATTTTTAGAATAATTGCATAGTAACCAAATGCACTTGATTCAACCTTTACTTATTATGCAACATTTTTGACCTGGCCGTGATTAATGTCCTATAATAAGAACCCATGTAGCTTTCACCTGATTCTCTATTTATAGAAAAATGTCAGAGTAACCTGTCCATATGAACTGGATTGATTCTTATCATGTTATTTATATGGAGCGCCTAAATAAATTTCTTATTAACAGAATTTGTAGTGTCAGATGTTATATTAATTTATTTATGGCATCTTAAACTGTAAATGCATACTATACGCTTTTATACCCCAACATAAAAAATAGGGGCTAATAGGGTGGTTAAGTGTAAAGAAATTTAAAGAGAATGATTAAACCAAAATAAGGAACACAGACCAATGACATGATAATGGGAAGAATACAGAAATTCGCCACTTCTATCGAAACACTCTTTAAGCAACATTTGCTATTTGCTCATTGGTGAAGGTTGAAAATGCTTCATTTTACATATTTTTTAAAGCAACTTCTAAACATAATGCATTTGGTTTCGCTCATTGTTGAAGGCCGTAAATGCTTCATTTTTCATATTTTTTTTAACAAATTCTAACTAAATATAATGCATTTGTTTTTTCTCATTGTTGAAGGCCGTAAATGCTTCACTTTTCAAATTTTGTTGTGTCCATATCAACGGCAGCCATTTTGACATTTTTCAAAAGAGATGTCAAAAACATTTCACTTAAGTCCAATATTATGTCAGAACATGCTACTTTTACGGTGTTCCCCCAAAGGTTTCACTTTGTTTGCTGCATGCAAACTCTAAGCAGCCTTCACTTGATTTTCAGTATTTTGAGATTGAAAAATCCCGATGTATCCGAGTATTTAAGAACAATCCCGAAACAACCGAATGAACTTTCGTCAGGCTTTATCATATATCAATATACTAAGTAAATAAATGATTGGGAATACGTTAATGTAATAAAAAGTCAAGAGAATTTCCGAACGCAATTTGGTTCCGAATAATATCTATCACGCTTTGTGCATGCAGACTTCACGCGGCCTTGACGTGATTTTACTTTTTTTTTTTGAGAATAATTGCATAGTCACCAAATGCACTTGATTCAACCTTTACTAATTATGCAACATTTTTGACCTGGCCGTGATAAATGTCCTATAACAAGAACACATGCAGCTTTCACCTAATTCTCTATTTATAGAAAAATGTCAGAGTAACCTGTCCATATGAACTTGATTGATTCTTATCATGTTATATATATGGAGCGCCTTAATAAATTTCTGATTAACAGAATGTGTAGTGTCAGATGTTATATTAATTTATTTATGGCATCTTAAACTGTAAATGCATACTATATATACGCTTTTATACCCCAATATAAAAAATAGAGGCTAATAGGGCTAATTTAAATAAATAAATGATTGGGAATACGCTAAAGTAATAAAAAGTTAAGAAATGATCTAGATAATGATCATGAAATTCAATGAAAAATTTGTCATTTCTAATAATTTAGTGAAGGTCAAATTTACATATTTCTCTCTCATCATATCAGTTCTTATTGTTCAATTATGTCCATTTATAAATTACAATTGTATGGCGGACTACTTTTTTTTAATTACGTCATCTGAGTTCCTCATCTCAAGCCCATTAGGGATATGAACCTATCTGGGAAGCAGGCAAAATATGCCCTCTTATTTAAATTTCATAGATTTTTGTTATCAATAATTAACTTTCAACAAGGTCTTAAGTGATCACATATTTCTTAAGATTTCATTTGATACATGCGTTAACCAAATATTGTACCTATTAATATAGATACAGCTATGCATAGGAACTATTTTACAAAATATGTACTACTTTCAGGTATGTTACTTCTGACCGGGCCCTTATAAGTGCACGGTTTTATAGCATAACCCGAATATCCTCGTCATCGTACACTCCTTATCGCCGTAGTTGTCAACGTGTAGTTTTAAATATTATGACTGAATGCTGAGGGGGTATCAATAATAATACGTATACATGTTATATTAACAATTTTTATGTTAGTGTTGAATTAACGTTAAATATCTACCCATTGTATACAGTTTGTTATAAGCTGAAGTACCACCTTTGGGTATTTATTTTTGGTTGGAATTCGAGTTATCGCGAATGCGGGAATGGATGATTACATTTGTAAAGATATCGGGATTCACTGTTTCTTTATGTGGAAAATCGGAAGGACACCCCTCACATTCATGTAACTGGAGTAGAAATAATTGTCTCTCAATAATACAGAAGTCCACCACAAAACAAAACAAAAGAAAATATTTAAAATATTTATCGTGAGCTACATACTGCTGACATGGCCCATGCAGATGTATGCAGATAGGGAATCAATCCATGACAAGAAATATGATCATGAACACGGGGCATATATCTCACATGAAAGGAACAGAGGTACGCTTTTATTGTTGTTTTTCATTTCCAAATCACAAGGCCTTTAACATAGAGCAAAAACTCTCACACCACTGCAAGTTTTAGATGGTTTTTAGCAAAGGTTTGAGCAGATTTCTTTTTGGAAAATGACGTTTACTGAGAATCAATCCGTGGAGTTATGTCAATATATGAAAACGGTATAGAAATTATACGTTACTATACCATCACACGTGCATGTTTAAGAATGTGGGATACGGTTAATTAAAACACTTAATTGTGACTGGGATTTACCATTATAAACCTTACCATTGGACAGCACTTTGTGGAACTTGGGGAGACACATTATACATCAAACATCATAAAATTGAATATTTTATCCAGAACTATACGAATGAAAATTATGATAGATCCGAATTTTATTTAGATTGTACTATTAAGAAACCGATTTTTTTTTCGATTTATTAACATAAACTTATTAAATCAGATGCAGCAATAATATTATATGTAGACCTACATTGCATAAAACAATGGACATAACATTGTATATTGATATAAACGATCAAACTTGTTAATTAAAAATAAATTTATAACTTTTTGTGTTGTCTACAAAAATAATTCGAATATATACGTTTAACATAGAAAATTTATCTCATGAATATGTACAATTGAACGTCTGTGCGTTTTATCTTCTTATTATCGGATGGTTATTTAGATAAAGCATAAGTCATCGGCGCGCTTACGATTACGTTAAAATATGATTAAAAACCAAGACTTTTAATGATTGTATTTTAAATCCCGGCATGCAAAAACCAGGAGAAAACGTCACGACCTACAGGAAGTAGTTACTATTTTTTCATTAAATATTAAATTTCTCCTTTATTACTGCACATATAGCGATAAAACTTTGTGAATATATGTATTATGTCATAATGAACATATTTAAACCATAAGTAAAAAATCGTGAATTTTCCCTTTAAACATGTATAATGTCAATTAAAAACATTTCTGCCACGAAAAAAAATGACATAGAAACACGTCTACCTGAACTGGATGTGTAATTTTTTTATCCGGATACTATAAGTAAGAACATCATAATATTCAGTATATTAAAATAAGTGTTATAAAAGTGGGTAGGAATTGTGCTTGATATTCGAGTGTTGAAAATATGATCTTTCAATCAATACTAGTTCACAGCCGATTGCAGGTTAGGTAATCCTTTAAGAGTAGACAAGTCCGATAATGCCAATTTACATGTCTGTCAGTCTAAACTAATTCAAAAGGAGGGTAGTACACCCGGTACACAATAACGACTTTACGGTTCAGCTAATAAGCACGTTAAGGATTCTCTACCTTTCATTAAACACTCAATGAAATCGGCTGTAATTGAGGTCTGGATTGGCACGTAAGTAACTGCTAGTAGTCATTCGTTAATTTATGTATTATGGTCATTTTGTTTAGTTTCTTTTGTTACCTATTCTGATTCGGACTGCTTTTTAACTGAGTTTTACTATACATATTGCCGTGTGTTTGTGTTTACTACATTGGATAGATGTATCGGGGGAGGGTTAAGATCTAAAAAAAAAACCATGTTAAACCTCGATGCATGTTTGCCTGTCCGAAGTCAGGAGCATCTGGCCCTTTGTAGTCTTGACTGATTTTAATCTTAGTTTAATATGTATAATTCGGAGTTTAGTATGACGTCCATTTTCACTGAACTAGTATACATATTTGTGCCAGCTAAAGGACTATTCAGCCGGGTGCGGAGATTACCGCTGTATTGAAGACCCATTGGTGGCCTTCGGCTGTTGTCTGCTCTATGGTTGGGTTGTTGTCTCTTTGACTAATTCCCCATTTCAATTCTCAATTTTGTACGGTAAATACCTTTTAAGTTTTCTGAAAACTTGTTTTGTAAAATGTATATATATAGAAGAAGATAAGGTATGAGTGTCAAATGAGATCTCTTTCCATCAAATCTACTAAACTAAGTTTGTCTTATGGATAATGGTGTTTATCACTGTTGTTTTGTTGCTGTCTGGTGGACGAATATATAAAATTTCCGTGTCATCACCAAACATATTTATGGCTATATATCGGGTAATTCAAACACTTGTTTCTTCGCATAGAAACAACTCTTCGTTAATCTGAACATGGAACGAATACTTTATATCACGAACTATAAATGTGGATACAAAAATTAAAAACTAAGCAAAATTGTTAATCCCGAAAAAATGTGTTGTATTTCAGTAAATAACACGTGTTCTTGTTTGATTGTAAGCACGTAGTAGTCCATCATGCATTGTTGCTCATTTAATGGATTGGTCAAAACCCCAGGTAAAAATAAATTGCGTCACACGTAAATAAACAATTAAATGTGCGAGAACAAAAATATGCTAATTTATGCATTGCCATAAAAAGTAGTGTTCCCGACCTGTTAAAATAAAACACATCGTAATAGAGAAAAAAACTGTAATTTTGTGTGTTTCTATTAACTTTTTAAATTTTTGTCACTATAGTAAACATTACAGTAAGCATTTATCGCCTCCTCTAACAAAGAGCTTCGATTCTATTGTTCTATTTCAACCGGGTTTCTGACTGTATATGTAAGGTAAATATTAGCAGCTTGTAATTCCGTGCAAGGAAGCATTCAAATGCTCATTAAAATAGCTTGCGTCATTATAAATTTCGCATCATATGTAACATATCTCAGTGGCAACTTAAGATGCTAATGCTTATTCAACAGCTAGGTCAGTTGATAAGCTTTTGCGCATGTATATGAAAGGTGGCAATAGAAAGAACAGAAGTATTCCGAATAACATCCGGTGTTCCGAAAAACTACGGAGATCGCCCATTATGTACTGCGTAAACGCAATTAAAAAAAAAATTTAAAAATTACAACTAATAAAAAGAATCATGTAACTAAAGCTAAATTATCAATCAGTACACATCCAACATCCAATAAGACGTCATTAACAGTCAGAGAAAATAAATAAGAAAGACTAATATAGATATATAGAAATAACCACCAGATTGCATGCCAGATCCTCGTCTGCTTATTGTGGTATATTTTTTTATTATTTAAAAATCATCTCAGCAATATCAAACACATCTATACGGGTAACTATACTCATTAAGTATCTGCTTTTTTAGATGGTCCCTCATAGCATATAGTAGTATTCGTATTCAACGTCAGCGCAAGTAATCGAATTGAATTTTCTAACACGTCTACTATAACATGTATAAATGTTCATAATATCAACGGAATCATTGCTTAATAAACAAAGTAACAAGTATAATTCAATATGGTGCTTTTACGCACTAAAACAAAAGGACATCACCCTGTTTAGGTATTGGATTCTTCGCAAACGTTGTATGGAGTAGTATAGGAGATAAGACATTTGAACAAAAAGGCACAAATGATTGTAATAATCTCATGAAATTAATAAAAGTACTTTTGGTATCATAAACTTTGTCGAATTTTCAATAAAAACAAACTATTTTGTTCACTCTCCTTCTGAAACTGTTTCTTTAAATACATTTAGAATCAAACAAATATTTTTACTCCCCACCCCATGCCTTCTGAAGTGGTTGACGCTACACGGACATATTTTGAAGAATCTGTTACATCTTTTTTCTTTTCGACAGTTTAAAGTGATATTTAAGATAGATGCATTACAATTATCGCATGACAAATTGTAGCTATATTTAAAACATTTTGTTCAACGCCTCACAAGTCTTTGTTATTATGAAACCTACTGAAACAAAGTAAAATGATTTCAAGATTATTTTTATGAACACGAAATACTGATCTAAATCTCAAAAAAAAATAAGGAAATACTTTGAAAAACACGACGTTATTGAGAGAACACTGGTAGATTTTTTTAGTCTTTTATTCAAGTAAGATTATAGATTATTCTGTAAGCTTTGTTATTGTATAGCAACATTACATTCTATACATAAAAATCATGCCATAACAATAGCATGACTAGAGTACAAGATATCTTTTTGACTAATTATCATAAAGTAACCATTTACACTACATTTTGTATATGATAAAAATTTGCACTGAAGATCACAAAGAAGGGGCGAAGTTAATGCGATAATCAATAATTTTGTAAGATTTATTTCGTCGCTTTAACTGAATAAAATAAAAAATATTGAAGCAAAGAATATATACAAATACAAAAAAAAGTAAGAATATTCAAAAAGGAGGGGGGTTTAATACAAACACAAATCGAGGAAAGACAGACTGAATGATGGATAAAGGACATAAAGACAAACAAAGTGTCTATACGAATAGTCATTACTTTAAATTATTCTTATGTTGCGAAAAATGATGACATAAGTATGATAGCTCTGTATAATCTTCATTTTTTTTTATTATTAACATAAACAAGAATAAACTCATCATTCCTAAAAGTTTTGCCAAATACAGCTAAGGTAATCTATTCCGAGGTAGCTAGAAAGTATTTCAAAAATTCAAAAATTTTGTAAACAGGTATTTTAACAGTTTATAATTATGACCATATCAATGATAATTCTTGTCAGCACAGAAGTGCTGACTACTGGGCTGGTGATACCCTTGGGTAATTAAAACTTTGCCAGCAGTGGAACGTATGTGAATTCATATCATTAACAGATTCCCGAAAGAGAACGCTTCAAAATGTTTTTTATCACATAGACGTTTCATACAATTTCGTAATTTTGTGTGACCGAGGCATTTCAAAAGCTGTATCTTATTTCTGCATAAAATGCGATTGTACTTGCTCCCCGTGATTACATTATAAAAAAATAGAATAGATAAACGACCTACATTTAGAATATGTTTCAAGTATTGGTCTGTAAGTATCTAATTATGAAATTGTTGAATACCTATCCGAGTTTAATATCAGAATTACACTTAAATCTTTCCTGTTGCTGACTGCCAATTCGTGAGATGTTTTTCTTTATTTAAATTATTCGTGGTCAAATAGATATAAATGCAACTTCGTTATTCTTAACTGTTTAAAATATTCTAAACGTTGTCGCTATGACAAATGGTATGTACTTGTAAATATTTCCTGCTACTACTATTGTAGACGGGTCATAGAGCCAAAAAGTACAACAAACCCCTGTTCTTTTGTATACGTGACATACAAATTCCTCCTAGGGGATATAATAGATAATTAAGAGTACAACAAGCCCCCGTCATATTGTAGACGGGTCATACAATTCCATATAGCATACAGAATGGATAACTTAGTATACAATTTTCCATATTCTTTTGTAGACGTTACATATACATCTCCATCTAGCAGGCAGAATGAATAACTAAGAGTACAACAGACTTCCGTCCTATTGTAGACACGTCATTCAAATTCCAATTAGCAGGCAGAATGGATTACTAAGTGAACAAAAAAGCCCCAGTTCTATTGTACACCGGTCATACAAATTCCACCTAACATGACAGAATAGAAGACTTAGAGTACAACAAACCCCTGTTCTATTCTATATTGGTCATACAAATTCCATGTGGCTGCCAGAATCGATGACAAAGAGTACCAGAAGCCCCCTTTCTATTGTATGTGTGACATACAAATTTTAACTAGCAGAACGATTGAATGGCTAAGAGTACATTAAACCCCTTATATATTGTAGACGGGTAAATCAAATTCCCTTTAGCAGACACAATGGATGACTAAGAATACAACAAGCCCCTTTCTATTGTAGACGGTTCATACAAAATACAACCTAGCAGACAGCATGGGTGACCTAAAATACAACAAGCCCCCGTTCTATTTGAGACGGGTCACACCTAGCAGACATAACGAATCGCTAAGAGATGGGTCATACACATTTAATCTAGAAAAATGTTAAATTACAAAAATACCGAACTCAAAGGAAAATTCAGGAAGGAAATTCCTTTATCAAATGGTATTATCGAACGCCCAAACACATCAAACAATTGGAAAACAACTGTCATATTCCTTACTTTGTACAGGGAATTCCTTGTGTAGAAAATGGTGGCTAAAACCTTGTTTTATAGCTAGCTAAACCTCTCACTTGAATGACAATCGCAACAATGTGTGAGCAAAACAAACGGTTTATTCACTGTTCTCCAACATTTAAAAAATCCAACTCACAACTGATGGCAAACAATAGATGGGCTTGATATTTATATAGCAATTGAAATTATTGTTTTTATGAAGGTACAGTGATACTTGTAAAAATGTGTAATGTAATTTTCATATGCAGTTAAAAATTTGAATAATAAATGTCAAATAATAAACAAAGCAATAAATATACAAAATTAAATAGGATAAGTATGCATATTCTTCTAACACTGTTGATCTTTCTGTTATAATCTTAAATTCTATATATATCGGCTTGTCAGATAGACGTTTATATGTTTATAAGTAAAAAGCGGTTACTTTTGTAACTTTTTTGTGAAGAAATACTTGAATTTTCTAAAAAATCAATTATACATTATGATTGATATATTATATTTAAAGGTGGACACTACACTCAATGCATCTGGAAAAAGACACAGAGTCTAAGACTCGCCAATGAATACAACGACGGACTACTGGTGAGGTGACCAACAGTCTGTCTCTTTTTCACTCCAGAGCGCGTTGAAAATGTAGAAAAAATAAAAGATTTGACATAATGGCCAATGAGGCAATTCTCCACAAAAGACCACATGACGTAGAATTTAAGATCAATATTTAATACAAAAGGTCAGGTTATTTGGTAGTTTGGTTTAGTACGCTGTTCCATCACTCTAATTGATTGTTGGTGGGTGGTCCTTCGTTGCTGAAGTGGTTCCATTGTTGGCGGTTGTTACCTTCTACTCAGTACTCGGCGACATAATGTCGATGGCAATCTCTTCGGCGTCTTTAAGTGTAGTAAACAATACAATACGGTGACCAATTGTTGTTAAATTCTACGTCTCTCATTGACACTCATACCACATTTTCTTATTTCTATATACAAAAGCCATCCAGCAGTGAGCATTATTGACTTGAGAGTACAATCAAGCCCAATTCTATGATGATGGGTCATATAAATTCTACCAAGCATTCAGTCTGCTCTTTGGTCGGGTTGTTGTCTCTTTAACACATTCCCAAATTTTATTCTCAATTTTAGAATGAATTACTTTGAGAACTAGCCAACATTGGATAGTAAACGGATTATATTGCTCGGAAAGATAAGAAGTTTCTGCTCAAATTTTGGCACCAGTCATGAAGTTTATGCTATGTGAAAATATGGCGATATACACAATGAAGGAAGAACGTTACTACTTTTAATTGAACTTGCCCGTGGTCATCTGTGACACTTTTTTAAATGGCAATCAAAGAATAATGTTTTTTTGTGTGTAATATACATTCTCATTCCTCATTTCACACTGCAAACGGTGTGTGACCTGAGTAAGTTCTTACTATCTAAAATGTCTTAATTTTAGGTTGGCCTGTTGTGCAATGTGAAACGGAATAGTGACTATCCCTTCGCTATTAGTTTAGATATGATTACTAATTACAGCAAATGTCACAACGAACTACTTTTCTCAGTGGCAACGAAAATGCGCGATTAAGAATTGAAAAAAATAACAACAACAAAAATTCTTACTTTTTCAATTGATAAATTTCAAATTACCGGTTTTGTCAGTTTTAGTAAAGGGAAGTTACAGCTAAGTAGGGCTAACTCTATTCCTGGTTTTACAAAGCAAGTGGAACGAGTAGATTAGGTTCGTGGAAATTAAAACAATTTCTACTTTGTACCATAGGTGCTTGAGGACAGGATCCTGTAATGAGCCCCCATAGTCCCACCCTCTTTATTATCATAAATCTCAGATTGTTAAATATATATAGTCGAGATTCACGTTGATAGTAAACATGCATATTTAAAGTAAAAATATGGAATGCTAGTATATATATGGTACAAATAAGTGATATATATAAAACATTCTGAGATTTATGATAATAAAGGGGGAGGGACTATGGGGGGCTCATTACAGGATCCTGTCCTCAAGCACCTATGCTTTGAACATGTATTTCACATGCATGGCAAAAATGGATTGCAATTGCAAAAAAAAGTGATTACGTAATCGGGAAATTTATTAAAGCTTTCGTACATCTATCCTATCAAAACATGCTCTTTTCATAAGGTTTTTATAGGCAGGCTACAGTTTGTCTTCTTTCCTAGTTGTTGTTCCCCTTTGGAAAATATCTTAAATAGGAAACAATTTAGAGTGGGCAAATGAAAACAAAATGAATCATTCTCGTAAAAATAAATGTCTTGGTCACATGGTTTAATACACGTAGAACTTCCTTCACATTTTATTATATGGACTTTGCAATTTACATATCTTGTAGTCTGATATGACCAAATTAACTAGTTTTTTCCGTTTCAAGCTAAACAGTAACTATTCATAAGTAAGTCGAGGAAATGATGATATATTTATTATATCCTAGTTTCATTGTTATTTGGAATATAATCACAATACACATGAATATAGGTGAACTCATATCGTTAATATGTTTCTTAGATAAAGGCAACAGTAGTATACCGCTGATCAAAACTCGTAAATCGATGGACAAAAAAACAAAATCGGGGTAACAAACTAAAACTGAGGGAAACGCATTAAATATAAGAGGAGAACAACGACACAACATTAAAATGTAACACACACAGAAACTGATTAAGCATTATACAAAATCCGATGAACAAAATATAACATCAAAACCAAATACATCTTAATCGTGTTAATACGTAACGGAGAACGCATCAAATACCAACGATTTTTATTATTATCTAATATTTTGTGCGCTTGCAGACAAACTAAATTGATATTATTATCCAATTTATTTATAAATTGTTACAAGTGTTATCGAATACTGTATAGTACCATTTAGAAGAGATATATTTTTGTTGCAACGTAATCTTTCAGGTGGATTTTTTTTTATATTTTAACATTGTTTGCATGACCTTCTCACGATATTTTGCGCCTTGTGTTTGAAGATAAATTATCATTGATAACTTTTAGCAGCTCTTAATTATGATTTAAGAAATTTAAGTAAAATGTCAAATTTAAATTTGTAGGATAAACAAGAAAATCTACTTACTTCAAGGCACCTAGAATATGCGTCTTCAAATATTGGTGGGTAAGTAACAAATGAGGAAAATTTTCAATAACGCCTCAAGTTTAAAAGTCCAAATTACACTTAAATAAGTCCTGTTACTTAATTGTTGATGCATGAGATGGGCTTTTGAAATTAAATTATGTGTGCTAAAGTAGATATAAAGGCAATCAGTTATCCAGAAGTATCTAAAATATTTGTATCATGCATTGTCAATAGGACAAATGGAAGGTAATGATATATGACTGCTGCAATCCTACACATGAAACCATTGCGGAAAAAACTTAGGTAATTTACAAAAATGAAACAAACAAAAACAGAAAACTCCAATGTCGGTCTTGAAGGATCTGTTTCGAAAATGCAAAAAGAAACAGCAACAAGAAATAAAACCAAGATAATGTAACTTTAGGGGTTAAGTAAAAATGTGTAGTAATAATGCAATAACCTTGCTATTCTACAGCAAAGCTTGACAACCTGTTTAAATTTATTTTTGTCACCGATGACGTCCATAATTTAACGATATATTTGCACAAGTGCAATATCATATAAAGTTGCATGCTAACTCTTCGCTACGTTTAATATTTAAATATTACGATATACAATAATCAACTTAACTTCCTACAATATTTCGGTTTTGGTTATGTAGGTCGTTTATATACTTTTGCATTTAAAGATAAATACATGTACTAAAAATTTGCCAAATTCTGTAAAAATTGCAGTCTTATGCTATCTCCTGGCGTTTATAACTCAGTCAACTGTTTAGAATAAGTCAATCTCAAAATGGTCAATGAAGCATTGAAACTGCATTTATTTCAATCGTTCATCATCATTTGTGTTTGTTTGTTGAAACCTTTCAAATTTTTCCTCAACACCGTGTTGTTTTTACAAATGGACATAATACCACAACTAACCTCCTTTTAAAATGAGCCCCGCCTTCTAACCCAATATGATATATACACGGTCACCACGCGGTAGCTTTTAACAAATGATATTCCTAGAAATGTATAGGAGGTACATGTAAGATAAAGTTACATATGACTTTTTTTCTAACACTTATCAGATTAAGAGACGAAAATGACGGAAAAAATCTTTTAGCGGCAGTTTGACTGAAAGGAGTAGCTAACTAAATAACACATATATAACATGGTATAAATTGAAATAAAAACCAATTTGCATAAAAAGGTCTAATCAGAAGTATTCTCCTTCAGTCGAGTGTTTGATATCACTTTAAAGCATGTAATAAACTTCCGAAGTCAAGCAAACCACGATGTGTTTCAATATCGATTAGCTATATATTTATATACAACTTGTGACCACTGAACCATAACAATTGCATGAGAGATCAGTAGGTCGTCGGATTGTAAAATCAATGCATCATTCAACTTATGAACACTGGATTGTAAAATGAGAAGCGACATCAAGAGTTCTTCCCATGCATGATTAAAACTGGACCATAACAAATTATGTAACGTTCATAGTAAATGTTGGATTTTAGTTAAAACTGAACACTTTCATAGTAAATGCACTCTGCTTCTTATGTTCAAAAACCTAGCAATATGCCTAATTAAAATAAAAAATAAGAAACCTTTTGTTTAAAACACAACAGGAGATATGCAAATGAGACATCAACCGTACAACACAAAAAATGCGGTTATCATGCATATGTCACCGGGGAAAATGGGTGACTTGTAGGATTTGTGTAACAAGAGTCTGACTGCATGAATGGCCTCTTGTTAATGAAACTGTGCGATGCTCCTGATCACACAACGAACGAATACCAGTACTCCGAATGACAATAACAGGCTGGGTGACTGACTGAGTTGGTTTTCTGGAACTCTGAAAATGAAAAAATCGTATGAAAAATAACTACTGAAACTCTGGAATACGTGATGCATAATTAATAATTCAGCATGGAATACTTTTATTTCAGGTGGACAAGTGTTCAGTGTAAAGTCTTGAGTCCAAATCTTGTTCATAAAAATTATCAACAAGTATTTATACAAAATTAAATAAACAAAAATAAACATAACACACTTCTCTCAATTTGAGTGATATTGTTCACTGTCAAGGATTACACTATTTTTAGTACTTGAAAAATAAAGTTGAATTTCTAATCTGATTATGATATTTAAAACATACAATTATGAAAAAGGTAAATTATCACTTATTAGTTAACAGAGCAAAACATGTCACTGAATGACCAGACTGATAATTAAATTGCAGATCTGATTGAAGTCCCGAATATGAAAGGCAAAGAGAAACGAAAATATAAAATAAAATAAATTACAAAACACAGAAACATAAAGTCTAAAATATCTAAATTGAGAATTTGACATTAAAGTCCTAAATAATAAATGATTTCCCTGGTCACACAACTGTTTAGCACTTACCAACATCACTGCAGTTATTAGGCACATTGGTAAGACTTGACTGTTTCAGTATTATTTGAACTGCATCGTGGTCTATCTTAATTCAAGTGTCCAAAAGGTCGTATCAAAAGTACTTTGCAAATGTTTTGTCAGCTCCTGCGACTCATTTTTCAATAAATTTTAAGAGAAAAAATTCATGAACAATTATGGACATTGCATTAAGCAATAGGTGGTTATGATGTAAAAATATTCGAAAATAGCATAATTTATGTTTCATTAAGATTAAAAGACATAAACCACTTTAATATCATTTTCTTAGCTCATTCAAGTCATGATTTGTAGCAAATACTATTAGTATGGAACGACACATCTGCCTTATAATGACGATTATCATAATGTTGGCGATGTTGGCGATGCCAACAATAGACAATGACTAGGATCTAGTTAATTGACTGAGAATACTCGCTTTAATTCCACTTGTAGAATAAGACACAAGTCCTTTGCAGTAGTTAACAACTTAATGATTCAGGATGGAATACATGTAGTTTACAAAATGATACAAATTGAGCGGATGTTGCCAGTACGATTGCCTGGCTGTCACTGAAGAAAGAACTTCAGAAAGCATATTTAAATCAAGAATGGTGACAATATCATAATAGAAACGAGATTGCAGAATGACAATGAAATAATTCAATTAGCACTTAACGAAATAATACAAGTTTGAGAAATAAAACAAAAGTCTTCGAGTTTTAGGCTAAATAGCGCTAATTGAAATGACTAAAGAATTAATCATTCTTAACATAAGAAAACTTTAAAAGAACTATGTAAAGCTGTCACTTTATCTTGTATTTACATAAAGAATTCTCTTGAATCAAATGTCCGACTTTGAGAAATATACTGACATATTAATTATAACACAAAAAGCTCTATAAAGAAAAATAGTTACATCATAATGGAATTACTTTGACTGACAAATGTTGCAAATAAAATGATTTCAATAAAATAATGAATAGTTAAACAATATAATGACAATTTATGACCGAACAGTTTGTCAGTGAAAGTTCAAAAGTATCAGATTTATGAAGAATACACTTTTCATATAGTTCCAAATGAAGATGCATAATTTTCACAAAGTATCGCTATCACAATATTATTAAGGGTTGATATATAACATGAAGCAAATTTTCTATACTATTACGCCATTTGACTATACTATTCTGCCAATTTGCTATATCACAAATGTTATGATATTGTAATTATTATGTTTATTTATGTTGGCCTAATTTGTGTTGTATGGCCTGATAGTTGTTTACCAAATAATCTTATAACTGTGCAGTTTAGAAATCACTGGAACAATCACAGATACTTATGGAATGATTGGAACTTTCTATTTGACGATTCTAGAATGATCCTTATAAAAGATGCGTAATTTAAACTTCTACGTTATTCCAGAAACTTCCGTTGTAACTTTCCAGGATTTTCCACAATGTTCCGTTCTAGCGTGTTCTAGAATAATCCGTCACAACTATATATATACAAACACTAAAGTTAAACTCTCATATTTAAACTTGGACATAGACATTGATAGACATTAGTATTCACAGCATTTGGATTGACACTTTTATTCTACAAACAACATCATACTAGATTGTGACCTTAATAGTGAACATTATATTCAGATTGGATTCCGAAAGATTTCCGGATACAGATAAAAGAGTGGACTCATATTTTGACAGTTAAGTTAACATTTATATTTGTAAAATACTTCTTGTAAACTTTTGTATAATAAATATTGTTAAATTTTACTATTGATTTGTGTCTTTTGTTGGCTACAATTTAAAGGCGATTTCTGGCCGTAACAGAAATTGGGGGCTCGTCCGGGATCTTAAAAATATTTTATTCAAAATTTGTTTAGTATTTTTATTATAACTAGCCAACAAAATTCTACAAAATGACATTTGATGCTGGTAATTTTTTGAAAACGCCAGACCTGGAGAGTTTTGATAATTCAAAGAAAGAGGAACTAGTGTTGCTTGCTAAACAACTGAAATTAGTTTTTAAAGTATCTATGAGAAAACAAATTATAAAAAATTTGGTTATAGACAAATTAGTTGACGAAGAAATTTTAGGTGAAGAGGCTCTTGATCTTAAGGTTGAAAATGTTGACGCCTTTAAGTTAAAACAGCTTGAATTAGAACATGAACTTAAATTAAAAGAAATGGAAATGAAGGAGATGGAGAAAAGAAAAGAAGATGAATTTAAATTAAAACAGGCAGAACTGGAAATGAAGGAAAGGTTAGAAATGGAGAAAAAAGAAAAAGAAGATGAATTTAAATTAAAAGATAAATATATACTATAAAGACGTTTTGATATAACATTGAGCTACATTTTCATACTATTTTGTTATTTTACTATACAATAATCTGATATTGCTTTAAGCCCAAGTCCATCTAGACCACGCTCACCGCGATCTAAAAATAAATTCAGATCATGATGAGGTCGCGGTATGAGCGGAATGAAAATGTAAATTTTCGTTGCTTTCACGATGCTAGTACTACGTCCTCTTTACGCTTCTACAACGATCCCGCTACGATTATACCACGTTCTCACCACGCCTTTTCTACGATTATCATGATCGTACTACGCACATCACGTTCACTCTACGACCATACCACGAGTTATCCGATTGCAAAACGATCTTACCACAGTTCTTCTGCGATTATAGCACTTTCTTACCTACATTATACTACGTTCATACCGCGATCTTACTACGTTCTCAGCAATAACGTCAACACCGTGCTCCATATAAATACTGTCCTATTCCTGATTGATACGTAGATTTATCGGAAACAACACAGTCATGCCACCAAAATATACAAGAACACGTGGGCGTGGTGGTAGTAGTAGACGCAGAGGCAAAGGGAGCTCTAATAGTAACGAATCCTGATCTAGCAGAGATTTCGGACCGACCAATGCAACCTGAATCACAACTAATTGCTGGTCAATCAATCTCAAATGACGATGTTTTAGTAAACGATAGCAGGGATGATACAGATGTCTCAAGCATGATTGCGCCGTTGGATAAAAGGACAAGAGTTACAAAAATTCATACCGACATACAAAATATGTAGAGCTTTTATATATTTCATGTGAAAATGACAATGAGCATGCTGGTCGTAGTATGAATGTAGTCAGGTCGTAAGGATAGCGTGATGAGGACGGCATGGGGGTGCTAGAATCGTACAACGGTCTTGAACAGCGTTGACGTTACGCATGATAATGGTGTCACTTTTGGTAACGTCGTATGTTAACGTCAAAGTCGTGACTTTATTGACGTGATGTTTTATTGCATTCTAGTAAAGTCTTTATATTTAAACACATTGGAGGTTTTTGTGAATAAAAGGAGATAAGGGTTAACACCATGTTCTCTGTAGGACAAAAGAAAGTATAAGGTATACGTAGTGTGTTCTATGAACGAAAATATGTTGGATATTCAGTAAATGGACATAAGGATTTGTCGCCTACGATTTGTTGTTATATATTTTATGTAAATCTATGTTTTTTTCTTAAAAAATATTCAGGGACTATTTCGTATTGGGGGTTAAAATCAAAATTGGTACCAATAGATGCAGAACTCTCATAGGCTTGTTTAGGTTTTTTTTTTGGTAATTTATTTGTTGTGAAGCGTTAATTTCAATTTCTGATGATACACACAAAATTGATTTTCATCCTAAAATTTGCTTTATATTCCAACTAAGTTAATTTAAAAATAAAACGTGGTATAGTCGTAATGGAAGCGTAGATGGGTCGCAGTGAGAACATGGTGGCCGTAGTGTGGTCGTGGTAACGTCATTGTGAGATCGTAGCGCAGTCTCTCTGAATAGAATCACGCTTTTGCTACGCGCTCGCTATGATGGTACAGCGACCTTTGCGATTTTACCAAGACCTTACTGCGCTCTTACTACGCTTCTATTACGACATGATTTCGCCACGACTGCACCACGATTGTTTTGAACATGTTCAAAGTATGCAAAGCTCATCACGATCTTGAAGACCTCACCACGACCGTATTACGACCTTACTGCGATCTACACGATTGGCCAAGTGGAACTGCGGTTTTATAAAAAAATATATATTTTATAGTATGAAAACATCTTTATATAACATAGAGCAAGTTTTTCATACTATTGTGTCACCTCACTATACTAGTGTGTCATGTTACTATCTTTTTACGATAACTTTGGAGCATTGTTTTTCATATTACTATCTTATGAAGACATATTATAATATCAAGCTCTAATTTCTTACACCTCGAGGTGTCATTTATATACCAGTCGACTTTTTGATTACAATACAAGACCATTTCGTCATACTTTCAGAAGACAATTCTATAAATAACTTTTTTTTCATTTTTTTTCTTAATCTGTATTTTCAGTTAATTCTAGTATGGCCACATTAAGCTAATTTTAGATGATAATCCACCTGTTTTAATCAAGTTGGGCGGGTTGTAAAATTCTATATATGCCTAGCGACAATTTTGCGCCTGTCCCTAGTCAGGAGCCTCTGGCCTTTGTTAGTCTTGTATGATTTTCAATTTTAGTTTCTTGTGTATAATTCGGAGTTTAGTATGACGTCCATTATCACTGTACTAGTATACATATAAAAAAGAAGATGTGGTATGATTGCCAATGAGACATTCCACAATAGACACAGAAATTAACAACTATAGGTCACCGTACGACTTCAACAATGGACAAAGCCTATACCGCATAGTCAGCTATAAAAGGCCCCGAAATGACAATGTAAACAATTCAAACGAGAAACCTAACGGCCATGTTTATGTACAAAAAATGAAAAAAACATATTTGTTTAGGGGCCAGCTGAAGGACGCCTCCGGGTGCGGGAGTTTCTCGCTACATTGAAGACCCATTGGTGGCCTTCGGCTGCTGTCTGCTCTATGGTCGGGTTGTTGTCGCTTTGACACATTCCCCATTTCCTTTCTCAATTTTATTTTAATTATATATGGTTTATTTAAAAGCACTCCGTCACATTCACATGTGTAACAAGAAGTAAATACAAACAAAATAATAAAGAATAAGGCAGCTGTGGCGTTCCATATAATTGTATTGTATCACGATCCACAGGGCTGAAGACATGTCATCTGCAAAAAGCCTGCAATGACAATTGAGTTTTTTCCGCAATATCATTTATGCATATATTATAAAAAAAGCAAGGATCCGAGAACAGAACCTTTACGAACCTCAGCTGACACATTGCAAAGTTTTAAAGAAGACTGTTATGTAAACACTTTTTTCTATTATTAAGATATATCTAAAACTATGTCAAAATATCACTATTTATACTATAAGCCTTCATTGTATGCCAAACTTTATGAAAGGCTTTTGGAAAATCGCTAGAAACAAAACAACTCATTTCCTTCTTTTCCAGGGAGTTATATATTTCTGCTAATTAATGAACAATTGAACATGTTAGTATTATATTTATTAACAAAAGCACAAAATCTAACAAATCATTAATACATATTATTCTACCAAAGACGGCTAACAGTTATTTAAAGCGAGGTGAACGTAAGGAGCATGCTGGTATGTAATTATGGCTTAATCGGTGGCTATACTTTACAGTAGAATTTATCATTGTTAATAAATCTACGTCATAAATAGTGTGAATAGCCACGATGACCTTATATCTATACACGATTAACAAACCTGTATATAATTCTCATGCAGAACAAAATGGAGCTTTTTACTTTTTCAAGTATACATTCGCCTTTTCTTTTCCTTAGCTAAAAAGCGTTTTGCCAAAATCAAAATATTTTTGCATCAGTAGTTCAACCAATAGTGCCATACTATTTTTATTTGTTTTCTTTGTTTGTTTGTTTTTGAATTGATTTAATTTTGACTGCTGTACATCTAATCTTACCGCGCTATAGTACGTCAGTAGCAATGTCGGTTCAGTTTTGCCCCCCCCCCCCCCCCCCCAACAAAAAGACAGGGCACTAGGGCGCACACATATATGAGCATGCACCGCCCTTAATTTTATGTATGCCCTAATGACGAACCGGTAGTAAGGAAGGTGAATCACAACGAATGCATGTTGACCGTATTTGGATATGAATATAACAGTATCATGAGTATGACAGAGAACCATTCCTATAATGCCGACACGTCCTGATGTTTCGGGAGTGCATTCAGGTTGACTAATAGAATTTGCATATGGTTCTACGTCATACTGTTATATTCATATCCAAATATGGTCAACATGCATCCGTCGTGATTCATTTTCCTTACTTTCGGTGACGTCATTAGGGCCATATATAATATTGGGGCGGGGCATGCGGGGCATGTCCATATATGTATATGTAAATGTGTGCGCTCTGGCGCCCTGGGTTTTTTTTCGGGGGGGGGGGGGGGCAAACTGAACCGACACTACTTCTGACGTCCATTATTCATTATTCATTTTTCATGACTCAAAATCCAATAAGGCAGCAACCATTTGATTTTCTGTAGGGGGGGGGGGGGGGGGGGGGGCTATTTTTTTTCTCCAAAAACTGGAAACAAACTTTTCCAAAAAAAAACATAGCCATTTTTTCATGTATGGATGACCTGAATAACAAAAACATATATACATTCATTACAAAAGTCAAAAAGTCTGAAAAGACCAGTTTTTGTCTTGATTTGCATGAACTTTTACTTGACATTCTCCAAAAGTATGACTCGTGTCTTAATTTTTCTTGACAAATTCTCATTTATATCAAATTTGTATGAAATTTACTCGACATTTTCTTGACATTCTGAATATGGTCTTAAAATTTCTTGACAAATTCTTGACATTTGAATACTGTCTTGAAATTTCTCGACATATTCTCGACATTCTTATTCTTTCTCAGTTTGGCTTGACATAGTCTGAACATTTTGAATTGTGTCTTAAATTTACTTGACAGTTCTGAGTTTTACAAATCATGACCAATATTCATAATATAACCTTAATCTTTATTTCTTTTTACATAATATACTGTTGTTTTTAAGTTACATTCCTTACAACAAATATGAAGTTTGGCATGTAAAACAATTGAAAATTTGGGTATTTAAATAGTTTCACAAATGTAAATATGGCTACGAAATCTATTGTATAAAATAATTTAAATGAGGGTGTGTTGATATTTAACAATTTAAATGTGTTTTTTTGTAAAAAATACAAATTTTTATTCCTAAATTTTAATTATTAATTACATTATTAAAACCAATCATATGGTAGACATATTTCACTCTACATTCATAATATCCAATGTTAATATGGTAAATAATTATTGTACAAAAATGTGGTTTATAGAAATAGCAAATTATGATGATATAAAATCATTCATTTAACAGAAGAAAAATTTGTGTAATGCCATCTGTTGGAATATATATTAAGTATTATACATGGACAGGATGTTCCCCATGAAATTAAGTTATAACACACCCCAGAATACACGCAACTGTCAAATAGAAATTACTGATTTACCTGTAATCAGCCATACAACTTATCAGTTGACCTGCCATAAACATTCCAAAGATTAAAAGAAAATTATTATCTACTCCAGGAATAATAATAAAAAAAAGTATTCATAATGGGTCCCATCAATGATTTCTATTTACAATTCAAATTTGAGTGTTGAATTTTATAATTTTTAATCAATAATTTCATTGGTCTCAAACAAACATACATAATATAGATCTAAACATTTTTTTTCAGGAAGGAGCCTGTTATCACAATTTTTTGTTGACAAAAAATTATAAAACTCAACACCCAAATATAAAACAAAAATGTTTTGGGGTTGTTCTAAAAATATAGAGTTTGAATCAAGACGAGAACAAATTCTTGGACCAACACGAAAGCCCCCCTCCTCTTTTTTTAGCCACACAAACCCAAAAGATTTCATAAACCGTTCAGGCGAAATTTATACTGTTGAGATAGTGTCAAGACATATTTAATACTGTCAAGAATGTGTCAAGACATATTCAGACATTATTAAGAATGTCAAGAAAATGTCAAGACAATTTCAGACATTCTTAAGAATGTCAAGAATATGTCAAGACAGATCGAGACAAATTTAAGACAGTCAAGAATTGGTCGAGACTAATCCAGACTCTTATCAGATGATACAGGAAGTGTCGAGAAATTTTAAGACAATGTTAATACTGTCAAGACACTTGTCAAGAAAAATCAAGAACCTTTTTAGACAAACTAATACTATGTCAAGAATTTTCAAAAATTATGCAGACAAATTAAGAATGTCAAGTAAAAATTCATGCAAATTCAGACAAAAAATGGTCTTTTCAGACTTTTTGACTTTTGTAGTGATTGTAAGAATAACAAACCTAAACATTCGATTTTTTAAAAATTTTATACATTATTTGTAATCCTTCGTACCCTGTTATAGATATAACATGTCAATTGTGTGGCAATGGCGATTAGAGGAGATATCGAGAACCTTAATGCCAAAATTCGCGAGAACATTAAGAGATAGCCAATTTTGAATAATGGAATGGACTGCTGCAACCCGTCAGCCCAATTACAGAAATGCCTTATACGTCATTCGAAAGCTTATCGATAGTGGAAAAAAATTTACATATATAATCAATGTGTGCCACAATGCTGATTAGAGGGGTTAAGAAGGTCCTAAATACATTATATTATGAAGTAGCCTTTTTTGAAGAATGGAATTGCTATTTTGAATAATGGAACGGACTGCTGCGAGCCTTCAACCCCTTATTACAGAAATACCTTACACACCATTCGCAATCTTATCGATTAAGAAACAAAATGTGTAAAATTAATATGTGCCGCGATGGTCATTAGAGGGGTTACGAAGGACCTAAATGCCAAAATACGCCTGCACATTATATAAGTAACACATAACTGAGAGAGAGTGATAGAGCAGATTGTTACCCCGAAAAGAACATTGTCAACAGAGACAATGAAAGTAATGCATAGTGAGTTCTTAAACCTGGTCGTGTCTTTATTCATGAATACGGAGTGAGTTCTCAGATCTGCTCGTGTTTTCATTCAGGAATTCGTTCGAAGTGTGTTCTGAGACATGGTCGTGTTTTCATTCAGTAATGCGGAGTGAGTTCACAGACCTGGCCTCACGGTCATAAAACTTTCGAGCATGATTTTTGTACTCAGACTCGAAAATCAACCAATCAAATTGCTGGATTTCATGTTTCGAGCATGATTTTTGTTCTCCGAGCACTGAGCAAAGTTTTATGCCTTCAAGGCCTGGTCTTGTTTGCATTCAGTAATATACAGTGTGTCCACTTATATATAAAGGGTCGAATTAAAACAAATTTCAAGTAAAATCGATATTCAAGCGTTTCTTGTCTAATTGCTAGAATAGGAATTCATGCGTACAAGGGCAAGGTTTCCAAACAGAATATTTTATGTGAGCCCTTTAGAAGTTTTACGGACAAAACCATAAGTTGTTTAATCGTTGTACAACTAATTGACCATTGAAATGTTCACTTATCATAGAAACAATGTCACCCTCTTTTTAGCAATTGTGACAAACCTCTTGCCCCAGGTAAGGGTGGGGTTAAGTGCTCATTAATATATTTAACCCCGCCAAATGCTTCATGTGCCTGTCGTCAGGTCCGGATCCTGTAGTTCAGTGGTAATCGTTGGGTCATGTCTGTCATATGTGTTATTCGTATAATTTTTACTTTTTTCAATTTAATTGTTTCATATTTTTCATGTCGGGACCTTTTATAGACGTGAAATTTAGTGGATAGTTATCTCATTGACAACCATGCCATATTTCCTTATTTTCATATAGGTAGATGTTCACCTTAACTTGTGGGTAACATCATTTGGTCTATGGTAGGTTCAAACAAAACTTGAAAAATTAGTTATTATAATCGATTGTCACCGAAAGCAAATAATCACTAAGATTTTACTTACAATGAACGACACGACGGGTGTCACTAGTGGAAAAATAATTTATTATATTTCCGTAGGTCAATCTTCAGCTTTCTGTCCTGTGCATTGAGCATCGTTGTTTGTCTGCTCGTTAAACTGTTGTATTTTTTTTGCATTGTCTTTCTTTGACTTATGCAACTTGGTTGACATCTCTTAATTCCTTCTGAAGAACCAGTCTATTGTTCTCGCAATGGATATGCTTGAAATATTTCCTACTGAACGTGTAAAGAACAATCATTTAATCAACATTTCTTTTGTATTTTTTTTTCGCTTTTTCAGCTCACGAATCCATGTCAGCTCCATCTGCATTAGGAACATATCTTGTTACTGTGTGGTTTATTTGTCTTTTCCATAACTGCTGCATATGTATAAGGAACACAGCGTGTTACTGTATGGATTGTTTGTCTCATATGTGACAACTAAAACTGCATTAGGAACACATAGTGATACTCAAGTGGTTGTTTGTCTCATATGTGACAACTAAAACTGTATTAGGAACACATAGTGGTACTCAAGTGGTTGTATGTCTCATTCATGACAGCTGAATGTTCATTAGGTAAACATCGTTTTACTGTATGGATTGTTTTCTCACGAATCCATGACAGCCCCATTTGCATTAGGAACAACACTGTGCGAGTTGTTTGTATCACAAACCTACGATTGATAAAGATAAAGATAAAGATATTTTATTTCCTAATCATAGGGCTCATAACAAGCATGTAATCATATAAAGTAAAAATAAAAAGCCTTTCTCTCCCGCTCGCATACACTCACACATACAACTATCGTTCTGATTAAGGATGATTGATTTAACAGTGCAACATGTAAATGAAAAATGAAATACAGTAAAAATACAGATACAAATGGTTTTTTTTTTAATTTTATGAGGAGAGTCAGTTGCCTACATTGTATATATGGGACGAAGGATAAACTCTTACTGTTCTGAAAAGAAAAGAACACAATTCAAATAATGTGACAATGAACTGGTGAAGACTATAAATAAGTTTTATAAGTTTCAGTTAAGCAAAGATTTAGTTTCTCAATGTGTAAAATGAGGATAGTAATTCACATAATTTAGAGTTAAAATTAAGGCTATCGTTTGACATGAACCAAATAAGCAGATTTCTATCGGATATTTGGGATAAATATGGGTATTTGTAAAGAGTTCATCCAGAAAGGTTTTTCTTTCCTTATTATAAAGGGTACATTTTAATAAAAAAAAATCTTCGTTTTCAACCGAGTTCATTGTAATACAGCTCCATCTACATAAGCAAATCATCGTGTTCATGCATAGGCTGTATAGTCTCACGAATCAATGACAGCTTCATCTGCATAAAAAAATGCATCGTACTACTCTCGTACTACTGCATGGGTTGTTTGTCTCATCAATGAGAGCACCCCTCGGTATAAGGAACACATCGTACTACTGCATGGGTTGTTTGTCTCATCAATGAGAGCACCCCTCTGTATAAGGAACACATCGTACTACTGCATGGGTTGTTTGTCTCATCAATGAGAGCACCCCTCTGTATAAGGAACACATCGTACTACTGCATGGGTTGTTTGTCTCATCAATGAGAGCACCCCTCTGTATAAGGAACACATCGTACTACTGCATGGGTTGTTTGTCTCATCAATGAGAGCACCCCTCGGTATAAGGAACACATCGTACTACTGCATGGGTTGTTTGTCTCATCAATGAGAGCACCCCTCTGTATAAGGAACACATCGTACTACTGCATGGGTTGTTTGTCTCATCAATGAGAGCACCCCTCTGTATAAGGAACACATCGTACTACTGCATGGGTTGTTTGTCTCATCAATGAGAGCACCCCTCTGTATAAGGAACACATCGTACTACTGCATGGGTTGTTTGTCTCATCAATGAGAGCACCCCGTGTATAAGGAACACATCGTACTACTGCATGGGTTGTTTGTCTCATCAATGAGAGCACCCCTCTGTATAAGGAACACATCGTACTACTGCATGGGTTGTTTGTCTCATCAATGAGAGCACCCCTCTGTATAAGGAACACATCGTACTACTGCATGGGTTGTTTGTCTCATCAATGAGAGCACCCCTCTGTATAAGGAACACATCGTACTACTGCATGGGTTGTTTGTCTCATCAATGAGAGCACCCCTCGGTATAAGGAACACATCGTACTACTGCATGGGTTGTTTGTCTCATCAATGAGAGCACCCCTCTGTATAAGGAACACATTGTGTTACTACATGGGTTGTTTGTCTCATCAATGAGAGCACCCCTCTGTATAAGGAACACATCGTACTACTGCATGGATCGTTTGTCTAATCAATGAGAGCACCCCTCGGTATAAGGAACACATCGTTCTACTGCATGGGTTGTTTGTCTCATCAATGAGAGCACCCCTCTGTATAAGGAACACATCGTGTTACTACATGGTTTGTTTGTCTCATCAATGATAGCACCCCGTGTATAAGGAACACATCGTGTAACTACATGGGTTGTTTCTCTCATCAATGAGAGCACCCCTCTGTATAAGGAACACATCGTACTACTACAGGGGTTGTTTGTCTCATCAATGAGAGCACCCCTCGGTATAAGGAACACATCGTACTACTACAGGGGTTGTTTGTCTCATCAATGAGAGCACCCCTCTGTATTAGGAACACATCGTACTACTGCATGGGTTGTTTGTCTCACCAATGAGAGCACCCCTCTGTATAAGGAACACATCGTGTAACTACATGGGTTGTTTGTCTCATCAATGAGAGCACCCCTCGGTATAAGGAACACATCGTGTTACTACATGGGTTGTTTGTCTCATCAATGAGAGCACCCCTCTGTATAAGGAACACATCGTACTACTGCATGGGTTGTTTGTCTCATCAATGAGAGCACCCCTCTGTATAAGGAACACATCGTACTACTACAGGGGTTGTTTGTCTTATCAATGAGAGCACCCCTCTGTATAAGGAACACATCGTGTAACTACATGGGTTGTTTGTCTCATCAATGAGAGCACCCCTCTGTATAAGGAACACATCGTACTACTACAGGGGTTGTTTGTCTCATCAATGAGAGCACCCCTCTGTATAAGGAACACATCGTACTACTGCATGGGTTGTTTGTCTCATCAATGAGAGCACCCCTCGGTATAAGGAACACATCGTACTACTGCATGGGTTGTTTGTCTCATCAATGAGAGCACCCCTCTGTATAAGGAACACATTGTGTTACTACATGGGTTGTTTGTCTCATCAATGAGAGCACCCCTCTGTATAAGGAACACATCGTACTACTGCATGGATCGTTTGTCTAATCAATGAGAGCACCCCTCGGTATAAGGAACACATCGTTCTACTGCATGGGTTGTTTGTCTCATCAATGAGAGCACCCCTCTGTATAAGGAACACATCGTGTTACTACATGGTTTGTTTGTCTCATCAATGAGAGCACCCCGTGTATAAGGAACACATCGTGTAACTACATGGGTTGTTTCTCTCATCAATGAGAGCACCCCCCTGTATAAGGAACACATCGTACTACTGCATGGGTTGTTTGTCTCATCAATGAGAGCACCCCGTGTATAAGGAACACATCGTACTACTGCATGGGTTGTTTGTCTCATCAATGAGAGCACCCCTCTGTATAAGGAACACATCGTACTACTGCATGGGTTGTTTGTCTCATCAATGAGAGCACCCCTCTGTATAAGGAACACATCGTACTACTGCATGGGTTGTTTGTCTCATCAATGAGAGCACCCCTCTGTATAAGGAACACATCGTATTACTGCATGGGTTGTTTGTCTCATCCACGACAGCTCCACATGCATTAGGAACACGTCGTGCTACTGAATTAGTTGTATGCTTCACGAATCCATGACAGCTCCATCACGAAAAGGAACACATTATTTTGTTATTGGTTATTTGGGTAATACATGACAGCTCAATCTTCATATGGAACACGTCATGTACTTATTTATTATTGTTGACATAGGAACTCCTTTGTTGTCCCTCCATTGATAAATTTGACTTGGTATTTGACCATGGCATGAGTCAGTGGTGCAATTCAAACCCACTTGTTTGAGGGTCTGTTTGGGTTTATAGAATAGAGAATAATGAACAAAAAGGACAGAATACATGGCAAATAGTATTTAGAAAAAAAGACAAAATAGACCAAATAATAAAGAATAGAGAATAATAGGCAAATAGGTTGTATCTCACATGATTCCGTGACAGCTCCACATTTATTTGGAACACATTTGTGGTTGATCTCGTCCATGACACTTTTATGTGTAAGGAACACATCGTGTTACCGCATGAGTTGTTAGTCTCATCTATGACAGCTTCGTCTCTTTTGAGAACACAATGGAGATGTCATGGATGAGAGAAATAACCCATGCAATAACACGTGTGTTCTTTTTGCAGATATCGATGTCATATAGACAGAACGGAGTGCAGTTGTAAGGTTTTGTATTAATAAGACAACATCATGATACTGCATGAGCAGTTCGTCTCATCCATGACAGATCCATTGTGTTCTCATCATTTAACTGCATAGTTGTCTGTTTCAGGAACCAATGACGCTCCTTCTGTATCAGGAACACCATTGAGCTATCATGGATGAGACAAACAACTCGAGTAGTAACACGATGTGTTCTTAATGCAGATGGCGATGTCATGAATTCGAACGCAGTTGTAAGGTTTTTCCCGTACAGTATCATGATGTGTTCCTAATTCAGAGGGCGTTGTCGTGGATACTAACGCAATGCAGTTGTTATGTTCTTCCCATGCAGTAATGCAATGTGTTCCGAAAACAGAGTTATCAATCATGGACGAGACAAACAACCCGTGCAGTAACACGATGTGTTACGGTCCAAATGCAGCTGAAGCTGTCATGGATTCCTGAGATAAACAACCGATAAAGTCTAAACTGAGAAATGTTAACTTGAAAGTGAGCAATGACAACTTCTAACTGACAATGTCCAGGTGAAAGTAAGAAATATCACAACGTAAAAGAGAAATGTAAAAAAAGATTGTTCTAACAAGTATTTCGTAAAATTTAAAAAAAAATCTTGTGCATACATATACCTGTGTGTACTTCAAATCTAGAAAGAAACACATTTTCGCATTTTACCCTTTTAAACAACAGTCAATGACTGATTGAAAGTTAATCTCGCTAAATGTAAGAATCAATGATTTTAGAATTAAAATACGATGTTGACCGTTACATATTATACATACAAGTAAGAGTTTGGTGAAAGTTAATAAGACAGCAACCACGCGACCAAACAAACTCAGACATCTAGAGGTCAACGTACGATCTTCATCACTGGTCCTGAAACTAACGAACATCTGCCGAATATGAAATATGTTTATCACTTCTATTATAATGTTCATATAGTTTGCCATGATTTATTACTGATGTTTATTATCCATAAGCTTATGTTACAAAGGATCAGTTCAATTTTTAAGTTTTAGACCACTACTAATCTTAGTTTACAAAGAATTGTCCAACATTCAAGAAGACATCCTCCCAGAAATCTAGTTTGTCCTTGGATAAGAAAAATATCTAAACTTCATTTAAGTTACCTTTTTTAACAGTGGACTCGGACTTCTTTAAAACTGAGTTATACTGTGCGTATTGCTGTGCGTTTGTTGATTCCACATTGGATAGAAGTATAGAGAAGGGTAAAGATCTCACACAGCATGTTTAAAACCGCCACACTTTGGCGCCTGTCCCAAGTCAGAAACCTGTAGACTTTGTAAGTCTTGTGGGTTTTTTGTTTGTTTGTTTTTTTGTATGTTTCGGAGTTTAGTGTAGCGTACTGAACTAGTATACATTATTATTTAGGGGCCAGCTGAAGCCCAATCTAATTAAAACCCGATCTCTCATCGCTCCCTTTTTCTGATATGTCGCGTGGGAGATCTAACGAAACCCGCTTTGAGGTCACATGTGAGTGAACTAGAAGTTATGAATTTATAATGATATGCAAATGAGTTGACGACCTATTGATAAGCCAATCAAAAATAGTTTTTGAATTATTTTGACAGACGATATCGTCGTATATAAAATGAGTTACATCCCTTTACCTTACGATAATTTTTCAAGATCCTGGAAGACTCAATGTCATTGATCGAAAAAGACACACCTACGAGGTCACTCACATGTGACCTCAAAGCGGGTTTCGTTAGATCTCCCACGCGAAATATCAGAAAACGGGAGCGATGAGAGATCTGTTTTTAATTAGATTGGCTCAAGCCCGCCTCAGGGTGCAAGATTTTCTCGCTGTGTCGAAGAATCATTGTTGGCCTTGGGCTAATTTTTGCTCTTTGTTTTTTTGTCTTTTTGACATATCCCCCGTTTCAGTTCTCAATTCTACACATGGCTCACACATGATAATCTAGAGATCAAAATACGGACTTAAAACATTAGACACAACTACATAGAAATTAAACCAATCTATAGATCAAAATACGGACTTAATCGCAGATCAAATTTATTCGTTCATTGTGTAATCATACGTTTTTTGATTGAGTTAAGTCTGCCAATTGATATTTTATCGTGTGTTTTTCTATGTTGTGATGTTATGCTATTGTTTCAGAAAAAGGGAGAAGGTTTGGATCCATTAAAACGTTTAATCCCGCTGCAAATGTTTGCACCTGTCCTAAGTCAGGAATCTGATGTACAGTAGTTGTCGTTTGTTTATGTAATATATACGTGTTTCTCGTTTCTCGTTTTGTTTATATAGATTAGACCGTTGGTTTTTCCGTTTGAATGGTTTTACACTAGTAATTTTGGGGCCCTTTATAGCTTGTTGTTCGGTGTGAGCCAAGGCCCCGTGTTGAAGGCCGTACTTTAACCTATAATGGTTTACTTTTTAAATTGTTATTTGGATGGAGAGTTGTCTCATTGGCAATCACACCACATCTTCCTATATCTATTAAAACATTAGACACAACTGCAAAAATTTTAGACATATCTAGAGATCAAAATATGAACATAAAACATTAGACACAGCTACAAAGAAATAAGACCAATCTTGAGATCAAAATAAGGACCTAAAACATAAGACACAACTACAAAGAAATAAGACCTTTTTAGAGATCAAAATATGGACTTAAAACATTAGACACAACTACAAAGAAATTAATTTCATCTAAAGAGATCAAAATGTGAACTTAAAACATTAGACACAACTACACAGAAATTAGACCAATCTTGAAATCAAAATACGGACCTAAAACATTAGAAAAAACTATATAGAAATTAGACCAATCTTGAGGTAAAAATACGGACTAAATACATAAGACACAACTACAAAGAAATTAGATCAATCTTGAGATGAAAATACGGACTAAAACATAAGACAAAACTATATAGAAATTAAACCAATCTTGAGGTAAAAATACGGACTTAATACATAAGACACAACTACAAAGAAATTAGATCAATCTTGAGATCAAAATACGGACTTAAAACATTAGACACAACTACAAAGAAATTAGACCAATCTTGAGATCAAAATACAGATTTAACACATTAGACACAACTACACAGAAATTACACCAATCGTAAGAAATCAAAATATGATCATAAAATATTAGACACAACTACACAGAAATTACACCAATCGTAAGAAATCAAAATATGATCATAAAATATTAGACACAACTACACAGAAATAAGAGCTTTCTAGAGATCAACATATGGACTTGAAACATTTGACACATGCAACTACACAGGAACTTAACCATTCTAAAGATAAAAAAAATGAACATAAAACATTAAACACAGCTACAAAGAATTAGACCATTCTAGAGATCAAAATATGGACCTAAAACATTAGACAGAACTATAAAGAAATAAGACCAAATTTGAGGTCAAAATACGGACTTAAAACATTAATCACAACTACAAAGAAATTAGACCAATCTTGAGATCAAAATACGGACTTAAAACATTAGACACAACTACACAGAAATAAGAGCTTTCTAGAGATCAACATATGGACTTAAAACATTTGACACATGCAACTACACAGGAACTTAACCATTCTAGAGATAAAAAAAAAATGGACATAAAATATTAAACACAGCGACAAAGAAATTAGACCATTCTAGAGATCAAAATATGGACCTAAAAAATTAGACACAACTACAAAGAAATTAGACCAATCTTGAGATCAAAATACGGACTTAAAACATTAGACACAACTACAAAGAAATTAGACCAATCTTGAGGTCAAAATACGGACTAAAAACATAAGACACAACTACAAAGAAATTATACCAATCTTGAGATCAAAATACCGACTTAAAACCTTGGACACAACTACACAGAAATTAGACCAATCTTGAGATAAAAATACGGACCTAATACACAAGACACAACTACAAAGAAATTATACCAATCTTGAGATCAAAATACCGACTTAAAACATTAGACACAACTACACAGAAATTATACCAATCTTGAGATCAAAATACCGACTTAAAACATTTGACACAACTACAAAAAATAAGTTTAATCTAAAGACATGAAAATCTGAACTTAACTCATTTGACACAACTACACAGAAATTAGACCAATCTCGAAATCAAAATACGGACTAAATAATTCAACACTACTACACAGAAATTGGACCAATCTATAGAGAATAAAATATGAAATTAAATCATCAGACACCACTACACAGAAATTAGACCAATTTCGATATCAAGATATGGACTTGAAACATTTGACACAACTACACAGAAATTAGACCAATCATTAGATAAAAATAAGGACTTTAAACATTAGACTCAACTACACAAAAAAATAAACCAATCAAGAGATCAAAATACAGACTTAAAACATTAGACACTACTACACAGAAATTAGACCAATATATAGAGATCAAAATAAGGACTAAAACGCAAGACATTAGACATAAACCAAATCAATATAAAAATATAAAAAAAACGGACGTAAAACTTTTGGCAGAGTTCTCTTCAATATGTGGAGTATTTCATTGCCTCGAGTCTTGAATTAACTAAAAATCATTTGATAATGCGCCAAAAAGATGACTTACAATAGTAATAACAGTGTATAGTGTTACATCACCATATGTGTACTTGTGGTTCACACTGTAGTGTCCCACATATAAGTTTCTAGTTGACATACTGATGATACGAGGTATTAAGGATTGATGAAGTTGACCTTCATTTAGTAAGCTGATATCACCAAACGTTCCATGAAATAATTACGTTGTTATATTGTAAGAAATACAACAAAATGTATAAAACATTTGACTAAAAGGAGATCTAGGGTATACGTCACTGATTGTTTGATTGTTTTGTGTTTGCTTAATGTCCAGTGGCATCCAGGATGAAGGACAAGACATACTAATATTATAGGTAGGTGCTGCAAGGTACATGTAGGTAGACTAAGATAAAGAGCGGGAAATTTAGACTGCCACTGAAAAATGACGGGAATGTTTGAAACAGACAAAAATGCTGCTTTGTAACAGGTCATTGTAGACCTGTCAGACAGTTTATTATACCTGAAGGAGACAGCAACTCAACAATACAAACAATGAACAGACAGATAGTATGTCTTAGAAAAACGACGTTGATCTTTGGCGTATATCTGTATTAAGGTAAGTTTCTATTAAAAAAAAAATCAACTGAATATTAAAATTATGAAGTAAATTATCATATAAAGAGTCAACTGATGATTTGTTCCATGTGATTTTTTGTAGATTTTTCCTGCTTAATTTAGTTTTTTACACTTTTCTCTACATCTACAATAGTTTTCCTAAAAATGGTAAATGATTATCAATTATGTGCAATCATTGACTTCCAGGAGATGCCGGACTATTTCAACCTTGTTGACACATAAATAGGTCTTTACTTTCTTTTTATAATCATCATACCGACCATACCGACCGTGCAAGGACTGAAAAGCCAGTCAAGGTCGTTAAACACTTCCATATATATTTATAGTCATCTGCAAACAAAATCCCAAAACTACTGGAAAAAAATATCATTCAAGGATAAAAGTCCAAACCTATGAGCTGAATGAATATTAAAGCTACGTTGACTTATTTGTACATCTAGTTTTGCCGATTATTTTTACTTTTTTCAGTTTCTAGCCAAAATAAAATCATCTTTTAAAAGCCATCTCTCTTATAATGATGACTGAAGTTTCGCGTTAACCAACGAATAGATCTTCTCCTGATGATAATATTTTTACAGTTTTGCTCTATCTGATAGTTACATGTACCACGAAAATACGAAAAATAGATAAAAATTGTCATTCAGGGGCAAAATGAAGTCGACAACCGATTTTAGTCTTTTGACTTTTTGATAGATGTTGTCCTGTTGCTCATTCTTGTTTCTTGCACTTGTTCTAATACAGTTTTCAAAAGTACACGTGTGCATGCAAATCTGTCAAAAATGGTAAAAAGGTATTAAAGGAAAATAAGTGGTCTGACAGCTTTTGTCTGAGATTTTCTTATCATCTCTGCAGTTTGCTAGGTAATAGACAACACTCCTGTTAACACATATCTTCTATTGTTAACCTTGTCATTGAATATAGGACAACTTGGACAAAGAATCTACTAATAAGACCATTCAGACAGCCAACTCGGACAAAGTATCTACTAATAAGACCATTCAGACAGCCAACTCGGACAAAGTATCTACTAATAAGACCATTCAGACAGCCAACTCGGACAAAGTATCTACTAATAAGACCATTTAGACAGTCAACTAGGACCTTCTATAAAGAGACGGGTTAAGGGGGAGCAGGCTCCCTTATAGAGCTACATATATGGCTAACGCATAGACGTTTTGCATGTCCCATCAATACGTTGGCCCCTTTCAAAATCGTGCATCAGCATCTGAATATAATCCTGATCTTCTGGTGCCATGAACTCCTTTAAACAAGTGGTGGAACTAGCTGCTCCACAAGTTACATGAACTAGTTTTAACCTGTGGAGGAAATACTGATCCACAAGTGACACGAACTGGATAAATCCAGTATAGGAACGAGCTGCTCTACAAGGAACATGGACGCCATTAAACTAAACCTGTGGAGAAACTAACTGCTTTGCTTGAAACACGAACTCCCTTAAACCCGTAGACGGACATGCTGCTTCAATCGGGATATGCACTCTATTAAACCTGTGTAGGAACTCTCTGTTTCAAAAGTGACATGAACTCCCTGAAATAAGAGGATCAACTAGCCATTCCACTAATGACATGAACTCCTCAAAGAGGAACTAGCTGTCTCACAAGTGACATGAACTCCCTAAAACCAATTGACGAACTAACTGTTCCACTAGTGACATGTTTTCTCTGAAATAAAATCATTATTAATAAAATGCTTCGCCGAGCGCAGCCTGATACGACAGGAGAGGTCGAACCCTGAACAGTTAGGGCAAATTTGGACACAATATGCAAGCTTTAGGGGCCAGCTGTAGGACGCCTCCGGGTGCGGGAGTTTCTCGCTATATTGAAGACCCATTGGTGGCCTTCGGCTTTTGTCTGCTCTATGGTCGGATTGTTGTCGCTTTGACACATTCCCAATTTCCTTTCTCAATTTTATTGATACTGTCTGAAATTGGATTGTGATCAAATTTTTGACATAATATAGGTTTCTGAAACAAAATAAATGTGGTCAAAGATCTTACAAATCCATTGCGCAATACTGTGCAATTGAAGGTTTCTTTTTTTCTTTTTGAAACTTTTTAAACATTGGAAATTTGAAAAATAAAAAAAAATATGAACCCCTTAAAAAAATTGGAACCCTCCAAACTTATTGTATCCCTCCTTGGCACAATAACCCCCAAATTCAATCCCAGTCTTTCCTTTATAGTATGGAACCTTGTAGTACAATTTCAGAGAGATCCATTCACTTAATTATCTACAGGAAACTAGAAAAAATGCGTTTTTGGCCCTTTTTGGCTCCTTATTCCTGAATGTTTTGGGTAATTACACCAAACTCAATCCCAGACTTCCCTTTGTGATATAGAGCCTTATGGTACAATGTCAAAGAGATCCATACACTCAAACACAAGTAAGTGTCCGGAAACTACAAAAATGCTTGTATTTGGCCCCTTCTTTGGCCCTTTTAATTCCTAAGGTAGCAATAAACAGTTAGGAAAAAATACTAAAATTTGCCATTATGAATTTTATCATTCCCTTTTCATTGCTTTCTTGCAATATAAAGCTTACTGTTTGTGTCATATATGGGCATATGTATGTAATCAGAATCTTCCATAGATTTTATTTCCAGTTTATAAAATGGTAAAATATAATTTCTTTTTGGTGTATCCATGGCAACAATCTGCATTTATTGGTTATAAAATATTGCAAAAAGGGGGGGAAAGATGTCACATATTTTCCCCAAAATTTGACTAAAAGTAGAATTTCAATTACTTGAAGTAATACCTTTTCTGAAACTGTGTACATATATAATTCAGCAAATCCAATGAAAATCATATGTCTTTCATCTCATTTTTTTGTAAAATTGCGTCAAAAACTTCGTGTAGAAAAAGAGTGTTTGTAAACAGTACATTAATTTCTGGACCGATGGCCGGTCTAGCTATGAAAATACGGACTGTCAAACAGAAAACAGCCCATAAAACATGTAAAAAATAATCTTGATGCTCTTATAAACCACCTTTGAAGGCTAAATTAGCACTCATCTGTCTAAAAATGAATTTTATTTCACAATAACTTTCCTATTTGAAAAATCCACAAGGGCCATAATGCGAAACTAAACTCCTAACTGTGTATTGCTACCTTAATAGTAATTTTTTTTTTCAAATTCTCCCTTTTAACTTATTTTCTGAGTTCTGCTAGCTAAAACGAGTAAATTGACCTTTTATTTTTGAAAATTGGTTGAGTAATGAATATTTTATGAAGGTTAGCAGTTGACACTGAAACGCGACAAAAACTGATTTTAAGAAAGGTGCCAAGTCAAAGTGTAAAATCTTGTCTCTACCTCAATTTTTAGCCAAATCTTAAAAATTGTACCTCTTTTGTCAGTTTTTCAATGTTGAATATCATAATAAGATCTCTGATGATGCACCATTGTACAATATTGAGCAATTTTAAGCATAAAAATGTTAATCTTTATGCTTATTGAATACCAAAGACTTGATTAAAAAACTTGATGGTAGCGAATCAATTTCTTACATCTGATATAACTATACATATAATATATGCCAAAATGTAACATGAAATCTTGATAAAAACAATAATATGATATATTCGCAAGAAAAAAACCAACGCGTACAATACTTGGGCTACTACATGCAGCCCAATCAATCAGAAGCAAGCGTTAAGCCGATAGAGAACAAATAAAAGCTTAGTGTCAAAATGTCTAATTTTGGTTGCTAAGGACTGTAAACAATAAAATTGACACATATTGTCATTGTTAAACACTTAATTTACTCAGAAGTTGATTTTGAATCTAAATATCAATAGATTTGTGGCATGAAAAGTCTTAAATTATACAATTCTGAGCTTGGTAAGTATGCTATAAGGTAGCAATAAACAGTTAGGAAAAAGTACTAAAATTTGCCCTTATGAATTTTACCATTCCCGAATATCAAATATGTTTATCACTTCTATTATAATTTTCATATAGTTTGCCATGATTTATTATATGGTTTCTGCACTTTGAAACATAAATATTTTAACTAGTACAATTTTGCATAGAATTTTCACAAAATCCAAGATGGTTAACCATCTGCAACCCATATGATGAAGACTTAATCTGTCGATTCGTTTTCTTAACGTCTGAAGATGGCATGTCAGTAACTGCCATTAGTCTTTTGTTAATTCATGTTTATCATTATAATTTTGCTTAGTTTCTTCAGTTACTTTTGTTAACATCGGACTCGGACTTCTTTAAAACTGAGCATTGCTGTGCATTGGTTTATTCCACATTGAATAAAAGTATAGAGAAGGGTTAAGATCTCGGCACAAAACATGTTTAAAACCGACGAATTTGTGCCTGTCCCAAGTCAGGAACCTGTATAGACTTTGTTAGTCTTGTGTTTTTATTTGTTTTTTTTTTGTTTATTTGTATGTTTCGGAATTTAGTGTAGTGTCCATTTTGCTGAACTAGTATACATTATTATTTAGGGGTCAGCTGAAGCCCGCCTCTGGGTGCAAGATTTTCTCTCTGTATTAAACACCATTGTTGGCCTTTGGCTATTTTTTGCTCTTTGGTCTGGTTGTTATCTTTTAGACATATTCCCCGTTTCAATTCTCAATTCTACACCTAGCTCACATATGATAATCTAGAGATCAAAATACAGACTTAAAACATTAGACACAACTTCACATAAATTAAACCAATCTCGAGATCAAAATACGGACTTAAAACATTAAACACAACTACACAGAAATAAAACCAATCTAAAGAAATCAAAATATGGACTTAAAACATTAGACACAACTACAAAAAATTTAGACATATCTAGAAATCAAAATATGGACCTGAAACATTAGACAAAACTATACAGAAATTAGACCAATCTTGAGATCAAAATACGGACATAAAACATTAGACACAACTACACAGAAACCAAACCAATCTCGAGATCAAAATACAGACTTAAACCATCAGACACAAATATATAGAAATTAAACCAATCTTGAGATCAAATAACCGAGTTGAAATATTAGACACAACTACACAGAAATTAGAGCAATCTTGAGATAAAATTACGGCCTTAAAACATTAGGCACAACTACAAATACATTAGTTGAATATAAAGAGATCAAAATACGGACTTAAAACATAAGACACAACTACACAGAAATAAGACCATTCTTGAGACCAAAATATGAACTTAAAACATTAGACACAACTACACAGAAATAAGACCATTCTTGAGATCAAAATTTGAACTTAAAACATTAGACACAACTACACAGAAATTATTCCATTCTTGAGATCAAAATATGAACTTAAAAAATTAGACACAACTTCACAGAAATTAGACCATTCTAGAGATCAAATATGGACTTAAAACATTAGACACAACTACTTAGAAATTAGACCATTCTAGAGATCAAAATATGAACTTAAAACATTAGACACAACTACACAGAAATTAGACCATTCTAGAGATTAAAATATGAACTTAAAACATTAGACACAACTACACAAGAATTAGACCATTCTAGAGATCAAAATATGGACTTAAAACAATAGACAAAACTACACAGAAATGAGACTAATCTTGAGATCAAAATATGAACTTAAAACATTAGACACAACTATAGAGAAATGAGACCATTCTAGAGATCAAAATATGGACTTAAAACATTTAAGACAAAACTACAAAGAAATTATACCATTCTTGAGATCAAAATATGGACTTAAAACATCAGACACAACTACACTGAAACCAAACCAATCTAGAAATCAAAATACGGACTGAAAATTAAACACTACTACACAGAAATTATACCAATTTTGATATCAAAATATGGACCTGAAACATTAGACACAACTACACAGAAAATAAACCAATCTAGAAATCAGGTACGTACTAAAACATTAGACACTACTACACAGAAATTAGACCAATCTATAGAGATCAAAATAAGGACTAAAACGCTAGACACTAGACATAAACCAAACTAATAAAAAAAAAAAAAACGGACGTAAATTTTTTGGCAGAGTTCTCTTCAACATGTGGAGTATTTCATTGCCTCGAGTCTTGAATTAGTTATACATCATTTGATTATGTGTCAAAAAGAGGACTTTCAATAGTAATAACAGTTTGTAGTGTTACATCATCATGTGTGTACTTTCAGGTTGACACCATAGTGTCCCACGTGACATATAAGTTTCTAGTTGACATACTGATGATACGAGGTTACATCATCATGTGTGTACTTTCAGGTTCCTACCATAGTGTCCCACGTGACATATAAGTTTCTAGTTGACATACTGATGATACGAGGTATTAAGGATTGATGAAGTTAACCTTCATTTAGTAAGCTGATATCATCAAAACGTTCCATGAAATAAGTACGTTGTTATATATGTATAAAACATTTGACTGAAAAGAGATCTAGGGTATACGTCACTGATCGTTTGATTGTTTTGTGTTTGCTTAATGTCCAGTGGCAAATAGTTCATCCAGGATGAAGGGCAAGACATACTAATACTATAGGTAGGTGCTGCGAGGTACATGTAGGTCGACTAAGATAAAGAGCGGGAAATTTAGACTGCCACTGAAAAATGACGGGAATGTTTGAAACAGACAAAATGTTTCATTGTAACAGGTCATAATAGACCCGTCAGACAGTTTATTATACTTGAATGAGACAGCAACTCAACAAAACAGAGAATTAACAGAGAGATATTCTGTTTTACAAAAACGGTGTTGATCTTTGGCGTATATCTGTATTAAGGTAAGTTACTATTTAAAAAAAACTAAACTGAATATTAAATTATGAAGTCAATTATCATATAAAGAGTCAACTGATGATTTGTTCCATGTGATTTTTTGTAGATTTTTCCTGCTTATTTTTGTTTTTTTACACTTTTATCTACATCTACAATAGTTTTCCTAAAAATGGTAAATGATCATCAGTTATGTGCAATCATTGACTTCCGTGAGGAGATGCCGGACTATTTCAACCTTGTTGACACATAAATAGGTCTTTACTTTCTTTTTATAGTCATCATCATACCGACCATACTGACAGTACGAGGGCTGAAAAGCCAGTCAAGGTCGTTAAACACTTCCATATATATTTATAGTCATCTGCAAACAAAATCCGAAAACTACTGGAAAAAAATATCATTCAAGGGATAAAGTCCAAACCTATGAGCTGAATGAATATTAAAGCTACGTTGATTTATTTGTACATCTAGTCTTGCCGATTATTTTTACTTTTTTCAGATTCTAGCCAAAATAAAATCATCCTTTAAAAGCAATCTCTCTTATAATTATGACTGAAGTTTCGCGTTAACCAACGAATAGATCTTCTCCTGCTGATAATATTTTTACAGTTTTGCTCTATCTGATAGTTACCACAAAAATACGAAAAATAGATAAAAATTGTCATTCAGGGGCAAAATGAAGTCGACAACCGATTTAAGTCTTTTGACTTTTTGATAGATGTTGTCCTGTTGCGCATTCTTGTTTCTTGCACTTTTTCTAATACAGTTTTCAAAAGTACACGTGTGCATGCAAATCTGTCAAAAATGGTAAAAAGGTATTAAAGGAAAATAAGTGGTCTGACAGCTTTCGTCTGAAATTTTCATACCATCTCTGCAGTTTGCTAGGTAATAGACAACACTCCTGTTAACCCATATCTTCTATTGTTAACCTTGTCATTGAATATAGGACAACTTGGACAAAGAATCTACTAATAAGACCATTTAGACAGTCAACTCGGACCTTCCATAAAGAGACGGGTTAAGGGGGGAGCAGGCTCCCTTATAGAGCTACATATATGGCTAACGCATAGACGTTTTGCATGTCCCATCAATACGTTGGCCCCTTTCAAAATCGTGCATCAGCATCTAAATGTAATACTGATCTTCTGGTGCCATGAACTCCTTTAAACAAGTGGTGGAACTAGCTGCTCCACAAGTGACATGAACTAGTTTTAACCTGTGGAGGAAATACTGATCCACAAGTGACACGAACTGGATAAATCCAGTATAGGAACGAGCTGCTCTACAAGGAACATGGACGCCATTAAACTAAACCTGTGGAGAAACTAACTGCTTTGCTTGAAACACGAACTCCCTTAAACCCGTAGACGGACATGCTGCTTCAATTGGGATATGCACTCTATTAAACCTGTGTAGGAACTCGCTGTTTCAAAAGTGACATGAACTCCCTGAAATAAGAGGATCAACTAGCCATTCCACTAATGACATGAACTCCTCAAAGAGGAACTAGCTGTCTCACAAGTGACATGAACTCCCTAAAACCAATGGACGAACTAACTGTTCCACTAGTGACATGTTTTCTCTGAAATAAAATCATTATTAATAAAATGCTTCGCCGAGCGCAGCCTGATACGACAGGAGAGGTCGAACCGTTAGGGCAAATTTGGACACAATATGCAAGCTTTAGGGGCCAGCTGTAGGACGCCTCCGGGTGCGGGAGTTTCTCGCTACATTGAAGACCCATTGGTGGCCTTCGGCTTTTGTCTTCTCTATGGTCGGATTGTTGTCGCTTTGACACATTCCCCATTTCCTTTCTCAATTTTATTGATACTGTCTGAATTTGGATTGTGATCAAATTTTTGACATAATATAGGTTTCTGAAACAAAATAAATGTGGTCAAAGATCTTACAAATCTATTGCGCAATACTGTGCAATTGAAGGTTTCTTTTTTCTTTTTGAAACTTTTTAAACATTGGAAATTTAAAAAATTATATAAAAAAAATATGAACCCCTAAAAAAATTGGAACCCTCCAAACTTTTTGTATCCCTCCTTGGCACAATAACCCCCAAACTCAATCCCAGTCTTTCCTTTATAGTATGGAACCTTGTAGTACAATTTCAGAGAGATCCATTCACTTAAACACAAGTTATCTACAGGAAACTAGAAAAAATGCTTGTTTTTGGCCCTTTTTGGCTCCTTATTCCTGCATGTTTTGAGCAATTACCCCAAACTCAATCCCATACTTCCCTTTGTGATATGGAGCCTTATGGTACAATGTCAAAGAGATCCATACACTCAAACACAAGTAAGTGTCCGGAAACTACAAAAATGCTTGTATTTGGCCCCTTCTTTGGCCCTTTTAATTCCTAAACTGTTGGCACATAACCCCAAAAATAAATCCCAACCTTCTACTTGTGGTTTTAAACTTTGTGGTACAATTTCAGAGCGTTCAAAAAACTTATACACAATTTATTACCCTGAAACTAGAATTTTTTTTGTTTTGGACCTCTTTTAGGCCCTTAATTCCTAACGGTTGGGACTACTAAATTAATGTGTCTTTGGACGACGACGCCGCCGACGACATCATACCATTATACGATCCCAATTTTTTTTTGGGGTCGTATAAAAAGCAATCTCTTTGTTAATCTTTTCGGTCGTATAAAAAGCAATCTCTTTGTTAATCTTTTCGGTCGTATAAAAAGCAATCTCTTTGTTAATCTTTTCGGTCGTATAAAAAGCAATCTCTTTGTTAATCTTTTCGGTCGTATAAAAAGCAATCTCTTTGTTAATCTTTTCGGTCGTATAAAAAGCAATCTCTTTGTTAATCTTTTCGGTCGTATAAAAAGCAATCTCTTTGTTAATGATAGTTGCAGTTTCATTCTAACTAAGCTAGTAGATCTTCTCCTGCTGAAATGTTTTTTTTACAGTTTTTCTCCATTCTCTTATGCTACATCTATCATTCTATGGTTAAAACATAGATGTTTTATACTTCCCACTACAAATATTGCCTAGTTTGGGGACCCAGACCATTTGAAAATCCTCGATCCGCATCTTGAAAGTTAACTTTTCTGTAATATCAACTCAGACAAAGTATATCAAGTTGGTTCCGACAATTTAAATGATAGTTACTTTTTTTTTCATTTTATAAAAAAGTATCCTTTATAGTTACTTAATTCATAAAACGAAAAGTTAAGGCTGAATTTTTTTTTAAATACTAATTTTTTGAAGCGTAATTCATTACCTTTTATGCATTTAAAAAAAAAATCTCATTGCAAACTTATTTTGTATTTTACCAACAGTCATAACCATTCTTTTCATTGGGTTCGTGTTGCTAAATCTTCAGTTTGCTGTGTTGTATTTGAAGACTGTGGTTTTCGTTTTGTTTGTTTTACTTTTGTATTGTTTTGTTGACTCGAATTTTTCAGCTGGACTAAGTACTATGTAAACCAACAACAGAAGAACATGTTTTTATTTTAATGACACAATTAGTCACACGAGATAATTATAAATATGTGAGCAATCTACAACAATGATGGAATTAACAAATAAAATGAAATCAGAGGAGAAACAAGAGATTGGAAACATGTTGCTCCATCATGACTTGAACACCCTGAAATAAGAGGGGGAATTAGCTGCTCCACCAGGACATGAACTCTCTAAAATCAGAGGAGTAACTAGCTGCTCCACAAGTGATATGATCTCCCTAAATCAGAGATGTAACTTTCTATTCCACAAGTGACATGGATTCTCAAAAACTCAGAGGAGTAACTAGCTGCTTCAACAGAACATGAACTCCCTAAAATCAGAGGAGTAACTAGCTGCTCCACAAGTGATACTATTTCTCTAAATTCAGAGGAGAAATTAGCTGCTCTACCAGGATATGATCTTCTAAAAATCAGACATGTAATATATTCTCAGCAATTGATATCAACTCCCTTAAATCAGAGGAGTAACTAGCTGCTCCACTAGTGCTATGATCTTCCTAAAGTCAGAGCAGGAACGGTATCAAGTCCGTTCGCGCCTAATATACTTTCGAACCCTACACGTTTACACCTCGCACGTTCGCACCCAAGGTCCGTCCGCACTCTACACGTTCGCGCCCAATTCTAATTCAAATTCCAGTTGAATAATTGGAAAATCATAATTGTTGTTTTTAATTGCTTTGATGTAAATACTGAATGTATTTATAGCTTTTAGTCCAGTCAATCTAAGTGAAATTTGGCCCAACCTTAAACAAATTGCAACAGAAACAAATTTGGTATCATTTGAAAGCTATACATGTCCTTTATCAAATATCAAAAGTCCTAAGAAATCGTAGTTGCCGAAAACCCCTTTTTTGGGGGGAAAAACTCAATTTTAATGAAAAATCGCTGAAAACTGGATTTGTTGTATTTAATGAAATTATGAAAAAAATCTTCAACTGACATGATTTCAAATAGTTTTAACTTCTTAAATCATGCACTATCAGCGAATTGAAAGGCATTAGACCTAGTCAAGCCAGTTTTGGGGTAAAAATTGATGATTTTGTCCAAAAATCGCTGAAAACTGGATTTGTTGTATATAATGAAACAATGAAATAAATCTTTAACTGACATGATTTCAAATAGTTTTAAATACTTAAATCATGCAATATCAGCATATTAGAAGACAATAAACCAAGTCAAGCCAATTTTGGGGTAAAAATTGATGATTTTGTCCAAAAATCGCTGAAAACTGAATTTGTTGTATATAATGAAATTACGAACAAAATAATTAAATGATATGATTTCAAATAGTTTTAACGTCTTAAATTATGCCATATCAACTATTTAAAAGGTATTATACCCAAGTCAAGACATGTTGGGGTAAACATTGGTTATATTGTCAAAAAAGCATTGAAAATGGATATTTTCTAGTTAAAATGAAATTTTGAAGCAAATTTTTACAGCATATCATTTTATTATGTACACACATAGTTTCTCAAAGTCAAAAGGCTGTTCAATTGTCTTTGTATAAATAATGTTTTTCAAATAAAGATATATCATTTTATTTGAACTGTTAGTATTTCAATATTTACGTTGAAGTTAAGTCACACTGTGTAAGATTTGGTGAATTTGTACAGTTTATACCTCGACATTCACCACAGCCTATTGAACAGTCAATTCCATGTTTCCTGCAAGTACATCGCTTGCTATCACAATTCTGCTTACAATTACAACGAATAATTTTCAATAGTTTGTCTGGTGCAGGTGGTAATGTTGACCGAATTGGAAGCAGTTTATTTCCTGATGTATACCAACCCCATTCGATTGGATGAATTTCTACATCATCTTGAATCCAGATTTTACTTTGGTAGAACGTTCTTAGAGAATGAAATTTAGCTGCATTGGATGTAGGCGGCAGAGAGTGTACTTGTACGTAAATGTTCCCGACTAGAACCTTGGAGGCAAATTTCCTATATCTGAGCAGATCCAAACTTTCTAACTCTAATCCTCCATACAGATGAAGGAATATTTCCTCTCCCGCTTTTGCTATTTCGTTATGACTTGAGTCGTTCAAAAATGTCATAGCTTTCTCTTGCAGGTACTGAGATGACATGAACTTTTTCAAAACTGCACCCTTTCCGTGTCCAAATATATGTGACACGGTGTCACAGCCAGTGAATGCATGAATTACAGGCAAAATGTTGCATATAGTCTTCCCTAATGTTTCCTTTGTTTTCTTTATGTCCCATATTGAATTTCGTATTCTGAGGGTGTTTTGTTTAGGCTCAGATTTGAAGTAAATGTTATGATGATCGGATTGTGACCTGGAACAGAGTATCACTAGCAAATCGGTGTCTTCTCCAATCACTATTACCTGGCTATGTTGTGAATGTTGTACAGCTGTCTGAACGATGGTTACATCAGCATCATCTGGCGCATGTACTACTTTATAATTGCTATCTTCTAATTTCAAGCTAAGCATTTTAATAAATCTCTGTTTGTTATATGAATTTGACAAGAAAACCTCCTTTTTCGACCTACATGGCATATCATCAGTGAATTCCACCTTTGGAGCCAAGATTCCCTTTGTACGGCGCACATGTGTTACATCTTTTAATGTTGGTGTATCGGGGTAACCATCAAAAACGATGGTTGCATCTGCATAATATTTGATGACATATTGAACATAGGACTCACAAATGCTACTGAAAGTCTGTCCCTTTACCCATGGTATGCGGTGTATTAGCGATCCACCATCTAAAACATACTTAACATGTTCTGTGTTTATTTCTGTAGTTTCACCTTTTACCAAATTCCAAATTGAGTCAGAAAGAACAGATTTATGTGCTTCTCTTGGGAGTCCGTTGCTATCGAAAAGGGAAGAAGGAACGCTACAAAGCTCATATTGGAAGATGACAGATATGTCGTCGAAAAGCGTATTTGCAACTGCCGTGCATCGTTGAAACAATAATTGTGGGTCCACCTCTACAAGATCACCATCTATTTTGACGCTTGTTTTGTTGCCAAGTGTAATAATCTGTTGTTTTTTACGGAAGGTATAGTCCATTATGTTTTTCCCTACTAAAGACTGTATAATTCCTTTCCCAACTTCTTCTGCTCTATCTGCATTTACAGAACTGTCTGCTGTAATACCATTTTCAATGTTCCGTAGGGAATCATCCCCTTTAAATGGGTCCCGATCTTTTATGAAAGAAAGAACAGTTAGTATGTCATCCTTATCTCGTTTTTGTCTAGCCTGAGATTCTTCTTTGTGTTGCTCACTTGTGTGATATCCTATATCTGTTAGATCTTGCACAGCTTGGTTCATTTCTCCACATGCTGGCATCGACAACAACCATTGTGACCTCTGAACATCACCCATACCACGACCTCTTGTTAGACCTCCTGCAGTTTTTACACTTCGCATAAGTACTTGCTCGATCATTAAATCGGAGGACAGTCCAGCCCAATACCTTTCGCTTCTACGCATGACGTGATGCCCTTTTTGAAATGCTGCAAATACTTCTGGATGATCTTTTGGTAGTTGTTGCATTTTCATCAAATATACATAAGCAGATTTTGTGTACAAATTGTGACCTGAAGCTGCTAGATAAGGTAACATTGCACTTATAGCGTCCAAATGCAAGTTCCAATCACCTGTCCTTTCAGCTTTAATGAATTTTCTCAGAATTTGTACCATTGTTATGTACTGGATCCAAAGCTTTGATGTTCTATTTTTCTTCTTTGACTCAAGTTGTGTAACCATAGTATTCTCTATTGTTTCCAAAATTGTACTGTTACATGCCTCAGATGTTGTAATGTCTCCTTCCAATAACTCTGTATGTAAATCAGCTGCTTTATGTAGTATTTCACTTCTGTTTTCGTTAACTTGATCTAATTCATCATCCTCTTGGCCAGGGATCTGAATGCCAAAAATATCGGATGTCAAAATGCAGTGTAAAGCTGTGTCAATAAGCATGTGTGCTCTTAATGCACGTGCTACAGCTTTGCCGTTGAGTATGTGTGAGACAGCATTTGGAGCGTAGATCAGTTCAAGAATTTCTTGAATCCCAGAGTTATTCATAATATGACCGATACTTCCAAGAAAACTCATTTCTGTATGAAAACCGCCTAACCTCAAGACTAGTGACTTCAGTTGACTGTTTGGTTGCTCATTTTGCACAATGGTCAGTGCTTTCCAATATAGTGGTTGGTCGAATGTTAGTACAGGTGATATATCATATCGAGTTGCTAGATTGCAAACGAATGTCAATGTTGAGTAGATACAGGACATATCTGTTGCGCTCATGTCTATCATTGGGAGAAAGGATACCGTAGATTTTCCTGGATATTCTCCTTTATGTACCATTTGCATCGTTCCGGACCATCCTGGAGTAGGATTTTTCAAAGGCCACACTACAAGTGATAATAAATCTAGACGAGCTGTTTTATCTATAGTTTTGATTTTTTCTAGCTCAGAATATGACATTTTTGCCATAAAGTCATTTTGGGGTTTGTAATATTGGATGTTGATTCTCGCTGCTGCCTTGATATCTTCTGCAGAAACATCCCTTCTAAGAATAGCATCAGTTTTCATAGTTCCAGGTGTAATTCCTGCAATAATCCCCATACCATGAAAAGTATCATTACCGACCAATGTTCTAATATTGTGATCAACATTGTCTGCAACAAACTGAATAAAACTATTGCTTACATCTCCTGGCAGGTCAATTCCCTGAGAAATAGCGGCAGATGATTCAAATCTTTGAATCTCGGAGTATGATGTACAAAACCCAAGACTGTGTATGGTCGACACAAGAAAGCGGGAGGCAAAATTATGGTGAAGCTGTATGCCAAGCCCGAGCTGTAAAGGTGTAAGAAGAATGCGAGGTCTAGACGCTTGCATAACTGCCTGTCCAATTGATGCAATCTTCAGTTTTGAGTCTTTTTCAACAAAAATTGTTTTCATAAGGAGTCTTAAACTATCTGGGACATATTGCAAGTTCTGATCTATCGATGCTATGTCTGAGGGAAATGGATAATACTCCTTTGAAGTTTCTACTGATCGAATGTCACTTTTGATAAGCTTTGCAGCTGCTAAAATAATAGCTTGTTTCTCATCTTCAGAATTTTGATGCTTTGGTCGATGGTAAAAGTTTTGTAGAATGGTTGTTGCATTATCTCTAAGTGTAACAATACTACTTTTCCCGGATATATCTGTGATAAGAATATCATCTTTAAAATGGTTCTTAAGTTTTCTCTTCAAATAAACAGAACTGTAGGCTTGCTCTCCACATGAATCATTCATCTTATCAACGAGTTCCTTAATTGTGATTTGTTCATCATCATGATTTTTTAGGTATTCGACAATGTTTAAGAAATAATCCTCATAAGCTGCTGGCCTACCCCTACTGCTGTTCTCTTTTTTCTTGGGTGCAGGTGAAAAGGCTAAAGGGATCTTTTTGTTTGTCCTGAAATTCACGCTGCATGCTTGATGGTACAGTGCATCTGCAGCATGTAGATCACTAATTGATTGAAGTCTTCCTTGGATTTCTGATGCCCATTCATCGTCACGTTCATTGCATACTTGAATGATTCTAGTCTGAAAGTCATCTGTTCGTACAGGAAAAACTTCACTACCTTTCTTTTTATTTTTTGTTGCTTCTCTGCCACAGAGAAAGCAGTGATCTTGGAAATTGAATTGCGACTTGGAACGTAAACAAGGAGTATTGACTTTAATTTCCTTCAGAATGTTTTTTTGTCTATTATATCTAAGAATTTCTGTCGGATTTGTATATGTTCTTCTGCAGGATTGGTAAACAAACTGACCTGACTCTACATTTAAATCATCCCCTCTCTCGCTGCTTGCTTTAGCAATACCTTGACTCCCCTTTTCTCGCAACTTGACCAGTGATTCTCTGTTATCATCTTTAAAACAAATTCCACAATTTTCCATACTCAAAGCAGTTATCACCTGAAAAAGAAAAATGCCGTTCTTAATAACGGAACATTTCAAGGGCTTAGTATAAAATCAAAGTTAGAATTGCTTAGTTTAATAGTTCTTTTAAGGGCCAGATATCAAAGCAGACATCATACAATGACATGTTTTATTAAATTGCATTTTCAGTGGGTTTTAATCTACCCTTCTTCTTAGGACTAATTGTACATGTTGTGAACAGTATTCTATTTCGATTCAGATCTGTTTGTTTTATTTTCTTTTGTTTCTTAACACTCATCAGATGATATGTATCGTACGTCGGGTTATTTTTTACGGGTTGTAATTTTCTATTATTTTAACGGTCATTTTGAAAAGACCACACTATATTCCCATAAATTGATTATTTTAAAAATTATGAATAAAAAGTTACCTAAACAATCATCATCAGCATTTTATGGTGATTTAAATCAATATAATTCTCCAGAGTACACTTTGAAAAATACAGTCTTCAAGTTGCACATTCTGAAAAAAGAAAAAAAAATATACTTTTTTTATTTGTTTTATTTAATAACTATAGGATTTATCTTATTTTCTTCAAATTCACTTAAGTTTATTCTTATATTTCATGTCAATAGTAATAGCACCATACTTCTATTCTTTTTGTTGAGAGCAATACTCCTTTAAATGTTGCCGTTCTGTTTTTTTTATCGATAAATGTTAAATGCTTGGATTAATGTCCCGATTGGCTTTCCATAGATTTATTTTGTTGTTATAAGACGTTTTACAGAAATGCGTTTCATTTAACCATGGGCGGTCATTGACGGAGAATTTGTTCAGCCTAATATTATTTACGATGTATCAATACAATTAATCATTTTTTTAACTGTTAACAATACATTAAATCGTAGGTAAGCGTTTCAAACGTGAATTTGATGACGTCATTTATCTTTTCTTGTTTTTGTCAATATGCGCCAAATTCACTACTCATACGGGTTTTTTGTACCAATTCTCGTATTATATAGTAACTTACCTTTAAATAAATATTCTTTGTCATTCTGTATTCACTAAATTCGTCAAAACATCGCTCAGAATCAACCAAAACAAAATGTTCATCTATTACGATTATTCCCCTTTGTATGTATGGCGGCCTTTGTTAAACATATTTTAGACGTTTTAAGACCATGATATAAAATCGCAAAAAAATGACTTTAGACCATTCCGATTTCTTAGGACTTTTAGTATGTTTGATATAATGACTTTATTGACGGGTCTGAGCAGAAAAACATTCTGTTGCAATTTGTTTAAGGTTTATCCTAGATTGACTGGACTATTTGTATGAGTAAAAGATTGAATATTTTAAATGAAAAACACCAAAGATAATTGTTTTTAACAGCTTGGTCACTTTGATCTGAAACAATGAAATCATAAAATATAGCAATACACTATTCATGCTATTTTATAAACCAAAACATGATAAAATTTATACAACGCAAAAAAAAACGTAGTCAGAATCTCACTTCATTTTGAAACAAGTCAATGAAACAAAGTTATAGGCAATACACCTCAGCAATACACTAAACCAGAGACATATATACACATGTGTATATATATCTCTGACTAAACAAAAAACATGATTAAGTGTTATTCAACATAAAATAAAACGTTGACAGAATTCCACTTTTATTAGAAAGGAATATTATTATTTTTAACAATACACTCTCAAAAACATGATTAAGATTTATTTAACACATAAAAATGCTGTCTCGCTTTATTTTGAGACAATGAAATCAATTATACTTTTAAAAATACGACTTGCCAAAACTTGATAACAAAGTTATTAAACACAAAACCAATTAAAGAGGGGGGGGCAAGGGGGGTCCCCATAACAGCAAAACAGTGAATTGATTTGGTGAAAAACAGATAACAAGGAATTGAAAAGGGACAATAACAGATAACAGTAAATGAAATATGAAAATAAATCTTTCCAGTAGAAGACTCGTAGATCTTAGTATATAACTTGTGGTATGGACCTAGAAAATTGTAATTTGTGTAAACAAGACGTTTTGGCCGTTGAGGCAGTTCTGCCTTGGTTGCTTTTTTTCCGTAATTTGTACAATAAGTTATAGTATGGATGTTGAATTTTTCTGAACGAAATTACTAGTTTCTGTTTTTGATATACGTATATTTTAATCTAGGACATTTGAGGGATCAATTTTTAATGATTTAGGTTTTTTTATTTAATTTTTGAAAGTAGTGCAGCCAGTGACACTTTATTATCAATTTGATTGTTAGATTTTTTATTTCTGAAAAGCAATATATATACTTTACAAGTAATCAAAAAACATTGATGCACAATATATTTTTTTTTATTTAATGACCTCATGATAAAACTTACTTATAAAATACAAAAATACCCAGATCAGTGGAGAAAGGACATGTAACTGACACACACATGCCAGTTATGGTTATTCTGATAATAGAAATTGACTCAACTAAGTGAGGAATCTGATGTACAGTAGTTGTCGTTTGTTTATGTAATATATACGTGTTTCTTGTTTCTCGTTTTGTTTATATAGATTAGACCGTTGGTTTTCCCGTTTGAATGGTTTTACACTAGTAATTTTGGGGCCCTTTATAGCTTGTTGTTCGGTGTGAGCCAAGGCTCCGTGTTGAAGGCCGTACTTTAACCTATAATGGTTTAATTTTTAAATTGTTATTTGGATGGAGAGTTGTCTCATTGGCACTCACACCACATCTTCCTATATCTATCAAGTGACAATTCTGATAGTATAGCAGAAATTGGACTTAGTGAAAATTTGGATGACACCAAGTGAAACACCAATCATGCATCTTATGTGAAATTGTAGAATATGGAAAATTTGGGTACAGCATTGGAGAAGCTGTGGGATTTTTAAAGGGTATTTGTCGAAAAATTAAACTGAAGACACATCTTTATTTGCATCAATGGTTTCTGAGCTTCAATTTTCGCCATATGAAGCAGTTAAAAAGCTTTTAAAATTATGGTGGTCAGGGTTCTATTTCATGTAAATGAAAATAGAGGTAGTAGAACTTATAATATAAATGCTAAAAGAAAAAGATGTTGTATAATTCCCAAAGCCATAATTCAAACTCATACCACTTAGTAATGTAAACAATTCAAAGGAGAAAACTAACAGAAAACTAACTGCCTAATTTATCCACAAAATAGTGAAGGAGAAACTTAGTAACACAGTAACAAACTACAACCACTGAATCCAGGCTCCTGACTTGGAAGTAGGCCGCACATACAGAAAGTGACTGCGTCAACTTTAGCATGCTAGTTGGTGTCTAATCCTCCCCTAATCAGGGACAGTGGTGTAATAGTACACTGACATAAACATGATAAAGATTATTATGTGGTCATTGAATACAAAAAATCCATAGGATGTACCAATGCTTGTTTTTATAACAAAATCCATACTATAAGTTATCGTACAAGTAATAAGTGAATTATAATTTGTACAAAATGCTACATGTTCACAGTCACAACGGAATTTATTACAAAGGATAATAATTATATATACTGGAATGGTCCTGGGTCCAATATGTTTATGTGATGTATGTTACTGAATTTCTTCTGCAAATACATTTCCACCCGATATAACCAGTAGAAAGACCCCAATAGAAGACCGAATAATCTGTCTCTAGTGTGGGTACATTTGTCATTCCATATTTTCTTTTCATCATTTGGCTATTTATTTTTTTGTGTGGACAAGATGAAAAGAAAATATTGAATGACAAATGTACCCACACTAGAGACAGATTATTCGGTCTACCAATAGATATACATTGTAAGAAGATGTGGTAAGCGTGCCAATGAGACTATTATCCATTGAAATCACAATTTTCAATCTTCAATTTCTACGGAAGATTGGGCAATGGCTGTCAAAATGCTAACATTCCACTTTTCAATAACAGTTAACAGCAAATAGATTCTCACAATAACAGATAACAAAATAGAAAATAGTCCTATAACAGCTAACAAAGAATAAGGCAATAACAGCTAACAGTAAATATATTTTCAGAATAACAGATAACAAAGAATTAAAAAGCCCCATAACAGCATAACAGTTAAACCCCTTGCCCCCCCTCATTAAAAATTAAATTGGGCGCGAACATGTACGGTGCGAACGGACTTTGGGTGCGAACATGTGGGGTGCGAAAATGAAAAGGGACGAACATGAGTGGGTGCGAACGTGAATGGGCGCGAACGGACCCGGATTCAGCAGGAACTAGCTTCTCCACAAGTGACATGATCTCCCTTAAATCAGAGGAGTAACTAGCTTCTCCACAAGTAAAATGAACTCCCTAAAATCAGAAAGTAACTTACTGCTCCACAAGTGATATGAACTCCCTAAAATCAGAAGAGTAACTAGATGCACGACAAGAGACATAGATTCCCAAATAATCAGAGGAGTAAATAGCTGCTCCACCAGGACATGATCTCCCTAAAATCAGAGGAGTAACTAGCTGCTCCAAAAGTGATATGATCTTTCTAAAATCAGAGGAGTAACTAGCTGCTACACAAGTGATATTATCTCTCTAAATTCAGAGGAGAAACTAGCTGCTCTACCAGGATATGATCTCCTTAAAATCAGATATGTAATTATATTCTCCGCAATTGATATCAACTCCCTTTAATTAGAGGAGTAACTAGCTGCTTCACAAGTGACATGATCTCCCTTAAACCAGAGGTGGAACTAGCTGCTCCACAAGTAAAATGAACTCTCTAAAATCAGAGAAGTAGATTGCTGCTCCACAAGAGATATGAACTCCCTAAAATTAGAAGAGTAACTAGTTGCTTGACAAGTGACATGGATTCACAAAAAATCAGAGGAGTAACTAGCTGCTCCACAAGTGATATGATCTCCTTAAAATCAGAGGAGTAACTAGCTTCTCCACAAGTAAAATGAACTCCCTAAAATCAGAAAGTAACTTACTGCTCCACAAGTGATATGAACTCCCTAAAATCAGAAGAGTAACTAGATGCACGACAAGAGACATAGATTCCCAAATAATCAGAGGAGTAAATAGCTGCTCCACCAGGACATGATCTCCCTAAAATCAGAGGAGTAACTAGCTGCTCCAAAAGTGATATGATCTTTCTAAAATCAGAGGAGTAACTAGCTGCTACACAAGTGATATTATCTCTCTAAATTCAGAGGAGAAACTAGCTGCTCTACCAGGATATGATCTCCTTAAAATCAGATATGTAATTATATTCTCCGCAATTGATATCAACTCCCTTTAATTAGAGGAGTAACTAGCTGCTTCACAAGTGACATGATCTCCCTTAAACCAGAGGTGGAACTAGCTGCTCCACAAGTAAAATGAACTCTCTAAAATCAGAGAAGTAGATTGCTGCTCCACAAGAGATATGAACTCCCTAAAATTAGAAGAGTAACTAGTTGCTTGACAAGTGACATGGATTCACAAAAAATCAGAGGAGTAACTAGCTGCTCCACAAGTGATATGATCTCCTTAAAATCAGAGGAGTATTTAGTTATTCCACAAGTGACATGGATTCTCTAAAATCAGAGAAGTAACTAGCTGCTCCACAAGTGACATGGACTCCCAAAAATCAGAGGAGTAACTAGCTGCTCAACAAGTGATATGAACTCCCTAAAATTAGAAGAGTAACTAGTTGCTTGACAAGTGACATGGATTCACAAAAAAATCAGAGGAGTAACTAGCTGCTCCACAAGTGATATGGATTCTCTAAAATCAGAGAAGTAACTAGCTGCTCCACAAGTGACATGGACTCCCAAAAATCAGAGGAGTAACTAGCTGCTCCAAAAGTGACATGATCTCCCTTAAACCAGAGGTGGAACTAGCTGCTCCACAAGTAAAATGAACTCCCTAAAATCAGAGAAGTAGATTGCTGCTCCACAAGTGATATGAACTCCCTAAAATTAGAAGAGTAACTAGTTGCTTGACAAGTGACATGGATTCACAAAAAATCAGAGGAGTAACTAGCTGCACCACAAGTGATATGATCTCCTTAAAATCAGAGGAGTATTTAGTTATTCCACAAGTGACATGGATTCTCTAAAACCAGAGAAGTAACTAGCTGCTCCACAAGTGACATGGACTCCCTAAAATCAGAGGAGTAACTAGCTGCTCCACAAGTGAGATCATCTCACTGAAATCAGAGGAGTAACTAGCTGCTCTACAAGTGATATGAACTCCCTAAATTACGAGAAATAACTAGCTCTTCCACAAGTGACATGGACTCCCTAAGTGCATAGGAGATACCAGTTGCCACACTCTTAACATGTACTCCCTCAAAACAGCAGATGAACAAGCTGTCCCACTTTTGACATAAACACAACTAAACTTGTGGAGAAACTAGCTGCTTCTCTATGGGCAAGAACTTTTTAAATCAAATGAGAAACTTGCTCCTCCTCTAGTGACATAAACTCCCTAAAACAAGTTGAGGAACTAGCTGCACCACTAGCAGTATGCACTCCCTTAAACCTGTGGATGAACTAGCCGATCGCATATTGACATGTACTCCCTTAAACCAGTTGAAGAACTAGCTGCTCCACAAGTGACATGACCTCCATTAAATCAAAGGAGTAACTAGCTGCTCAACTTGTGACAGAAAATCTGTTAACCCTGTGGAGGAACAAGCTGCTGCACTAAGGACATGCACAGTTTTAAATCAAGAGGAAGTAGCTGCTGCACTTGTAACATGAATTCTCTTAAACCAGTGGACAAACTATCTGCTCTACTTGTGACAGGAAATCCGTTAAACATGTGGAGGAACTAGCTGCTTCACTAGTGACATTAACTACCCAAAACCTTTGGAGGAATTAGCTGCTTCACTAGTGCATGAACTTCCTAAAACCATTGGCGGAACCAGCTGCCCCATAAGTGACGTGAACTGAATAATAAAATTGGACCGAAAAAGTTCATACGCGTTATGATCATTTTCAAATTCAGAGGTTCACAGCTATGGAACTCCCTAAAACCAGTAGAGAAACTAGATGCTCCATTTGGAACAGGAACTTCATTAAACCTGTGAAGGAACCAGCTGCTCCACTAGTGATATGAACTCCCTAAATCTGTGGAGGAACTATCTGCTTAGCTTTTGACATAAAATCCATTAAACCTGCAGAGAAACTAACTGCTAAACTTGTGACATGAACTCCCTAAGATCCGAGGAGAAACCAGTTATTCCACTAATGAAATGAATTCCCTTAAATTAGAAGATGAACTAGCTGTTCAACTGTTGACATGAATTTCTTTAAACCTCTGGAGGAACTAACTGCTCAACACGCATGTGACATGAACTCCATAAAACTGAAGCTGTTCCATAAGTTATATGAACTCCCTTTTTCCTGTGTCAGAACTAACTGTTCCACAAGTAATATGAACTCCATCAAGCCTGTGGATGAACAGCTCTATAGGTGACATGAACTCATATAAACCTGTGGAGAAACTTGGGCTCACCTGGATTTACATGCTACACTATTGTTATATGAATTCTCTATGTACAGTCTTGTTAACAATGTTATATTTCTTTTATTATTTTTGATATTTATATGAACTAGGGGAGCTAATGAGCCTGTGTCGCTATCCTGAATTTATAATGCTACACAACTGTAATATGTAAATTTGCTATGTACTTTCTTAACATGCTTAATAACCATGTTTTGTTTCTTGATTTTGTGCTGATGAATGTTAACATTATTTACATTAAGACCCCACCAAAAACGATAACAATTGTTCCCTGAAACAACACACATGAACATGCAACGGTATGACATACATCAATATTAAATCATATTGACTGAATAGTTTTAGTACTATTTCTTCTTCTGAAAAGGATTCATTTTTTTCATTAGTGTCTTTAACTTTCCTTGTTTCTCCTCTTCAACCTTTTCTTGTGGAATATATTTCTTCACTCCTTTACTTTTGATGATCTCCTCCAAACACTTAGTACCTCTCCCAACATTTACCAAAGCTTTGACGAGAACACCTATGGTTGACCTGACTCCCTGCTCTCTCCATTCATATAAAATGTCTTTACATTGTGCCACTAAATTCCGATCATTGTTATACTGTATAATATCTAATGATGTTATTGGCAATTCTAATTCTATACCCAGTTGGAAGGATACAACTCCTATTACTTGTGCCAGTTCATCTAGTATTTCATCGGTTGGAATTAAATCCATGTATTCCTCGCTGATATCTGTAAATAAATAACAATAAAAAGACATAAATCTTTAGTTATGATGACATCTGAGTCTTCAAAATCATCTAGAAAAACCCCATCATAAACCACATAAAATGAAATAAAAATTAATAATTGACAAGGTTTAATGTTCTCAATGAGCAATTATGTTTAGTTTTTAAAAGGAACATGACAATATTAGATAGGTCATCAACATGACTAAAATGGATACATAATGTTATTCTTTACCATACAGCTCAGTTTGTAAAGGGTTCTGCGGAACCCCTTATGTCGCCTTCGATTAACTGCTGCTTTCAGTGTAATGGTATCTGTAAGAATTGAATCAATTAATCAGTAAACAACAGAATTTAAAAAATGCAAAGTTTCCGTTGATGCTATTTTTTTATCTTGAAGATTATCCTTTGTCCAAGTTCGTAACAATGCATGAAGGTGTACAAATATATTGTGTATATTATGCCAAAAAAGTAATTTAGAATTTAAATGTTAACCTAAAATCCTAAGTCATCTTTCAGTAAAAAATGGTAAAAATATATTTTCAAAATTTTGCTGTATACATCATCTCTTAAATTAAAAGTCATTCCACCGAAATTCAAACTTGGTCTGTGTTTTATGGTAATAAATACTGTATTCTAATGCAATTTGGATGTAACAATTTTTTTCATTGGCTAAAAGTTGCCGTCAAATCCACAGTTGACTAGGCGTAACTAAGGAGGGACCAGCCATTTTGAATTGGTGAATCAACAAATGTTCGATTACTACTATATAATCGAAAATAAAACAACACCTACCTCGAATTCGCCGTTTTAATGTAATTTTATCCGAATTTGAAGCGTACAGGTAACGTAATAACGTCCAGTTTGCAAGTTTTCATTTGTATGACGTCACGTTTAGCCATGACGTCTTTGTGCCAAAATCATTCAAGAAGTTTCGCGGATTTTTTTTAATTGACATATTTAGACATTTTTTCAAGTTTTATCGGTTTTTTTCTTTTTGTAATGCATTAGAATCGGAATAACAGTACTGTAGTTGAAGAGTTGCCACCGTCAATTTTGATTTGACGGTCGCAAATCTCCGTTTTACTGTCTCCGCTACGCGTCGCCAGTAAAACTGCATTTGCGACCGTCAAATCTACAATTGACGGTGGCAACTCTTCAACTACAGTACTGTTATTCCTTAATTCAAGTTTCATACTTTCTGGATGAGGCAAACTTAGTTAAGGAACAGGCAGGGGGTTAAAGATCAGCAATGTCTCCATTTTTAAAAGATTACACCTCTATAACGTCAAATTAGAGCGTGGAAATAAATTTCTGGACGCACTGACACACTAACAATAGAGGCCCCTTTCAAATGTATACTGAACTGTTGTGATTGATGACAATGATGTACAGGGGTTACCATTAGTATGTATTCCGGTTTTTGTAAGGTTCGTGTTGATCAGTGTAATGTTTATTTCAGTTTTGGTTATCGACTTTTAAACATTCCTTTGGTGTCTGTCAATTCTTGATTGAAGACTATAAGGAATTAATGATTACAGAATAAAGAAAATTAATTGATACCATCCAGTATATATATTAGCCAACCAATTTGTTTTTGTAAAGATTTACAAATATAAGTCACTGGGTATATATCAGGCCGACCTCACTACGTGTTGCTTGTCACGATTTTTGTATCTCTGGATGTACATGTACGTACTACCATGCCTCATGTGAAGGATGTATTGAAATAAAAAAAAGTGTGAAAGCACCTGATACATGCTAGACTCTATCTCACAGCCCCTGTGTTGACTAGTTAGGGGTACAGTAGTTTAATATCTTGGAGCACTGTCACTGGTTTTAAATCAAGCAATGCATATACAAATCTGCAAACTGTCACTATTTGCGGGTGATTTCCCCCATGGAGGCTCCCAAATTGAAATTTTGAAAGCGCAATTTTGTCCACAATTTTAAACAAAACAATTAATTTTACTATGACTTAAGGCTAATAAAAGTATGGAGAAGCCAAAAAACACCATTAAAATGTATTTTCAGGCCCCCTTGAAGTTTTTTTTAGGACTATGACAGCCATCTTGCACGCAAAACCCCCATGGGCATTTTGAAAAGTTGGCAGGTATGCATATATTTAATGAACAAAGGAAATAAAGGGATGTGTTTTTGTTTAAAATGATTAATATAATTGAGAATAGAGAACTCTTCCAAGCAGCAACAAAATCCCACACCTAGCATGCACTGTACCCTATAAAATCAGAAATCAACTCCACACTGTACTCAAAAAAAATATAAATGAACCAAAATTTAAAACAAATCACACATGACTAACACTGACAAGAGGTTCCTGCCTTTGGACAGGCGCATGATTGCGGAATAGTTAAACATGTTCTGTGAGATCACAACCCCTTGTTTTCCTATAGCAGATATGGTAAAAAACATACATGCAAGAAGCACTTAAACAGTGATTTTATTCTGATGCAAAATGATGCAAAATGATGCAAATGTTAAAACATCACTGCAAGTGCAAATATGTATCAAACAATATTCGTTGGTAGATAAGTTTTTTACGATCACTTATCAATATATAATCTTTAAATTATCCTTTTAAAGGCAATCATGCGCAGATTCATCAGATATGATAAAAATACATACCATACTCTCCTTTTCTTATTCTTTTAACCTACAAAATATCATATAATATGATAAATACGAAAAGATTTATATACTTGTCGAATAAAAATTTTTTTGGTATTGTTGGGTTATACTTTGAATCTTATTTCAATAATACTTTATAATCTCCAATATAGTGGATCAGTATTAACAGTATTTACACGGATATAAATTAATATTTGTTGCATAATATTACTGTTGGCATTTGTTAAGCAAGCGGAGACACAATATTGTTCTTATTATTTTGATGGACATAATTCTTTATAGCAATTTCTGACTTAAAAATGAAAGTCATCTGGTTCCATAAACTTACGGCCTAGTCAAATTCCACATACAATACTGTGCATGCAAACAATTTGACAAAGAATAGGGTTATTTTGGCTGTTTTTACAGAAACAAAATAGTTCAATATTGTGTTTTAATTAGCATAATTAAGATCAAATCAATGTTTTGACAGTCAAGGTCCCATAAACTCCGGAATGACACATATCAGATATTTTGCTTTAAACTATACAGTATTTTATGTTTATCAGTTTGATCATCTACGTAAAGTTATACAGTTAATAAAAATAAAATCTAACTCAAGTTATGGTACAACATGCGACAAATTTACTTTAATCTTACAATTAAGTCCCGTAATTCTGAACTACAAACGGTAAAAAAGCAAGAGGCTCTACAACATTATAGACAAGAATATAATTCATGCTCTTTTATTGCTCCTCATTCATCTTCTTTAGTTTTTGCTGATTACACACAAGAGAGTAAAACTATCCTCATTTAAGGACAATTACTCAAATAAACTATATCGGCAAAATGTTATTGTTGGTAGATCTTGTTTTGCTGATTATTTCTAGTGATTAGTCGCTATATGTCTGCTATAAGTTTATCATATAAGGCAAATGCAAAAAAAAGTACACATCGTCATTTAAGGGCAATAACTTTAATGAGAGGTCGTCTGGCGATATCCATCATTTTTCTTAAATGTAGATCTTGTCTTGTTGATAATTTTTCCCTATCTATCCATTATTTTTTTAAGATATAAGGCAGAAATGCAAAATATTGGTATCAAAAGAGGGACGAAAGATACTAAAGGGACAGTCAAACTCATAAATCTAAAATAAACTGACAACGTCATGGCTAAAAATGAAAAAAGACAAATAATAGTACACATGACACAACATAGAAAACTAAAGAATAAACAACACGAACCACACCAAAAAATAGGGATGATCTCAGGTGCTCCGGAAGGGTAAGCAGATCCTGCTCCACATGTGGCACCTGTCATGTTGCTCATGTGATAACAAATCCGGTAAATAGTATAAAGTGCAATAACTCTTATAAGTAGTCAACTAACGATTTTGTCTATGTTGACTCATTTGTAAAACTTGCTGATCCTTTTAATTTAAAAGTTTCTGTCTATCTACATTAGTTTTTGAAAATTATAGTAAAAAACAATAATTGATAGATTTTGTCATTTAAGGGCAATAACTCTTGTCAGTAGTAATCTGACAGGTTTGGCGTAGTTAGAGAATTGGTTGATCTCAACATTCGGAACATTTTTGCTGGTTGTAGATTGTCTTTATTTATATCAGTTTCAAAATAGAAATCAAAACTTGCATTTACCTAGCTATATATATAGTCTATGTTCGTTTTCAGCCATGCTTGCAATTTTTGATGGTAGGCAGCAGGTATGCAGGGTCATTGGACTTGAAACTTGATACCCTGTTCAGAATTGTGGCCATGATTATTTAAATTAGACCAGTAGTTTCAGAGAAAAAGATTCTTGAAAAATTAAAAAGAAAACGGACGACAGACTCTAAGTAATGAGAAAAGCTCACTTGGCCTACAGGGACAGATGAGCTTACAAAACAAAATTAACGGTAGCTTTCATTTATCAATCCTATCAAGAACGTAAAGTTTTAAGGAATATCAATCCAGGCATATTGGCGTTAGTGTGGGGTATGTGAAAAGTGCCTGAAATCGAACCATAAGTCATTGAAATCTTGGAAAATAAATCTAAATATTTTCATAAACCAAGTGGAGATTTCTTTAAAAAAATAATTACATGTAGTGTATGAACTGTGACATGTTGACGCATGGATTGATAGACAGACATAGCTATACCATGATACGTCCAGTGTTCATCTATTATATAAAAAAAATCACATGAATGAACATATTTCAGTCAGTTGGTAATCGATGAAAATGGGCATATTCTTGGTAAAATGATATTCATAATCAAATGATATTCTGATTAATATTGTTGAATTGTACATGAATTAACACAAACTGCTCATGATCCGTTCATACTTGTTGTTCATAAATATTTACTCATGAAAGTTCATTATTCTGTTTCATGAACCTTATGAAAAATTTCAGAAAAAATACATGGTCCATAAAGGTACTTAAACAGGTCATAACAGGTTTAACAAGAATTTTAAGAATTTCTAACGAAGTTGATGAATAATTTGAATTCATTACAGGTTCTTTACAATTTCTCAAAACTAGAGGCTCTAAAGAGCCTGTGTCGCTCACCTTGGTCTATGTGCATATTAAACAAAGGACACAAATGGATTCATGACAAAATTGTATTTTGGTGATGGTGATGTGTTTGAAGTTCTTACTTTACTGAACGATTTTGCTTCTTACAATTATATCTATCATGAACTTTGCCCATTAGTAACAGAGAACTATATTTGGTAAAAATTTACATAAATTTACCAAATTAATGAAAATTGTTAAAAATTGACTATAAAGGGCAATAACTCCTTAAGGGGTCAATTGACCATTTAGGTCATGTTGACTTATTTGTAGATCTTACTTTGCTGAACATTATTGCTGTTTACAGTTTATCGCTATCTATAATAGTATTCAAGATAACCAAAAACGGCAAAATTTCTTTAAAAATTACCAATTGGAGGGCAGCAACCCAACAACCAGTTGTCCAATTCATCTGAAAAATTCAGGGCAGATAGATATTGACTTGATTAACAAATTTAACTTTTTGTCAGATTTGCTCTAGATGCTTTGGTTTCATAGTTATAAGCAAAAAACTGCATTTTACCCCCATGTTCTATTTTTAGCCGTGGCGGCCATCTTGGTTGAATGGCCAGGTCATCGGACACATTTTTCAAACTAGATACCCCAAAGATGATTGTGGCCTAGTAGTTTCAGTGGAGATTTTGTAAAAGATTACTTAGATTTATGAAAAATGGTAAAAGATTGACTATAAAGGGCAATAACTCCTAAAGGGGTCAACTGACCATTTTGGTCATGTTGACTTATTTGTAGATCTTACTTTGCTGAACATTATTGCTGTTTACAATTTATCTCTATCTATAATAATATTCAAGATAATAACCAAAAACAGCAAAATTTCCTCAAAATTACCAATTCAGGGGCAGCAACCCAACAACCGATTGACCGATTCATCTGAAAATTTCAGGGCAGATAGTTCTTGACCTGATAAACATTTTTATCCCATGTCAGATTTCCTCAAAATGCTTTGGTTTTTGAGTTATAAGCCAAAAACTGCATTTTACCCCTATGTTCTATTTTTAGCGGTGGCGGCCATCTTGGTTGGTTGACCAGGTCTAGCCACACATTTTTTAAACTAGATACCCCAAAGATGATTGTGGCCAAGTTTGGATTAATTTGGCCAAGTAATTTCAGAGGAGAAGATTTTTGTAAAAGATAACTTTAATTTACGAAAAATGGTTAAAAATTGACTATAAAGGGCAATAACTCCTAAACGGGTCAACTGACCATTTTGGTCATGTTGACTTATTTGTAGATCTTACTTTGCTGAACATTATTGCTGTTTACAGTTTATCTCTAACTATAATAATATTCAAGATAATAACCAAAAACAGCAAAATTTCTTCAAAATTACCAATTTAGGGGCAGCAACCCAACAACCGATTGACCGATTCATCTGAAAATTTCAGGGCAGATAGATCTTGACCTGATAAACATTTTTACCCCATGTCAGATTTGCTCTAAATGCTTTGGTTTTTGAGTTATAAGCCAAAAACTGCATTTTTCCCCTATGTTCTATTTTTAGCCGTGGCGGACATCTTGGTTGGTTGACCGGGTCACGCAACACATTTTTTAAACTAGATACCCCAATGATGATTGTGGCCAAGTTTGGTTTGATTTGGCCCAGTAATTTCAGAGGAGAAGATTTTTGTAAAAGTTAACGACGACGGACGACGACGGACGACGGACGCCAAGTGATGAGAAAAGCTCACTTGGCCCTTCGGGCCAGGTGAGCTAAAAAAGGGGAATATTAAATATTTTCATTCAAGATGTTCAAGAATATTTTGAAGTATTAATTCAAGATAAACAACTTTATTTTTTTCATGAACTACATTGAAAAAAACACCAAAGAAATCTATGCAGGAACATTGTCAAAGAGATACTTTTTAAAAGAAGTGTCTATTTATCTTTTACAGTTTTTAAGACAGTAGTCCAAACACGGGTCAGTCATTGTTTAGTCTCCTTCCGACATACTTGTATCGATTCCCAAAGCCATACTCCCATAAGCTTTCAAGGACTAGCCGAAATTCAAACCCTGAAGTGTTCTAACCAGAAAGGGGATTGAATCAGATATTGTGTTGATAATTCTTGAAGAATTTTAGTGAACCAAAAGAGTTGAAAATTCATCCAATATTTTTTAAAACTTTATATGACCTTTATTGGAAGTGTAAATAGTATCTCATCATAACACACGTCCCTAAAAATTGATCAGAAAATTAAGTTTGTTAGTTTGGATATCACGAAATGAAAGACTTTGAATGTTTTAACTACATTAGATGATTAGGTGATCATTTATTGACTTATTGTTATATCTCTTTTAATTATAAGTCATCCATCAACCATGCAACATCCCTCTTATTTCTGTCTTCTAAGGAAATGTTGTCTTCCATATAAAAACTTCCACACATTGTTGTTTGAATCCTAATATTCCTGTTTAATGAAGAGTATTCACAACTTGGACAGACAAGATTAAGAAATGTTGATAATAACAATGACAACGCTCCTACAGAAAGCAGGAACATACAGAAAATTATTCATGTGTTGCAGGAATTGTCTGTGAGAATTAAAGTATGCATGGGTTGTTAAAACACATCAGAAATGTTAAATAAACATAATTTGTACTACTGTGGAATCATATATTTGCATGGTTATCCAATTTCATGGATTTTGGAAAACTTGGATGTCGATATATATTTACTTTCATGGTTTTACCAGAGAGTCTGTGTTAAATCCAATGGAAAATATGTCTCCAACATGTTTAATTAAACATTTTATTTCTTGGTTAACTTATACCCGAGAAATCTAAAATAAAGGGCTGCGCTTTAGCGCATGATAAGCCCGTTGCTCTAAATGCTTTAAATGTATTGTCCCAAAATTGGAAAATCCCCCCTTTTTTAAGCATAAAAATTCATAACACAGAAATGTAAAATCTGAAATTTATAAAAATTGAAAGGGAGCTTACATCAATAGATATAAACAATTCACCAAAGTTTCATTGACATTGGTGAAAGCCTTTTTGGGTTATTGACCGAAGTGTTAAAAATCCCCCTTTTTTTATGAATAAAGCCCCATAAATCCAAAACCATACCTGCCAACTGTCACTTTTTGCGAGGGATTTCCCCCATGGAGGCTCCATATTGAAATTTTTAAAGAGCCATTTTATCCACAATTTAATCAAAACAATTAATTTAACAATGACTTTAAGCTTATAAAAGTAAGAAGAAGCCAAAAAACAACATTAAAATGTATTTGCAAGCCCCCTTGAAGGTTTTTTAAGACTATGACAGCCATCTTGTCCGCAAAACCCCCATGGGCATTTTGAAAAGTTGGCAGGTATGCAAAACTGAAAATCTGAAATTTAAAAAAATTGAAAGGGAGCTTACATCAATAGATATAAACAATTCACTAAAGTTTCATGGATATTGGTGAAAGCCTTTTTGAGTTATTTTCCAAAGTGTTAAAAATCCCTCTTTTTTATGAATAAAGCCCCATAAATCCAAAACTGATAATCTGAAATTTATAAAAATTGAAAGGGAGCTTACATCAATAGATATAAACAATTCACCAAAGTTTCATGGATATTGGTGAAAGCCTTTTTGAGTTATTTTCCATAGTGTTAAAAATCCCTCTTTTTTATGAATAAAGCCCCATAAATCCAAAACTGATAATCTGAAATTTATAATAAAAATTGAAAGGGAGCTTACATCAATAGATATAAACAATTCACCAAAGTTTCATGGACATTGGTGAAAGCCTTTTTCAGTAATTGTCCGAAGTGTTAAAAATCCCCCTTTTTTTATGAATAAAGCCCCATGAATCCAAAACTGAAAATCTGAAATTTATCAAAATTGAAAGGGAGCTTACATCAATAGTTATAAACAATTCACCAAAGTTTCATGGACGTTGGTGAAAGCCTTTTTGAGTTATTGTCCGAAGTGTTGAAAATCCCCCTTTTTTTTATGAATAAAGCCCCATAAATTCAAAACTTAAAATCTGAAATTAAAAAAAAACAGAAGGAGGTTACGTCAATAGATATAAACAATTCACCAAAGTTTCATGGAAATTGGTGAAAGCCTTTTTCAGTTATTGTCCGAAGTGTTAAAAATCTCCCTTTTTTTATGAATAAAACGGTTGGACGGACAACGGTATACCATTATACGTCCCGTCAATGACGGGCGTATAAAAAAAAAGTATCGACGAATAATAATGCATCAGCAGTATGTCTACAGATTGATTACATGTTGCAATAGCTATCACACATTTATCATTCATATTCATTATAGGTAAAATTAGATAATATAACAAAAAAAAACTATCTAGACCCAGCTTTCACAATGCTACAATATATATAATTGTTTTCACTCTTTATGAACATAATCTATTTCTATGATTTGGTTAGACAATTATGTGAACCCAAAATTCATAAAAGTGTAGTTTACAGCTGAGGTCTTAAAAAAACGGTCAACATATTGTTTGATCTAAAACAGTCAGTCAGGATGAAATTATTAAAAGCAAAATGTTTCATGTGTTATGCTAGACAGCAACCATTTGACTTCCCAGGGGGGGGGGGGGGGGGAGAGGCTATGTTTTTTTTGTTCCCTAAGTGTATCTAAATAGTTTACCTGACAAAGGGTATGAGTCGATACATCCATATCTGTTAAAGCTTTTGCTAGGTTGCGGAATCTTCCTGAGTTTTTTTCCCGCCAGTTGACCAGTATTCTATACTTAACAATATCAATCCAACGATAATCAGTTACGAGTTTCTCCCATTCTTTCAAAGTCATACCAAGATGTATGGCCAATGTTTGTATTGTGGATTCGTCACAACCTAATGAGAATCGTTGAAGCTCAACATCACTTGGAATTTGATTCAAAGCATCATCTCGTAAACCTATAATTATACAAACTTTCATAGTATAGTGAATTGAGTCCTTTAAAGTATATGCGTTTGGTTCACAACAGATGAAAATGCATTTACTTCATATTGTAGCGTTTGGTAAAAAAATTAAAACGGAGGCATACGAAATCAATAGGACATTAAATCTGCATTATAAGTGGAGGAGAAACTGCCATAAAAATGGCAAAACTTAGAAGAATACAAAGACAAAAAACACCCTTCAAAACATTATGCAAACAAAATGGAGATTGGTCCATGGAACACAGATGATGCCCCAGATGCATATACATTAATAAAGCAGCATAACTTAAAAATGGTAAAAGTGACACCAACCAAAGTAGAAAGTGGTCTGTGATGATTGGAAATACACATAGTGTATCAGTTTTATAACATTTAGTTGAGGCAACCAACGTTAGCGAGGGAAACCAAACCAATTGTGGACATATATACAGAGGAACATAACTATGTTAAACAGAGACAAAGATATTCAACAAATACCAATCCAACTATTTTGAAACTGACACAGATGTTTATATTGGATGAAACTTTGAAATTAAAATTTCCATTATAATTGCAAAGACATATAATTTAAAAAGTATGTACAGGAATACAACATATGACAAAGGATGAAAAGAGCTAACATGGTCTTAAAACTTTATTACACAGTTACCTTTACACAATGCCTTTGTCAAACAATTAACACATTATCGCCTTTAGGTTTGGATTAACAAACACATCATGCAAATTATCTACCTGTTACAGATTCAATGTAGTTCATGAAAAAAATAAAGTTGTTTATCTTGAATTAATACTTCACCAAATAAAAATATTACCTTGACAGTTCTGTTCACACTGTTTTTGTTCTTTTTCCTGTGAAAAGAATTATATACAAATGAATAATAAAAATCAAACAGAACCAAAACAGAATAGCCAATAACCATATACTATGAACGCATGTGCTTCTATATTACACAGAAATTTGATGATGCACCGATTTTTGGTTTCTCTTTGATGTAATAATTATAACATTAACTTGAGTGTAATACTACTCGGTGATTTGACGGGAAATGCAGATTTAATAATATTTTTTTTTTATTTAGGTAATGATTCTGCTAACTTTATAAGAAACTGGTTTAAAAACAAAGGACTAGGGGCTAGAAGGGCCATTTTTGGCCCCACCCCGAAATTTCATTTAATTTGTCATGTTGTAAGTCTATACCATAGACCTTCTGAAAATAATTAAATTTTGGGTCTAGCTCGTTTTTTCTGTTGCCTAGCAACCACTATAATGGCGGAATTAAACTCATCAAATATGATTATTATACAGCTTTAATATATCTATATTTGAAATTGAACCTGTTTAGCATGTAGAAAACTTTATACTTGTACACTATTTGAATATTACATAATTAATTGCACATTTTTGCCAAATTCACTGTTGTTTCTCCCTAGCAACACATCTGTGCCCATGGCAACCGCAATTTGTTTTCTATTTTACAAGATTTAATTTTAAATATATTGCAACAGGAAGGCAATTTAAGATGCAAATTGTAAAAAGAAACAAACTCCAAGGTAAATATTAAGGGGGAAAGCAATATTGAAACATCAACAAACAAAACAAAACACCGGGTATTGCTGATATCTACAGATTGTGCATCTGATGCCGGGTGGAGTCTCACTTATCAGCGACTTGAGGAATAATATAAAGACAAGACACATTTAGCGCTAAGAAATTTTTATTAATTATCTGAAATAAATAGATACAAACACATGCATTAAAGGGTGTTTTCAAAAGTCAGTGTATTTCCATTACAGTATTACTCAATTTATTTCACTTGACTGGGTTGGAGTTTAACCGGTTCGCTCATAATAAACCAGTCCATCTATAGATAGGTGTATTAGGATAAACTCATCAATGAAGTGTACAGTAATTCTTTTGTAAATTCTCTTCATGACACTGATAGGTGATTAGAAATCAGTAATAATTATTAATAATTATTACTGATTTCTAATCACCTAACGGGAATCATCCTTATGACACACATCTTCAAATAGACTGTCCTTATGCAAATTAAAACCTAGCTCCGCCCGATCAGTTGAAATTACATTGGTAATAGTTATGTTTCAGGAAGGGGTTAGGGATAAAGAGGGCACTTCTATTTACACCTTTTAAGCTTGAATAAGTGAAAAGTTAACAAAACTATCAGATATATATGATAAGGACAATAAAGATCCCATAACTTCTTTGACTGTCAACTTGTTTGGTGTTCCCGCTGTGTCTTTATCAACCATGTTTTTCTCTTTGGACACTTAAGTATTACTCGTTTAAATAAAACCACATGAAACCAAATCAATATGGGAAAAGGTTACTTTTTTTCCTACGCAATTTATGAAAAGGTATATATTTTTAAAATGTAAAACTGGGTGAGGTGACAAAACAGCGGCACCCCTATTAATTAAGTATTGAAGTACACCCCACTCCAACCCCTCTAGACATATGTAAAGGATCGTTTGGGTTGATTTTTTCGATATTCAATTTATTTTCATTATCTATTTGAGACGTCCAGAATTACAACTGTATCATTCTATAGCATTACAAAACTGGAATATGCTACTATATCAAATAAATCTGTATTCTTAAATTTTACAGACTAACATACGCACGGACGAATAGACGTCTGACAAGTAGACCAGAAAATATAATGCCCACAAATGGAGCTTAACAACAAAACTGGGTCACATTTTAAAATTTACACTTCATTTTTCCGCATGATTATAAAACTATTCAAAACATAACCTTTAAAAAGGTAACAGACATGTAGTATGCTTACAGACTTCAGGCTCTTGTTTCTATGCATGGAAAGGTCAATTATCCATATATATATATATATATATACATTCGCGAAAGCAAATTTACAGATCCTACATTGTTGGGTTGATGTTTAGACGAGTTGTATATACATAATGTACACAGCCATGTATTACCATCACTGCTGGTGATCCAGTGGATAAATCTGTTGTAGAGTTGTCACTGGCTCAGACGTACTTATTTATATAAACAGGTATATACGGATATATGGATAGTCTACCTTATGCCGTTTCCGTTTTCTTACCATAAAATTTAATAGAACTTGTTCTCTATACAAATTACCCACAAAGACACATCCAATTGGAATATAGGTAGTTTCATTTTCAAAATAAATCTCGTGATTCTCGCCGATTATGGAAATTTAAGTAAAAAAATTCCCCACCCCCTTTTTCGTAACATTAATCATGGATCTGACCCTAATACCAGAGTGAGAAGATTGTCCTATTCAAACAACAGATTTTTAATTGATAATTAGCAAAAACATCAGAAATGTACAGATTTTGTTACATTGAAGTTCTATCTAAAATTTCATTATTAAAAAAAAATGTCCTCATTTTTTATTGACTCCCTTACACATGAAGTTCATTGTTTTTCGGATTTTTTAAAGAAATTTAACTAGATAAAGTTACGGAAATATCATTAGGAATACACTTTACATTCATAAACAAAAAAATAAGTTTCTATAGGCATAAGAATGTATAAACTAAACTTTGTCAGATGAAAAGGTCCAATTTGGACTGCAAATTTCAGCTTTTTATTGCTCCGCTTGGCTATGAAAAATATAAAATAAACTATCGCACCAACCTTGCACCAAAAAGATTTTTTATCCGAAGTTTGATATGTATAAACTTGTCAAAATGTTAAAATTTCTAATTGGTGCAAGCATGGTGCGGTGGTCAAAATTTAGAAAAACCATCAAATTTTCTGTATTTTTGCTTATTTTCCCAATTATGACGTCATTTGCACCTACCATTGTGACGTCATTGAACCCTTTTTAGTTAAATAAAAACATATTTTTAAATCATTAACTCATATTCTAATAATTTATGGAGAAAAATCTGCTCTGTTAGAATTTTTATTATCTTGAAAATCTGGGGCCATTTTGGGCCATTAAAGCCCCTACTCCAAATTTCTAAGTTTTCTATCTTGTTATTTTCCTTATCATTTATTTACTTATAATATTACCATATCATACACCTTATACCAATGAATGTTTACCTTATCTTGATTCCAAACAGCGAAGTGTCCTGCTCTGTGTGTTTGTTTATGTTCATCACAAACCCATTCGTTGGTCTGCAAAGCTTCTTCTTCACTGATGAGGCATTTCAGATTTGAACATGAATATTCAATATGGAAAGGTGATTGTTGGCTGCGTTTCACATTGATTGTGGACTGATAAAAATCTGATATTCTCTCCATTGTTGTAACCAAACATTCCTTAACTCCAGTAGCTATATCTGGTACTATCAGTCCAGCGGCTGTTTTATGGACTATGTACAGAAGAATTTTGTTGCCTTCAACACATACTAAAATATCATGTGCCTTGTCAAATGAGACTAAAATGAATCCTGAAAAGAGGAGTTTTCTCCCTTCATACTGCTTCAAAGTCCACATGCTCAGACATGCACTGATCAGACGATTGGGCAAAGCTGGTGGTATGACAGTTCCTTTAAAAACAAAGGCCAAACATATAGCTTTCTCTGGTGTACATTCTGTGTTCATGAAGCTGGTGGTATTTCTTTGTGTGACCATACAGGGAACAAAGAAGTTCTCTACTGGTAACCGACTTCCAGTTGCTGTGTCATATCTCCGTTGCTCTGCCAGAATATCCAAATGAATGAGGATATTGAATATAAACTCTTTGTATCGTAAAATTGGACGGAAGTCCTTTTGTTCCCAAATCTGATAAAGGTCTTCTCTGCGTATGATACCAGTTTCTGACATTCTACTGAAAATTACTTGCATTCTTCTTTTCTTTGGCCAAAACCCTATGTCTGAAAATAAACATACAGAGATAGACCACCCACTAAGGATTTTTTTTCTTTTTCATATTGACTATGGATTGTTTTAAGATGTACACAATTCTCCTGAACATGTTACAAAAGTAGTTTATTAAACTCTAGAATATTTAATTATTAACAACATTAATTTTAGATTAAGAAGTGATTAACAATATCTTTATGCAGATTTTCCTGAAATCGCAATCATCGTTCCCCCATCTGTGTTCATTTTTGTTAAATAGCAATTAGAAAGGGAGGCAATATTTATGAACTTAAAGTAAATAGATAAAGGAATAATATTGTTGATTCACCATGTATTGTATCCATTTGTTTTACACATTTCAATCCAATACTCATCCTTGTTTTATTGTGCCTTTTGGTGTATGGTTTTAGATTTGTTTGTCAATTGAAAATCAGGTGACTTAAACAAACAAATGATTCTTCAATTTGATACCAATTATACCATTTTGGTCAATTTATAAATTGGGGCATGAACTATATTGATATTTAACACTAAGATAATGAATATTGACACAAGAAATTAATTTGGAATTGTATATTAATAAAGCGTTAAAAAAAACCAGATCCCCATTGCAAATGAACCAAAACATATTGATTATTGACCAGAAAAATATGATGACTTCAAATTTTTATCTGAATTTTCCCCAAAATGATAAACACATCTAGATGTAAAGATTGTTTCAAAACAAGACCCATTAATAATCTTTAAACACACAAATCTTTCAGTTGAAAAAAAAACAAACAGTAAAATTAAACTGTAAAGTTGACAAATCATTGTTTGACTGGCTATTTGTGTTTGTTCATAAACATGCGAGTTTCAATTCTCTGTTGTCAAGTAAACATCTGAATTACAAACAAACAAACTTACAATGAAATTCATATAGAAAAGTCAGAGGAAATATCAGTACGAAAACACATGAAAAAGGTTAAAATATATTTTGATTTGTTAGTGTTCTTTCTGACCAAAGCATTGCCTATTTTAATACCAATTATAGTTGTTAACATCTTCTCTCTTTGTATATTGTTTGATGTCAGAGATGACACCAATGACATCTTCACCATGTTCGACTTTTACATAATTAACAATTTATAACTACCTGTCACAAATGATCTCATAACCTCCACCATGAAAAGTGGGTTAATTATTACATAATTCCTGAGCTGAAGGGTATCAAAGTAGATAATCTTGCCAAGGGAATGTTGGAAGTGTAAGAAGTCATGAAGTTGTTCTAAATCCAGGACGGACACCTTGCTGATTGAATTCAATTCTTCAAGTTCTACCAATGACAAGATTTGCTTTCCTGCAGCTACCATTTCAGCAATCTCAAGTTCAAGGGGAATACAAGCGTTAGGCATTTTCTCTCCCCAACAAGGATGATCGAAAGTAAGCTCTGTGATGGCTCTCTTCAGTGATTCAATTTCTTGATCATTTTTATCAGTTGCATTGACAAATATCTGTTTGTCAAGGACAAGATGATTTCGTCCCTCGTGGTCCTTAAATAATTCCTGTACTTCGCTGTGCAATAGTGCACGTCTGGTTTCCACATCCTCCTGGCAAAAAAAATATCCTTGAATACAGATGTAATGGCTGAATATGATGTAAAAAAGATATAGTAGACGTCATACTCAATTTCTTTTTTGTTTTTCTATTTAAAAGAATGTGATAGTACTTATAAAAAACTGTTGATACATTGTATAATCAACGTTTTTTTGTTTTAGTGTTTACAGACAGTAACCCAACAACACTTTTAACCTCTTCTTTTTTTGAACTTTGTTTCTACATGCATGTACATGCAATACTAAGTATATAGTATAGTTGTCATGTATTGTTTGTGCTCATAGTCTCTCCTCTGGTACCTATGAAAACATGAGGAGTGCAGTGGTGGATTTACTGTAAGGGGTGGGGGCACAGGAGGCACGGTGCCCCCCCCCCCCCCAGTTCAGGTCACCAAAAAAAATTCTAACATAATTTTATTGCTATTGAATCTTAATTGGAAATTAATCCCAGCTTGATTTGACTTCTTAAACGAGTCCTTAAACTGGCTGTTATGTAATTAATACCAGTGTTCACATGTGTGATTTATGACAACTTATCGGTGGGTGTGTAAATATTGACACCTGTGTGTAATGTCTGTTTGCAAAAGCTTTTATTTAAAATACATTTACATGTTGATTCGAATAGTACGATTTTTTAATGGTTTATAATTACGATTACCAGGTAAAACATCTGATGTGTTTTTTTTTTAACTAGGTACAAATATATGTTTGAATTCGATAAGGATGGCATACATTTATATTTGGGTATCTCTTCATTCCAAAACACAGTACTTACAAATAAAATTTCTTCTTCTCCAATTTCAAAACTCGTTTTGAGAATTTATTCAGCAAACAAATTAAACTATTCTTTTTTTAAATACTATGCAAGATTTCTTTTTTTTTAAACGGCATGTCATATTTCTTTCCCCTCTTATTTTCAAGGGAAATTAACAATTTGTTTTACCACTCCCCTTTTCATCAGGTCCATTTTCTAATAAATAATCATTTATAAATGCTATTTTATTTCCATAAGATCTACTTTAAAACACAATCTGGGACTTGTACAGTCCAAGCATACAGTTATATTTGTTTATTTTTCTTGTTTCAATTACCATATGTACGTACATGTACAAGGAAATAAATAGGTCACCATATATAAGGATATGAAGGTGTTTTACAGAGATAATAATTCTGTGCAAAAAAGTAAGCCTGGAAGGGAGGCCAAAAAGTATAGATAGAAGAAGGTAGAGATGATGAAATATAATGACAATATTGATTGATTGTTGGTTGTTTAAAGTCCAGTGGCAAATATTTGATGCATGTTTAGGACGAATATAAAAAAGATCAATTGACAGGAAAATAAAGTATAAAGTGAAATAGTTATAAAAAAATAGAAAACGATGATGTGACCCCCCTAAAAAAACATACAACAAAACAAACCCACCCACACTCGCATATACATGTATACATCTCTAAAAAAATATATGGATTTTGGTTTCATGGTGCCCGCCTAGGTATCCAGGTTATGGATCCGCTCCTGGGAGTGTGGCAGTTTTTTCAACCCGAAAATAGGGATGACTTTTTTCATTTTTGAAATGATCCAAAAATAAATGGGGAATGTGTACATGAGACATAGATGATGCCAGCGCTAACATAACATATACAATTTTAAAGGGACATAACTGATGAATTATAAAAGTGATATTACCCAAATTTGTACTTGATCTGATATTTGTGGTAATGAGTTTTGTTTATAAGTTTAATTAAATTTGTTTGAGGCAATCTCAAGTTAGAGAACAGAAATGTAAAAATCAGCTAGTTTTCCATTTGTAAAGGGGCATAACTCTAGAACAATAAAAGTGACACCCCCAAAATTTAGAATTGATTTGTATTTTGTAGTAAGAAGCATTGTGTATAAGTGTCATAGCATTTGGTTGAGGCAAATCAAAATTAGAGAGCAGAAATGAAAAATTCAGCATTTTTTTTCATTTGTAAAGGGTCATAACTCTAGAACATTTAAAGTGGCACTACCCAAATTTAAACTTAATATGTGTTTTATGGTAATAAGTATTGTGTATAAGTATCATAACATTTGTTTGAGGTAAGCTTAGGTTAGAGAACGGAGATCAATTTTGGAACGTACGTACAAGAGGGATGTACAAACGGACAAGGGTAAAATTGAATGCTCCCTCTGCTATAGCGGGGATATATATATACAAATCATAACACACTTTATGAAATGTTCATGTCATCAAATTTATCAAAGATCATAACACAAACACACCAGTGTGGTATACATTTTCTTAATGTTGATATCATACCAAAATATTTCTTTACCAAATCACATTTGTACTCCTTATCGTTCACATTTCTTTTGGACTTTTGGAATAGAGTTATTTTTAATCACAAACTTTGCAATGTCATTTTTTATAGACCATCTTTCTTTTAGTTTGTTATTTTCTGGAATTAAAATTGTTTTTAAAGAAGCATGCTTTTTACAAAATATACGACCTTGTGTTTTTAAAAGCCATTATGTTTGGACATATGCAGTATCTGTTTAACAGGCAATGGCTGAGATATGAACCTGATTATGCATGCCCGAATGAATTATGGTTAGTTCTAACCCTGAGGAAACTTTAATGTATCTCTCCTTTATATCCTTTTGAAATCATGATTTGAATGGAAACAGATTTAAACTAGTATACTACCCTTCAAATGTGAGGTATAAAACAATTCCATTATAAACTATTAATTATTTTCTAGATCACCAAATAAGGTATATTGGTATATTAGCTATATAGGTAACAATCAACAAGATCAAATGAATGCTGTATAAAAGACCTATTTGTATCTCTTTCACTTGCCACTGGTACTTTGTGGTTAGCTACAAACAAGATCTAATTATTTCCTGTATAAAAGATTTTTTGATAGATACTTTTCACTTACCACTGGTGTTTTTTTTTATGGGAAGCAACGAACAAGATCTTAGGGATGTCTTTAAATGAGGCGTAATTTTATCTTTGCTACTTACCACTGGTACCTTGTCCTTATGGGTGGCAACAAACAATATCTTAGGGATACCAGGATACACCACCTTACAATAGGTCAGGATTGAGTTTACCCAGTGCAGTAAAAAGACTGAAAGAAGTATAGAGTATAATATGTGTTTTAATTAATTTGTTCTCTCAATTTACAGGGGTATGATGATATTCATTTTGAAAACTTTACCCTTGGCAAGTAAAACTAAATTCTTGTTGTCCAGAACAAAAATTACTTGCTCTGAATTTCTCGATAAATGTTGAAGTATTTTACTGTATGATTCTAAAAACTGGTTTGTGTTACATTTTCTCATGGTTGTGTCCAATAAATGTTATATATGTCTTGCTAGCATATACATTTTTCGTATCATACTGTACAGAGTGTGATACAAAAAAGGGAAATGAAAATCTGTGTTAATTCGTGACGATATTACAGCATTTAAATTTATTATTATTTGTTTTTTTTTAGTTCAATTTGTCATTTTTAGTTCAATTTGTCATTTTTAGTTCAATTTGTCATTTTTAGTTCAATGATGACTTTTAAAGGTTAACACGACGTACAAATAAGTTAGACTTTTGATCATCAAGATAAAATGTTTCTCCGGACTATTAGTTTCTAATTGTCATTATGCATACTATGTTCATTTTTGAATGAAGTATGTTCAGTAATATAAATGTTCCAATTGTAATTGATATAAGTTACCTGCTGGGGTTGGGTTCATGTGCTGTCCTGGAAAACACAGTACATCAGGGATTACTTCATTCAATCTTTTGCTTCCATCAAATACTACTAGAAACAAAGCTCTGTAAGTCATGAATGTCTGGTGTGTTGTATAATAGACATACTGTCCACCAAAGTCCCAGAAGATGAGTCTGCCAACTTTCATCTTATATTTACCAGTTTTTAGGACTTTCTCCATTCTTTTTCTTATTTCCTTTTTGGTCATTTTTGTTTTTATTTTCTTCTTCATTTGCTGTGTTTTAGACTCACTAGATGATGTTTGTGGGGACACAGATTGAGCTGCTTGTGGCTGTGAAGAAGGTCCATCTGATAGGTTAACAGGAAAAGATGGTGACTCGGAAGCATCTGACTTCTGATAATTAGTATCTTCTTTATTTTGACTATCAGCAGGTTTTGCAACTGATTCCTGTTTTTCTGGTGTTTTTGTTTGACGTTGACTCTCATCTTCTTCTATCGAGGTCATTAACACTTTATTGTACACCACATCCAAGGCATTATAGGTTGCTGTATAAAGAGATAACAAAATACTGATGCTATCTACTTAAGAATGTACTTAGGTGAGGTTAGGTGAAAATAAATAAATTAAGAAGTTAAAAACTTTAAGCTGGTAGAGCATCAATTAAGTATGAAAATAAGCAAAAAATATTGATAGGTCATGGACATCCTTTTCGAGATATTTGAGATTAAAAATATGGAAAGAAAAGACTGACTAGGACTTTTATCTATATTTGCATTGGTATTATTGGGTCTCAAAACAAAAGAAATAAAATAAAGAGTCTTCTAAAAGTTTGGTAAATGACCTTTAATGAGGTATATATATTTAATCTTTTATGAAAAAAATAAATGAGTGATATAAGGCGAATAATTTCACATTGTGTTGTATTGAAAAACACCAAGGAGTTCGAACATTTGACAGAAATTCCAAAACCTTACCTAAGTTCATCCTTAATATACAGAATAAATAAACTTTGAAATGAACTTTACTCTGTCTATTTTAAAATGACATACTGGTAGTCATCAAAATGACATACTGGTAGTTATCAAAATAACATACTGGTAGTCATCAATAACATACTTGTAGTCCTCAAAATGGCATACTGGTAGTCATCAAAATGACATACTGGTAGTCATCAAAATGACATACTGGTAGTCATCAAAATGACATTGTGGCAGTCATCAAAATGAGATACTTGTAGTGATCAAAATGACATACTGGTAGTCATCAAAATGACATACTGGTAGTCCTCAAAATGACATACTGGTAGTCATCAAAATGAAATACTGGTAGTCATCAAAATGACATACTGGTAGTCATCAAAATGACATACTGGTAGTCCTCAAAATGACATACTGGTAGTCCTCAAAATGACATTCTGGTAGTCCTCAAAAAGACATACTGGTAGTTGTCAAAATGACATTGTGGTAGTCGTCAAAATGACATTGTGGTAGTCATCAAAGTGACATACTGGTAGTCATCAAAATGACATTCTTGTAGTCATCAAAATGACATACTGGTAGTCCTCAAAATGACATTCTGGTAGTCCTCAAAATGACATTTTAGTAGTCATCAAAATGACATACTGGTAGTCATCAAAATGACATACTGGTAGTCATCAAAATGACATTCTTGTAGTCATCAAAATGACATACTGGTAGTCATCAAAGTGACATACTGGTAGTCATCAAAATGACATTCTTGTAGTCATCAAAATGACATACTGGTAGTCCTCAAAATGACATTCTGGTAGTCCTCAAAATGACATTTTAGTAGTCATCAAAATGACATACTGGTAGTCCTCAAAATGACATTTTAGTAGTCATCAAAATGACATACTGGTAGTCATCAAAATGACATTCTTGTAGTCATCAAAATGACATACTGGTAGTCACCAAATGACATACTGGTATTCATCAAAATGACATACTGGTAGTCACCTAAATGACATTCTTGTAGTCATCAAAACGACATACTGGTAGTCATTAAAATGACGCACTGGTAGTCACCTAAATGACATTCTGGTAGTCTTCAAAATGACATTCTGGTAGTCTTCAAAATGACAATGTGGCAGTCATCAAAATGACATTCTGGTAGTCTTCAAAATGACATACTGGAAGTAATCAAAATGACATTCTGGTAGTCTTCAAAATGACATTGTGGCAGTCATCAAAATGACATTCTGGTAGTCTTCAAAATGACATTGTGGCAGTCATCAAAATGACATTCTGGTAGTCTTCAAAATGACATTGTGGCAGTCATCAAAATGACATTATGGCAGTCATCAAAATCACATTGTGGCAGTCATCAAAATGAGATACTTGTAGTGATCAAAATGACATACTGGTAGTCATCAAAATGACATACTGGTAGTCCTCAAAATGACATACTGGTAGTCATCAAAATGAAATACTGGTAGTCATCAAAAGAACATACTGGTAGTCATCAAAATGACATACTGGTAGTCATCAAAATGACATACTGGTAGTCCTCAAAATGACATACTGGTAGTCCTCAGAATGACATTCTGGTAGTCCTCAAAATGACATACTGGTAGTTGTCAAAATGACATTGTGGTAGTCGTCAAAATGACATTGTGGTAGTCATCAAAGTGACATACTTGTAGTCATCAAAATGACATACTGGTAGTCATCAAAATGACATTCTGGAAGTCCCCAAAATGACATACTGGTAGTCCCCAAAATGACATGCTGGTAGTCATCAAAATAACATACTGGTAGTCATCAAAATAACGCTTTTGTAGTCATAAAATTACGTTCTGGTAGTCACCAAAATGACATACTGGGAGTCCTAAAAATGACATACTGGTAGTCCCCAAAATAACATACTGGTAGTCCTCCAAATAACATACTGGTAGTCATCAAAATAACACTTTTGTAGTCATCAAAATGACATTCTGATAGTCATCAAAGTGACATACTGGTAGTCATCAAAATGACATACTGGTAGTCATCAAAATGACATTGTGATAGTCATCAAAATGACATTGTGATAGTCATCAATATGACATACTTGTAGTGATCAAAATGACATACTGGAAGTCATCAAAATGACATACTGGTAGTCATCAAAATGACATACTGGTAGTCCTCAAAATGACATACTGGTAGTCCTGAAAATGACATTCTGGTACTCCTCAAAATGACATACTGGTAGTCATCAAAATGACATTCTGGTAGTGTAGTCATCAAAATGACATACTTGTAGTCCTCAAACTGACATACTTGTAGTCCTCAAACTGACAAACTGGTAGTCGTCAAAATGACATACTGGTAGTCCTCAAAATGACACACTGGTATTCATCAAAATGACATACTGGTAGTCCTCAAAATGACATACTGGTAGTCATCAAAATGACATTCTGGTAGTCATCAAGATGACATACTGGTTGTCCTCAAAATGACATACTGGTAGTCCACAAAATGACATACTGGAAGTCCTCAAAATGACATACTGGTAGTCCTCAAATGACATTATGGTAGTCCTCAAAATGACATACTGGTAGTGTAGTCATCAAAATGACATACTTGTAGTCCTCAAACTGACATACTTGTAGTCATCAAACTGACAAACTGGTAGTCGTCAAAATTACATACTGGTAGTCTTAAAAAAGACATACTGGTAGTCCTCAAAATGACATACTGGCATCATCAAAATGACATACTGGTAGTCCTCAAAATGACATACTGGTAGTCATCAAAATGACATTCTGGTAGTCATCAAAATGACATACTGTTTGTCCTCAAAATGACATACTGGTAGTCCACAAAATGACATACTGGAAGTCCTCAAAATGACATACTGGTAGTCCTCAAAAAAAAATACTGGTAGTCATCAAAATAACACTTTTGTAGTCATCAAAATGACATACTGGTAGTCATCAAAATAACACTTTTGTAGTCATCAAAATGACATACTGGTAGTCATCAAAATACAAAATTACATACTGGTAGTCATCAAAATGACATACTGGTAGTCATCAAAATGACATACTGGTTGTCATCAAAATGACATACTGGTAGTCATTAAAAGTGACCCAAATTGAGCAGTAAAAGTAAGAGTTGATTATTGAACCATGAAAAATAAAGTTAATGGATTAAAAACCTGTCAAAGATGAGAATGACATAACCAGGAAACATTGTGAAATAAAACGTTGCATGATTGTAGATAAAGACAACTTTTCAACAAAGTCCCATCGACATGGTTGAAAACAATTACATGTAAGTGTACGGCCTTCGACATTGACCATACCCTTATATATGGACGGACGAATACATACACATACCGAAAAGCATAATGCCGCTAGGTTAGGCATTAACAAGCATCAATCAAATTAGTTACAACACAATAAATGTTGAACAGAAAAAACAACAAATAGCAACCAGCAACAACCACTGAATTGCAGACAGACACACACAGAATCTAGAGTCAAGGTTGACCTAATATGTTCATTTCTTTACCCACTAAATACTGCCTACCTCAACTTCTAAAACCAGATGCTCCGCAGGGCGAAGCTTTATACGACCGCAGAGGTTGAACCCTGAACGGTTGGGGCAAGTATGGACACAACATTTAAGCTGGATTCAGCTCTAAATTTGGATTGTGATTAAATAGTTGACACAGCATAGGTTTCTGACACAGAATGAATGTGTTCTAATGAACTTAATTTTTTTGTTTTCTCTTAGAGCAGTTCACTATGCTCTTGAATATTAATCCTATCAAAAAAATGTTTGAAGAAATTTCAAATGAGAAAAATTGAACCCAATTTTTTAATCACATTCCCCTTTCCCTTATTCCAAAACTAATCTAAATTAAAATATTCTAATGGAGTTTGCAACAATAACTGCTCATTTAAATACATCATAATATATTAAGATGTAAAAAAACTGCTTGTTATCACTGAATTGTAAAGATTATTTAAATTTATCAGTTGGTAGTAAAAAGTGAATATACATTGTATATTGTATATAACAAAGATTTAAGTTGATTCTGGACAAAGAAAGATAACTCCAATTAAAAACAATTCTTGCAAGATATTTCTTGCTTACTATTCTGGACAAAGAAATATAACTCTAATTAAAATTTTTTTGCTATTTCACAATATTGTGAAATTAGATATTTCTTGCCATTGCACAATACTGTGCAATTGAAAAGACTTGCTATTGCAAAATACTTAATATAATAATTTTAGATCCTGATTTGGACCAACTTGAAAACTGGGCCCATAATAAAAAATCTAAGTACATGTTTAGATTCAGCATATCAAAGAGGCCCAAGAATTTAATTTTTGTTAAAATCAAACTTAGTTTAATTTTGGACCCTTTGGACCTTAATGTAGGCCAATTTGAAAACGGGACCAAAAATGAAGAATCTACATACACAGTTAGATTTGGCATATCAAAAAACCCCATTTATTCAATTTTTGATGAAATCAAATAAAGTTTAATTTTGGACCCAGATTTGGACCAACTTGAAAACTGGGCCAATAATCAAGAATCTAAGTACATTTTTAGATTCAACATATCAAAGAACCCAACCAATTCATTTTTTGTCAAAATCAAACTAAGTTTAATTTTGGACCCTTTGGACCTTAATGAAGACCAATTTGAAAACATGACCAAAAGTTAAGAATCTACATACACAGTTAGATTCGGCATATCAAGGAACCCCAATTATTCAATTTTGATGAAATCAAACAAAGTTTAATTTTGGACCCTTTGGGCCCCTATTTCCTAAACTGTTGGGACCAAAACTCCCAAAATCAATACCAACCTTCCTTTTATGGTCATAAACCTTGTGTTTAAATTTCATAGATTTCTATTTACTTATACTAACGTTATGGTGCGAAAACCAAGAAAAATGCTTATTTGGGTCCCTTTTTGGCCCCTAATTCCTAAACTGTTGGGACCTAAACTCCCAAAATCAATACCAATCTTCCTTTTGTGGTCATAAACATTGTGTTTAAATTTCATTGATTTCTATCTACTTAAACTAAAGTTATTGTACGAAAACCAAGAAAAATGCTTATTTGAACCCCCTTTTGGCCCCTAATTCCTAAAATGTTGGGACCAAAACTCCCAAAATCAATACCAACCTTCCTTTTATGGTCATAAACCTTGTGTTAAAATTTCATAGATTTCTATTCACTTTTGCTTAAGTTAGAGTGCGAAAACTAAAAGTATTCGGACGCCGACGACGACGACGCAGACGACGACGCCAACGTGATAGCAATATACGAGGAAAATTTTTTCAAAATTTGCGGTCGTATAAAAACAGTAGAAAAATAATAAGGTTGAATTCATATATATATATATATTGATGTTTATTCTTACCTGGATCTATCATAATCCAACTTCTGGTCTCAATATCGAGTCCACAGCGACCTTCAACGAGGGAAATGCCATCAGTCGCATATCGCCCTTCTGGAACATTATCTCCAACTAAAAGCTTGACTAGGCTTGATTTCCCAGTAGCGAACTGGCCGGTTACCATGCAGCGCATGTCAAATGATTCGTAGCTTCCTCTGCCAAACATAGAAGACTCTGAAAATATAAATGTCGAAACTGTCTATTATCAATGTATGGCTAATGATATTTACAAAATATGTGCTACACCTTAGGAATAGTGACTATAAATTAGGGATGGCAACGAGTAGTCGAGTACTCGGGTACTCGATCGGAAGGCCCAGTACTCGAGTACAGTTTTAGTACTCGGATACTCGTTTGACTGTTATACATCTTGAGATATTTCTCTAAACATTCCCACTCACTTTAGTTCATTTGAAACACCCCATTCTTTATACTAAATAAAATCAATTAACAACATAAGATGTTTATCTTGAGGCTACGTTTTGTTATAGCAATACCAGCAACGACCTTTCCTTCCGAGCTAATTTTTTCATATGCATTAATTGTAACAAAAAATAGAAAGTCAAACAGTCTTTCGTCTGAAATTGTTGACCCGATCATGTTTCTAAACAAGAACAAAATCAATGTTACCTGCGGTGAACCCCACGGAACTGATTAGAGATATTTGTAACAGTGTTTGTAAACGGATCAACACTTTCATGGATTAATAATTTTAAAACTCATCACATGCCGTAAACACTTATCTTTGTTTGTTAATCATAAACGTAATTGGTATGAGATGTACATTTAAATTAATTTAATTACTCTGTATTTGAAACTGAACTATAATTGGTTAATTTACAATTTAAAGATATAGACAAGAGCAACATTCAAACCAGTAGGTCGAAAATAAATTGACAACGGCATGGCTAAAAAAAAGAAGTTCAGATAAACGATAGTGCAAAAAAAAACACAGAAAAAGTAAGACTGAGCAACACGAATAAGCACAAGTACCTGAAGTCCAATATTGTTGTTGCCAATAAATGGACAAGTCGTATAATAAAAAAATACGAACTCCTAAGGAACAGATGATACATACATGTATATTGTCTACCTTTTTGGACTTTATATGCAATATTTTTGATTTTTTTAAATTAGGTTCATGAACACGTACACCGGCAAACGATTATAGGTTATTTATAGAAACGGCGGTCGGTAATTAATTGTTTTTAGATACACAAAAAAACAGAGCATCAAGCTATGTTTGTAGTACGTTTGTCTTTCGTTAACATGTTTATGATAGGTATTAACAAAAATACTGCATCCTACCTAAAATCTAAACTTTTCAATAAACGTTTAAGATTTATCCGAGTACTCGCGAGTACTCGAGTATCATGAACGAGTATCCGAGTATTAAATTTCAGATCTTTTGACATCCCTACTATAAATAGTAAAATTTATGACAAGCTATTTTACTTTTTAATAACACTTCAAAATTTGATATCAAAAATATACCAACAAAGTTCATAAAATATCTAAGATATCTTTAAGATATCTTATCAATCACATACGGTAACTTATAATGTATATGATAAATCATAAAATCATATAAGATATCTTATGAATTATATAATATATCTTATAAATTATATAATATATCTTGTGAATTATATAATATATCTAATAAATTATATAAGATATATTATAAATTATATAAGATATCTTATAAATTATATAAGATATCTTATAAATTATATAAGATATCTTATAAATTATATAAGATAACTTATAAATTATATAAGATATCTTATAAATTATATAAGATATGATATAAATTATATGAGATATCTAATAAATTACATAAGATATGTTATAAATCATATAAGATGTAATATGTCATGTGTATGTTTTATATTAAGCTACTATGTTTTTACAACAATGAACTTCTGACGAGGACAATACGTTATATATATTGACCTTTTATGAGTGTATTCACAGAGGACGAAGTCCGAAGGTAAATGCATTCTGATAGATCAATATATATATACTTTTTAAATGATATGAGCAAATTAGTCATAATACAAATACATCATCATGTAAGATACGGAAAAGCCAAAAGGTTCCACTATCAATATAAATCAAGAGTTCATATTGCTTTTCTAACAAGACCAATACGTACAAAAACATGGCAAATACGGGACATTCACTTCCGGTTTAAATTTTCTTACACCATTACTTAACTTAAGGAGTATGGTTATGCATAAAAATATGTGTATTACATTTTTTTTTAAACTTCAAATCATAATATAAAAAGGTTAAATGATGTTCAATGTTTTGTAACCGTTTGAAGTCTTGAAACGGGAATAATTCACAGCCTTTTTGAGAACGACTTCTGATTATCGACACTATTGCATTTCTGTTAATTATTCATCCGAAGCAGACGATCCAAGGGTAAGAATAGTTAAACTGTCTGATTTATTCTTCCCAGCAACTTTATATTTGATAAGAACAAAAATCATGGACGTAAAAGCGTAAAAACAAGTTCAGATATGCAAATAAGGTAAGTTTCTTATTTTATTCGAATTCTTATTAAAAGAATATAAAATAGTTATTAAAAGTGTTATGAACTTGCTGTTTCTTAATTGTCCCTGTTATAGATTCTCAGTCAAGTTTCGGGTCAAATACAGCAGACCTCGAATCTACAGGGCCAATAAAGAAACATCAATTTAATAACAACTTAGTATTAGAAGAATGAAAGTTCTTGATTTGTACATTACATATGTATATAATGTATATGAAAAAATGGACTTCAAATTTCTTAGAAGTTTTAGAAAATCTTACTTTGCTGAATATTTACCAATTTAGTGACAGCAACCAAACAATGTAATGTTCGGTTCATCTGAATATACATGTATTTAAGGACTGATGCAACTTGACCTATTTAACAATATAACCCCATGTCAGATTTACTCTATATGCATAAGTTTTTGAGATATAGGCCAAAAACTGCACTTGACCACCATGATCTATTTTTGGCCATAGCGGCCTTGTCTGTTGATTGATCTAAACACAGATACAATCTATAAACTAGATACCTTTAGGAACATCCAGTTAAAGTTTAGAAGTATTATGCCCAGTAGTTTCAGAGAAGAATATTTTTAAATGTTAGCAAACATGATGAGCAAATTGAGCAAAATTGTCTTTAAAGGCAATAACTCCTTAAGGTGTCAATTGAGAATTTTGGTTATAGTAACTTTTTTGTATATCTTACTTTGCTGAACATTTTCGCTACAGTTTATCTCTATCTAGAATTATATTCAAGATAAACAAAAAATCCAATGTTTTTTTCAGTTCGACTGCAAATTTCAGTGCTGATAGATTTTGACTTATTGAACATGTTCACCCCATGTCAGATTTGCTATAAATGTTTTTATTCTTGAAAAAAATATAAGTTAAAAACTGCATTTGATACCTATGTTCTATTTTTATTCATATCAGCCATGTTTGCAGATGGATCATCAAAACTTTGGATACGATTTATATATAGTTAGACCCGTAACAAAAATTCAGTTAACGTTTGAAGGCATTCGGTTTAGTAGTGTCAAAGAAGAAGATTATTGAAATAGTTAACGAGGACGATGACGTCAATGACAGATGCCAAGTGATCTTGCATGGGTACTTTAGCACCGGTGATCTAAAAAAAATAAGGATTGTCTGCGTATCCTTTAATACACAGGTGAGCCATAAGCCCCTGATACACACAAGACACACCCGTCGTCTTGTGTGTAAGTTTTATGCAATAATCATAAATAGTTTCTGAAATACAGCGCAACATGTAAAAACCAACTGTTTTTAATAACAAAAAAATAAATGACTCTAAAATGAAATTTTGAATCAAACCAAAACATATACAGATTTGTGATTAAATAACTAATAAGTGTGTAAAGTTTTAAGCAATAATCATGAATCGGTGTGAGATAGGGCGCGACATGTTATTACCCCTCCCCCTGTTCCAAAATAATCATAAATCATTTTTAAGATACGGCGCGACATGTAAAATCCCCTCCCCCTTTTCTTTTTAACAAAATCCTCAATATCTCAAAAAAACTTTGAATCATCACCAAAATGTATACAGATCTTTAGATCAATATAACTAAGAACTGTGTAAAGTTTTAAGCAATAATCATAAATTATTTTGAGATACATTGCGACATAATAAAATACACGCCTATTATAGTTACAAAGTCCTGTCACTCAAAAAGTTTTAACTAATAATTTTTACCAAAAATTATACAGATCTTTCGACCAACAATATAAAGTTTCATGAAATTTGGATAAGTAGTTCTCAAGTTTTGAGAAAGACATACGGACGGACGAACGAACAGAGGGACGGTCCGAAGAACAACTATATACCATTATACGTTACGTCTTAGACAGGTGTATAAAAACTGCAACAAATCTTTCTCGAGACAAAAATACACCAGCTTGTAAATTCAGATTCAGCAAATTTTAAATTTCTAAAAAGATATCAACTCGAAAACGGTGATCCAATATTGGCACATGGTCTGTGTTTTTTTTAGTAACACATATTGTGTATAAAGTTCATATTATATGGTTGAGGAACACTTTATTGAAGAAAATACAATAATTTCGGGACATAGGGACATATGTAGACAATACAGGTAAACGTTTATCCTTCAAATGATCAGAACTGATTTCGAATCTTGTTCGATTCATTGTTGATATAAAGGAATTTCATAGATAAATTATTAGAATTGCACACATGAGAGTGCACATGCTAACATAGTAATTTCTATAAAATACATATTTCCAAGGGGCGTTACTTTTGAAAATAGTTGATATGCATAGATTTTCTGTTGCAGAAACACAGATACAGCCAAAAATGTGGAAATAATTGTACACATGGAAGTGCTTACAAGCCCGAACAGTTTTAACTGACCCCTGGTATTCTACATAACTAAACAAAATCAATAACCCAAATTTCTGAACATATTCCAGTCTATTTATAATAACTTTATGACAATGTCCTCTGACCTAGTGACATTAAATTGAATAGGGATCTACCTCGCATTATATTTACAGATATTGTGTTCATAAGTAACACTAAATATGTAATGTGTTAAATTTTATAATGAAATAAAGAAAATACCTTGCGTCCTTAGAACAGCAGTCTGAAATAAAGAGGAACATGTATTGAGTGTATATCACCAAACTTGTAAGAGTAATAAAGTTTAAAACATAAACACCCACAACCTAGTCTGTAATGGAAAACAAATAGATGTTGATTGATTTATATTTGGTGTCAAATGCCACTTTCTGCTATTGGCTTGTTCTTATCTGTCATTTTTTATTAGTGAAGGAAGCCAGAGTGCCTAGAAAGATCAACCAAATATGGGCAGAAAAATTAGAAGTTTGAAACCCACAAGACCATGACCATTGCTACGACAACTACTGTATACCAAATGGCATTGGTTTACCACTTTGCCCACTTGACTTTATTCAAACCATGCAAAACCAAAGGTTAACAAAACAAATCTTATTGCACCTGAAATGGCTATTGTCTCTGTATTTAATGTCTCCTATTCTAAACCAGAGGATGTTAAAAGAGCCAGTGTCACTCATCAAAGAATATGTGCATCTTCAACAATGAACACTTTCCAACATCGTAAACTTGAATAGAAATTGAGATAAAAGTCTTTTGGCTGTTGATTTTGCATTGCCTCTCACATTTTCCATGTTTACTGTTTATAGTTTCTGTCTATGATCTTTAGTTTCTGCTTAAAGCACTTTAAAGGGTAAACAATTGTCATTTTAGAGTAATCACACATAGTATACTTATGATTTCAGAAAGATTTGACTTATTTGTAGGTATTGTCTTGCTGATATTTTTTGTCTATCTTTTATACTTTTCAAGATGATTAGCAAAACCCACAAAGTATTAAAAACGTCATTAAAAAGCAAGAAGTCCATCATGGAGTGGACTGACAATTTACACCATTTGACTTATTTGTAGATCTTTCTGTCTATATATTTACATGTATAAATTTATGTTTTAAGATAATTTGCAATAACCATTAAAATTGTTAAAAAAAATAATTAAAAGCAATCACTGTATTAAAAGTAGTCTGACACGGGTTTGGTTCTTCTCACATATTTCATGATGGTATAATACTAAACCCAGAATAGAAAGGATTGTGCCTGATATACATATGATGAACACAAAATATTCCAATCAGTTAAATTACGGTCTGGAGACTTGAGCTGGCATGTCAGTAACTGATAAACACATGTTTAACCTCGACGCAATTTTGCGCCTGTCCCAAGTCAGGAGCCTCAGGCCTTTGTTAGTCCTGTATGATTTTTAATTTAAGTTTCTTGTGTATATTTCGAAGTTTTGTATGACGTCCATTATCACTGCACTAGTAAACATTTTTTGTTTAGGGCCAGTTGAAGGACAACGCTAGGTGCAGGAGCTTCTCTCTACATTGAAGACTCATTGGTGGTTGTTGTCTGCTTTATGGTCGGATCATTTTGGTATTTAGCAATTTCTCTCTGTTTATCATAGTTTTCAAAATTATGGACAGAAATAAAACAAAATGAACAAAATTTCTATAGAAATAGTCTAATAGTTTTGGCGCTAATGGGTAGCAAATTATTTGAAATAGATCTCAACATTCTGTACAATTCTAGTTTTTAAAACATAAATCAGTTGGCACTGATTTTGGCCAAGGTTGGTTCCAATTGAACCAGTAGTTTCAGAGGAGAACATGTTTTGTAAATAAGAACAGGTCAACAGAAAAAAGGTAGACGATGACAGAAAACAGACGCTAAGTGGGGAAATAGCTTACCTTGAACTTTACATTTATACAATCAGTATACTATATACCGCAGTTGCTTATCAGATATTCGTAAAAGTTTACAATGGGATTTTTACAAAAGAGGGACGAAAGATACCAGAGGAACAGTCAAACTCATACATTTTTATTTGTTTTGTAGATTGAACTAGAGGCTCTAAAGAGCCTGTGTCGCTCACCTTGGTCTATGTGAATATTAAATAAAGGAAGCAGATGGATTCATGACAAAATTGTGTTTTGGTGATGGTGATGTGTTTGTACATCTTACTTTACTAAACAGTCTTGCTGCTGACAATTATCTCTATCTATAATGAACTTGGCCCAGAAGTTTTTGTGGAAAATGTTAATAAAAATTTACAAATTTTATGAAAATTGTTAAAAATTGACTATAAAGGACCATTACTCCTTAGGGGGTCAATCGACCATTTCGGTCATGTTGACTTATTTGTAAATCTTACTTTGCTGAACATTATTGCTGTTTACAGTTTATCTCTATCTATGATAATATTCAAGACAATAACCAAAAACAGCAAAATTTCCTTAAAACTACTGATTCAGGGGCAGCAACCCAACAACTGGTTGTCCGGTTCATCTGAAAATTTCAGGGCAGATAGATCTTGACCTGATAAACAAGTTTACCTATTGTCAGATTTGCTCTAAATTTTTTGGTTTTTGAGTTATAAGCCAAAAATTGCATTTTACCCCTATGTTCTATTTCTAGCCATGGCGGCCATCTTGATTTGATGGCCGGGTCACCGGACACATTTTTAAACTAGATACCCCAAAGATGATTGTGGCCAAGTTTGGATTAATTTGTCCCAGTAGTTTCAGGGGAGAAGGTTTTTGTAAAAGATAACTAAGATTTACCAAAAATGTTTAAAAGTGACTATAAAGGGCAATAACTCCTAAAGGGGTCAACTGACCATTTCGGTCACGTTGACTTATTTGTAAATCTTACTTTGCTGAAAATTATTGCTGTTTACAGTTTATCTCTATCTATAATAATATTTAAGATAATCACTGATAATATTCAAAAACAGCAAAATTTCCTTAAAATTACCAATTCAGGGGCAGTAACCCAACAACGGGTTGTCCAATTCATCTGAAAATTTCAGGGCAGATAGATCTTGACCTGATAAACAATTTTACCACATTTCAGATTTGCTCTAAATGCTTTGTTTTTGAGTTATAAGCCAAAAACTGCATTTTACCCCTATGTTCTATTTTTAGTCATGGCGGCTATCTTGGTTGGTTTGCCGGGTCACCGGACACATTTTTAAAACTTAATACTTCAATGATGATTGTGGCGAAGTTTAGTTTAATTTGGCCCAGTAGTTTCAGAGGAGAAGATTTTTGTAAAAGTTAACGATGGCGGACGACGCCGGACGCCGGACGCCGGACGCCAAGTGATGGGAAAAGCTAAAAATAAACTGACAACGATATGGCTTAAAAAGAAAAAAGACAAACAGACAAATATAAGTACATAACATACAACATAGAAAACTATATCATCTTTGAAACAGTAAAACCAACTCGTGATTGCGTCCGTAAAATGTACAACATCATATAATATATTCAATTTTTAAGTATAGACAGAAATGGACTGTCTCTACTTGGTGTTTTATCAACACAAAAAAAATATTCATAACCACATAATAATGAGACTTGAAGATGAATAACTTAAATAAAAGTACTGTTCCTTCTCATATGTTTTTTTTGTCTGTAACATCAGGGACTGAAAATATCTACAGCCAAGGTCAGGTACTTGAATATAAAGGATTGTGAGTCAGCCTTCATTTGAGCCAAATAACCTTTGGATTTGCTCTTCACAAAACAAGCTCGAGGTTCCAAAGAGCCTGTGTTGCTCAGCTTGGTACATGTGTATGTGCATATTTAAAAAGGACACCCTCCATTATTTTATACAATGATCGAAATCAAGAAACACAATCTCTGTTTTGTTGATCTGGCATTGCTGATTTTGTAGTTTGTTTAGTTTATCGCTATTTTCTTTAATTTTTGCTCGAAACATAAAAAGGGTAAACAAAAAATCTTCATTTAAGGGCAATTGATGTGTACACAATATCTGACTCGTTAGTAGATCTTGCCTTGCTGATCATTTCTGTGATTTGAAGTGTCTTTTTGTTTATAATGATTTTTATCAAATTAGGATAAACTGAAAAAAAAACATACCCCCAAATCATCATTTTAAGGGAAAATAACTATAATATGGAAACGTCGCAAAATTTCCTTCATATTGTCTTAATTGTAGATCTTGTCTTGGCAATTATCGTAGAAAGGAGTTAATAGAAGGTTTCGCCATGATGACTTATTTGTAGAACTTGTCTTAGCAATTATCGTAGAAAGGAGTCAATAGAAGGTTTCGCCATGATGACTTATTTGTAGAACTTGTCTTAGCAATTACCGTACAAAGAAGTCAAACGAAGGTTTCGCCATGATGACTTATTTGTAGAACTTGTCTTGGCAATTATCGTAGAAAGAAGTCAAACGAAGGTTTCGCCATGATGACTTATTTGTAGAATTTGTCTTGGCAATTATCGTAGAAAGGGGTCAATAGAAGGTTTCCCCATGATGACTTATTTGTAGAACTTGTCTTGGCAATTATCGTAGAAAGAAGTCAAACGAAGGTTTCCCCATGATGACTTATTTGTAGAACTTGTCTTGGCAATTATCGTAGAAAGGAGTCAAACGAAGGTTTCGCCATGATGACTTATTTGTAGAATTTGTCTTGGCAATTATCGTAGAAAGGGGTCAATAGAAGGTTTCGCCATGATGACTTATTTGTAGAACTTGTCTTGGCAATTATCGTAGAAAGAAGTCAAATGAAGGTTTCCCCATGATGACTTATTTGTAGAACTTGTCTTGGCAATTATCGTAGAAAGGAGTCAAACGAAGGTTTCGCCATGATGACTTATTTGTAGAATTTGTCTTGGCAATTATCGTAGAAAGGGGTCAATAGAAGGTTTCGCCATGATGACTTATTTGTAGAACTTGTCTTGCTTATCATACTGCATTTTAAAGTTAATCTGTTTCTGTTATAGTTGTTAAGATAATAGTCAAAAATGCTAGAAAATTGTTAAATTCATCATTTAAGGACAAAAAAGATGGACGAAAGATGCCAGAGGGAAAGTCAAACTCATTAATCGAAAATAAACTGATAACACCTTGGCTAAAAATGAAAAACTAGAGGCTCTAAAGAGCCTGTGTCGCTCACCTTGGTCTATGTGCATATTAAACAAAGGACACAAATGGATTCATGACAAAATTGTATTTTGGTGATGGTGATGTGTTTTAAGTTCTTACTTTACTGAACGATTTTGCTTCTTACAATTATATCTATCATGAACTTTGCCCATTAGTAACAGAGAACTATATTTGGTAAAAATTTACATAAATTTACCAAATTAATGAAAATTGTTAAAAATTGACTATAAAGGGCAATAACTCCTTAAGGGGTCAATTGACCATTTAGGTCATGTTGACTTATTTGTAGATCTTACTTTGCTGAACATTATTGCTGTTTACAGTTTATCGCTATCTATAATAGTATTCAAGATAACCAAAAACGGCAAAATTTCTTTAAAAATTACCAATTGGAGGGCAGCAACCCAACAACCAGTTGTCAAATTCATCTGAAAAATTCAGGGCAGATAGATATTGACTTGATTAACAATTTAACTTCTTGTCAGATTTGCTCTAGATGCTTTGGTTTCATAGTTATAAGCAAAAAACTGCATTTTACACCTATGTTCTATTTTTAGCCGTGGCGGCCATCTTGGTTGAATGGCCAGGTCATCGGACACATTTTTCAAACTAGATACCCCAAAGATGATTGTGGCCTAGTAGTTTCAGTGGAGATTTTGTAAAAGATTACTTAGATTTATGAAAAATGGTTAAAGATTGACTATAAAGGGCAATAACTCCTAAAGGGGTCAACTGACCATTTTGGTCATGTTGACTTATTTGTAGATCTTACTTTGCTGAACACAATTTATCTCTATCTATAATAATATTCAAGATAATAACCAAAAACAGCAAAATTTCCTCAAAATTACCAATTCAGGGGCAGCAACCCAACAACCGATTGACCGATTCAGCTGAAAATTTCAGGGCAGATAGATCTTGACCTGATAAACATTTTTATCCCGTCAGATTTCCTCAAAATGCTTTGGTTTTTGAGTTATAAGTCAAAAAATGTATTTTACCCCTATGTTCTATTTTTAGCGGTGGTGGCCATCTTGGTTGGTTGACCAGGTCACATCACACATTTTTTAAACTAGATACCCCAAAGATGATTGTGGCCAAGTTTGGATTAATTTGGCCCAGTAGTTTCAGAGGAGAAGATTTTTGTAAAAGATTACTTTAATTTACGAAAAATGGTTAAAAATTGACTATAAAGGGCAATAACTCCTAAACGGGTCAACTGACCATTTTGGTCATGTTGACTTATTTGTAGATCTTACTTTGCTGAACATTATTGCTGTTTACAGTTTATCTCTATCTATAATAATATTCAAGATAATAACCAAAAACAGCAAAATTTCCTCAAAATTACCAATTCAGGGGCAGCAACCCAACATCCGATTGACCGATTCATCTGAAAATTTCAGGGCAGATAGATTTTGACCTGATAAACATTTTTATCCCCATGTCAGATTTCCTCAAATTTATTTGGTTTTTGAGTTATAAGCCAAAAACTGCATTTTACCCCTTTGTTCTATTTTTAGCCGTGGCAGCCATCTTGGTTGGTTGACCAGGTCACGCCACACATTTTTTAAACTAGATACCCCAAAGATGATTGTGGCCAAGTTTGGATTAATTTTGCCAAGTAGTTTCAGAGGAGAAGATTTTTGTAAAAGATTACTTTAATTAACGAAAAATGGTTAAAAATTGACTATAAAGGGCAATTACTCCTAAACGGGTCAACTGACCATTTTGGTCATGTTGACTTATTTGTAGATCTTACTTTGCTGAACATTATTGCTGTTTACAGTTTATCTCTAACTATAATAATATTCAAGATAATAACCAAAAACAGCAAAGTTTCTTCAAATTTACCAATTCAGGGGCAGCAACCCAACAACCGATTGACCGATTCATCTGAAAATTTCAGGGCAGATAGATCTTGACCTGATAAACATTTTTACCCCATGTCAGATTTGCTCTAAATGCTTTGGTTTTTGAGTTAGGGGTAAAAATGTTCTATTTTTAGCCGTGGCGGCCATCTTGGTTGGTTGACCGGTTCACGCCACACATTTTTTAAACTAGATACCCTAATGATGATTGTGGCCAAGTGTGGTTTGATTTCGCCCAGTAGTTTCAGAGGAGAAGATTTTTGTAAAAGTTAACGACGACGGACGACGAGGGACGACGACAGACGATGGACGACGGACGCAAAGTGATGGGAAAAGCTCACTTGGCCCTTCGGGCCAGGTGAGCTAAAAAGACAAACAGATGAGCAATAGTACACATGACACAACATATAAAACTAGAGAAGAAGCAACACTAACCCCTCCAAAAACGGGGGGTGATCCCAGGTGCCCAGGAAGGGTAAGCAGATCCTGCTCCACATGTGACACCCGTCGTGTTGCTCATGTTATAACAAATACAGTAAACATTATAATTCGGTAGATCTTATTCATGAAAGGGAAGGGGGTTGTAGGTACGACGTCAGGAACATATCCGATAGCATCTGTGAAACGGTTATTTCATGACGGTCAACCAACTCGTGATGGCGTCCGTTAAATTTACGAAGGGATGATTTAAACTTCACCATTGGAACTCTTGGTTTGATAGCTTCCTTGTGAGCAGCAAGCCTATATCAAGAAAATCATGATAGGAAATACAGGCACGGGAATATCGTATCAATTGGGAGATATATACCCGTATGCAGGTGCTGCTGGAATGTAGCTACTAAGAAATGGAAAGTTCAAAATTGGAAAGCTGAAATCATCACTTTTTTCGTAAAGTTTTGTTTTCAACCGACCCTCATTTCAGATGTACGTCAATATATGACGCCTAAACTCCTATAAGTCGTCGTACCGATGTAAAGTATATGGGCGTTTTTCAATAAAAACGTATTTTCTTGTCCCAGCCACTTAAAAAAAAAATGTGTTTGATCTTTGCAAGTATTTTTTGTGTGCAGTCAGTACATTGAATTAAATTTAACATTTTTATGCAAAGAAACAGTTTATTTTTAGAGGGATTGAAAAGATATTGACTCCTGAATGGTCCAAAACAACCAAAATGACATGTCCCTAGACCGCCTGTTCAACATTCAAACTCTAAAATATTGTAAAAAAAAGAAGAAATAAATGGTTTTTTTACCTTACATAAGTTCTTTAAATATTCAAAAGTATGTTCAGAGCCAACATATTTTAATAAACAGCTTTCATTTTTGTTTTTTTTAATTTCAGAAGGTGTGTCCCTCACAAAATGTCCACTACGAAACGAAGTCATTAAAATTTGCCAATAAACAGTTCTATAAAATCAATGTAATTTTTGTTTGCAAGAGATATAAACATTAGGGTCTTACAAAAGAAGTGATGCTTTTATAACGGCAATTAAATTGTTGGTAAGAATAATTGAGCACATCAAATGGACCAGAGTGATACCGTATTTTTGATAATGTCCACTACGAAACGGGTCAAATCTCCTTCAGTATCTGGTTTTAAAATTATGAAAAAAATATCAGTGTACAGCTTGATAAATGCTTTGATGAATACAATCAGTCTTGTTACTATTGCAATATAGGGATTGTGGGAAAAAAATCAAACATGCGAATAGGTCCCTTACGAAACGGTCCCCTACGAAACAAGTATGGAAGAAAAACGTTTCGTAGTGGACACTACCACTACCATGTAGTCTTTTTTTAATCTTTTTTCAATTATATTCGTGCAAAACAAATAACAAGGGTTAGTTTCATGTAATTTTTATTATGTTTTTATTAACATATGATAGGGTTGATGTCAACTACGAAACTTTTTGTCCACTACGAAACAGTTTTGTCCACTACGAAACGCATCAAAATGTCCACTGCGTAACATAAGTTGAACCTTCATATGTGAAGTACTGTCTAATCTTTATCGATAAAAATGGTTTTTCAATTCAGAAAAAAATGATATTTTTCTAGTATTTGAAGTAAACAAACTGGAATGTCTATAGGAAACATTTAAAATTGCAAAAAAAATGTGTGTTTAGAAGACGTTTCGTAGGGGACAAAAGTCCCCTACGAAACAGTACACAAATTATGAAAATAATATCATTTTAAAGAATATTTAAGATTGCACTTTTTGTTTACAAACAGGTCTGTTATAGAGGTATTCAAAATAACTCTTGGAATTAAATTTTAGACAAGTTGATTTTCCATTTTTTTTAGGTCTGAAAATAACGCTTTTATTGAAAAACGCCCATATAGACAATAATAAGTAGAAGTCAAAATTTTTTTTTTTTTTGTTTTTGTCAGATTTTTCTCTATTTTAACTATATCGGTTTTTAAAATAATAGCTGCAACACTTGTATTTAACCCCAATGATCTATGTTTAGTCATGTTGGCTTATCTTCAACATTGTAGAAGAGAATATAATTATTGAAAAAAATCTCTGTTTTATATTACCGCTTATTCAGTCTGTTTAGTTTTTCTCTATAAACAGTATATAATACCAATGATCATAAAGGTATCCAAATGTATCATCTACCCAGGAGAGTGTTTAGCACCACGGCTGGTAACATTATCTAAGTGTATCATATACCAAGTGGAGTGTCAAGTCCCACAACTTGTAAGGGTATCCAAGTGTATCTTTATATTAAGTAGAGTGTTTAGCACCACTGCTGGTAAGGGTACCAAAGTGTATCATCTACCAAGTAGAGTGTTAAGCCCCACAAGTTATAAAGTTATCCAAGTGTATCATCTACCAAGTAGAGTGTGAAGCCACACAATTTGTAAGGATATCCAAGTGTAACATATACCCAGTAGAGTGTTGAACATTACTGCTGGTAAGGGTAACTTATTGTGTCATCTGCCCAGTAGAGTGTTTAGCATCACTGCTGGTAAGGGTACCTAATTGTGTCATCTACCCAGTAAGTGTATAGCACCACTGCTCGTAAGGGTATCCAATTGTATCATCTACCCAGTATAGTAGAGTGTTTAGCACCACTTCTGGTAAGGGTACCAAAGTGTGTCAATTACGAAGTAGAGTGTTTATCACCACTCATTTAAAGGATATCTAAGTGTAACCTATATATATATTTATATATGCATCTATTAAACAGACAGTAATTAGCACCACTGCTGAAAAGGAATTCATGTGTATCATCTGCAAAGTTTGTTGTACCACGGCTTGTTAGTGCACATGATCTTTACAGAATACCATCTACCTAGTAGACAGTGTTTCGTACCAAGGTAAGTTTTCCATTTGCAAAGAAGACAGTGTTTAGTAGCATGGCATACCCAAGTAATCCCATTGGTGGAGAGTGTATTCAAGTGTATGATTTAAATTGCACATGGTGTTAAGTTACACTGCTGGTAAGAGTACCGAAGCGAAACATCTATGGATCAACAGTACTCTTGTTGAGGGTTGAAGGTTAAACGTATCTCTTATTCTAGTACCAAGTAGACAGTCCTTAGCACAAATACAGTCATGCAAATCAAGTATATAATCTATAGACAGTGTATAAAACCACTGTTTGTTAGGGTGTCTAAGTTTACAATCTACCCAGTAGAAGTGTTTAGAAGCACTGCATGGAACTTTCTTCAAGTGTATCATATAAACAATTGAAGTGTTAAGTGCCATCACCAGTTAAGGTAAAAACGTGTTGTATCAAGTAGACAGTGTTTGTAACTATTGTGAGGTAAGGGTGTCAAAGTGTTTCAATTATCAATCCCTGTGTACCATCCACCAATTATACAATGTTATGTGCCTCCGCTGGTAAAAGTATCATTTACCTAACAGACAGTGTGTCGTACTACTCCTGGTAATGCGACCATATATAACCTATTTAACAACCAGTACTGCTGCTGGTAATAGTATCATCTACCTAACATACAGTGTGTCGTACTACTCCTGGTAATGGGACCATATATAACCTACTTAACAACCAGTACTGCTGCTGGTAATAGTATCATCTACCAAACATACAGTGTGTCGTACTACTCCTGGTAATGCGACCATATATAACCTACTTAACAACCAGTACTGCTGGTAATAGTATCATCTACCTAAGGTACCATACTGTGTTTAATACCACTGCTGGTATGTGTATCATTTACCTAACAGACTGTTCTCAGTACCAAAAGGGGATCATATTCCTAACAGATTATGTTTAGTACCACTGCTGGTTAGAGTATCATCTACCTATCAGACTGTGTGAAGTACCACTGCTGGTAATTGTATCATCTACCTATCAGACTGTGTGAAGTACCACTGCTGGTAATTGTATCATCTACCTATCAGACTGTGTTAAGTACCACTGCTGGTAATTGTATCATCTACCTATCAGACTGTGTTAAGTACCACTGCTGGTAATTGTATCATCTACCTATCAGACTGTGTTAAGTACCACTGCTGGTAATTGTATCATCTACCTATCAGACTGTGTTAAGTACCACTGCTAGTAATGGTATCATCAACTTAACTAACATTGTGTAGTGCCTTAGCTGGTAAAGTTATCATTTACCAAACAGAATGTGTTTAGTACCACTACTGGTAATGATATCATCTAACTGTGTTTAATACCACTGCTGGTAGGTGTATCATCTAACTAACAGACTGTTCTCAGTACCACTGCTGAAAAGGATATCATATTCCTAACAGATTATGTTTAGTTCCACTGCTGGTTAGGGTATCATCTACCTAACATTCAGTGTGTAGTACCACTGCTGGTAATTGTATCATCTACCCAACAGACTTTGTTAAGTACCAATGCTGGTAAGACTATCATCTACCTAACAGACTGTATAACACCACTGCTGGAAAGAATATCATATACCTAACAGACTGTGTTTAGTACCACTACTGGTAATGGGTATAATCTACTAGCAAAGTGTTCAGTAATACTGCAGATAAAGGTATCATCTACCTAACAGATTGTGTTTAGTATCACTGCTGCGAAAGGTATCATCTACTTAACAGACTGTGTTTAGTACCACTGCTGGTAATGGTATCATCATCTGAACAGACAGTGTTTAGTACCACTGCTGGTAATGGTATCATCTACCTTACATATTGTGTTTAGTATCACTGCTGAAAGAATAGTATATACTTAACATAGTGTTTAGTACCACAGCTCAAGGTAAAGTTATTATTTACCAGACAGACTGTGTTTAGTACCACTACTGGTAATGGTATCATCTACCTGGTAGACTGAGTTTAGTACCACTGCTAGTAAGGGTATCATCTACCTAACAGAGTGTTTAGTACCACTGCTGATAATGTGTAATATCTACATAGCAGACAGTGTTTAGTACCACTACTGGTAAAGTTATCATCAACCTAGCCAACAGTGTTTCGAACAATTGCTGTAAAGGGTATTCAAGTGTACAAATAACTCAGTAGTTTTATACCACTACTGGCAAGTGTTTAATACTAATTCTGGTAAGTGTATAATCCATTCAGTAGATAGTGTTAAATAACACTGCTGGTAAGTGTACCAACTTATAGACAGTGTTAGACACCATTGCTGGTAAGTATACAATCTACCAAGTATAAGCTGGTAAGTTCCACTGCTGGTTAGTGTATTACCGTATAGCGGGTTATTTTCACAGGGTGTAAATTTTCGCTTATTTTCGCGGATAGAACAAAATCGCCAAAGTAAATTCCGCCAATTTAAAAGTGTACATGCAAAGGTAATGTTAAAAATGATAAATCCGCCAAAATAATAACCGCCAAAATTTTTCGTATACCTTATCCAATGAAAATCGTGAAATTTTACACCCGCGAAAATAACCCGCTATACGGTATCTACCCAGTTAGTGATGTCAAGTACCACTCCTTGTAAAGATATCCAACTTTAGAAGTGTTATGCACCACTGCTGGTAAGTGTATCATCTACCCAGTTTGTGATATCAAGTACCACTCCTTGTAAGGATATCCAAACTTGGGAGTGTTATGCACCACTGCTGGTAAGGGTATCCAAGTATAGCATATACTCAGTAGTCAGAGTACTTAACCTGGTCCACTTGGAAGAGTGGTACTAATACAAGCAGTGGCAATTAAAGAACCTTAGTGAGTGCGCTCACAAATCCAACGTCCCCATATTGTCATTGGAGAAATAAAATATGCCTAAGAAAACAAATTGTATAAGAAAAAAAAATGGAATCATAATTTTCTGTCGATATGCACATCTAGATAGTTTGTCCTTATTATCTACAAAGTTTCATGAAATTGTGTTGTGTGGTGTTGCGGGTAGTATAATTAGCAGAAGTACATTGAAGCAAATAAGTTCAAAGGGGCGCAAATCCTAGAAAAAAAATGAATCATAATTTCCTGTCGATATGCACATCAACATAGTATGTCCTTATCATCTAAAAAGGTTTCATATAATTCTGTTGTGTGGTATCAGAGGAGTTGCTATGACAAACTGTTGCAGTAGTATATTGGGGCAAATAAGTTCAAAGGGGCGTAACTCCTAGAAAAAAAATTGAATCGTAATTTCCTGTAGATATGCACAACTACATAGTATGTCCTTATTATTTAACAAGGTTTCATGAAATTCTGTTGTGTGGTTTCAGAGGAGTTGCGATGACAAGAGCAGGACTGATGGTCGGGTCAAAAACATCATACCCGCCGCAACTTTGTTGCGTGGGTTATAAAAATACGATTAACGTATGTCATTGTATTGTTTATAGCATTTTGATACTTTCTAATAACTTTGTTATCATTGTCACGACAACGGATTGGTGTATTTGTCTTTCGACAGTTTGTTTGGTTTTAATGACAGCAAGTGCCATATTGCCCATTCTCATTTTGCATCAATTTTTATTTTTTATATCAAAAACTATTTTATTCATTTACTTTTACCTAATTAACATTGTTTTTCCCCTAAAACTGAGATATTCATATAATTTGACTAACAAATTATGGAATAATAAAATTATCCCCTTTTAGTATAACTAATCACCCAAGATAAGGTATGATAACCAATGAGACAACTCTTCACAAGAGACCAAATAACACAGAAATCAACAATTATAGGTTATTAAAGTTTAGCTCTATCTATAATAATATTCAAGATAATAACCTGCAAAACCGCAAAATTTCCTTAAAATAACCAGTTCAGGGGCAGCAACCCAACAACCGGTTGTCTGATTCATCTGAAAATTTCAGAGCAGATATATTTTTACTTAACAAACAATTTTACTTCATGTCAAATTTGCTCTAAATGCTTTGGTTTTTGAGTTATAAGCCAAAAACTGCATTTTACCCCTATGTTCTATTTTTATTTGTGGCGGCCATCTTGGGTGGTTGACCGGGTCACGCCACACATTTTTTAAACTAGATACCCCAATGATAGTTGTGGCCAAGTTTGGTTTAATTTGGCCAAGTTGTTTCAGAGGAGAAGATTTTTTTAAAAGATTACCAAGATCTACAAAAAATGGTTAAACATTTACTATAAAGGGCAATAACTCCTAAAGGGGTCATTTGACCATTTCGGTCATGTTAACTTATTTGTAGATCTTACTTTGCTGAACATAATTGCTGTTTACAGTTTAGCTCTATCTATAATAATATTCAAGATAACCAAAAACAGCAAAATTTCCTTAAAATTACCAATTTAGGGGCAGCAACCCAACAACGGGTTGTCTGATTCATCTGAAAATTTTAGAGCAGATAGATCTTGACATGATGAACATTTTTACTCCTGTTAGATTTGGTCTAAATGCTCTGGTTTTTGAGTTATAAGCCAAAAACTGCATTTTACCCCTATGTTCTATTTTTAGCCGTGGCGGCAATCTTGGTTGGTTGGCAGGGTCACGCCACACAATTTTTAAACTAGATACCCCAATGATGATTATGGCCAAGTTTAGATTAATTTGGCCTAGCAGTTTCAGAGGAGAAGATTTTTGTAAACGTTAATGATGACGGACGCCGGACGCTGGACAACGGATGCCAAGTGATGAGAAAAGCTCACTTGGCCCTTCGGGCCAGGTGAGCTAAAAATCAATTGAAAAAGGCTAAACTCATCAGATGGATACAATTAGAAATACATTTAACAGAAACAAAGAGTGGACGTGGGCGGATACTTGTAAATCCAAACAAAAAAAAAAGACACAAAGTACAGATCTTAGAGTACTCGCAGTTGATAATATGTGTATCTCTCTATTTATTATAGCTAAAAACAAAAAACAAAAAAAAGACTCAACATAATTTAATTTATTTAAACTTTTTTGTAGATCTTCTTTTCTCATCAATTAAGTAATGTCAGGACTGTAGCTGTTGAGTTGACGCAAATGCAAATAATCTATCACTTTTAAACAAAACAATTTTTTTCTCCAAAAATAAAAGGTCAAATGTCTTCAACAAGCGTGTACACGCTGAAATGTCTCCTGTACTGACCATTGATTTCTTGAAAGTCTTACAGATAAAGGTTTAGCTATAAGTATTACACAAATTAAACATTAAAGATCTGACATTGAGGTCAAGGTCAGATAAACTCTAACAGACAGACATATACACCTTACATTTTTTTATACACCAAATATAGTTGACTTTCACTACACGAAAAGGCAGATTTACAACAATTTGGACAGTCATGTAAATGTTTGACAAATGTAACTACTTTTCTGCAAGAAATATTTGCGGACCTACTAATGTATATGTAAATGTATTATTCCTTTGACATTATTTAGGAGGTTGTCAAAGATATGCTAAAGATAATTATTTTATTTCCATAGCTTTAGTCATACTCCAAAGATATGTAAAGGTTGGCCATAGATTTACACGCACATTCCAAGATAAGAGATATATGCAAAGTTTATAATATGCATAACTGATTTACAGTGGTGTGGGCAGTTTTGGGAGACCGCGGTTTATAAAACATTTACAACCAATGTAAATGCTGACAAACGTTTGTGTTATATTTGCAAACGTTTGTCGATATCGTTCATGTATGTAAAGAAATGTATTTTATTTACTAATACTTTCCAGTATTATAGTTATTTTGATAAATATTGATATTTGTAACACATCTTTACAGACGTATGCAAAGCTTTGAGAGACCGCGGTTTATAAAACATTTACAACCAATGTAAATGCTGTCAAATGTTTGTGTAATATTTGCAAACGCTTGTCGATATCGTGCATGTATGTAAAGAAATGAATTTTATTTACTAATACTTTCCATTATTATAGTTATTTTGATAAATATTGATATTTGCAACACATCTTTACAGACGTATGCAAAGTTTTGAGAGACCGCGGTTTATAAAACATTTACAACCAATGAAAATGCTGACAAATGTTTGTGTAATATTTGCAAACGTTTGTCGATATCGTGCATGTATGTAAAGAAATGAATTTTATTTACTAATACTTTCCATTATTATAGTTATTTTGATAAATATTGATATTTGCAACACATCTTTACAGACGTATGCAAAGTTTTGAGAGACCGCGGTTTATAAAACATTTACAACCAATGAAAATGCTGACAAATATTTATGTTATATTTGCAGACGTTTGTCGATATCTTTCATGAATGTAAAGAAATGAATTTTATTTACTAATACTTTCCAGTATTATAGTTATTTTGATAAATATTGATATTTGTAACACATCTTTAAAGACGTATGCAAAGTTTTGAGAGACCGCGGTTTATAAAACATTTACAACCACTGTAAATGCTGTCAAATGTTTGTGTAATATTTGCAAACGTTTGTCGATATCGTTCATGTATGTAAAGAAATGTATTTTATCAACTCCCAAAAAAATAGAAAGGGTTTTATATTGTAAGACTTTTTGGAGCAAATTTTACGTATTTATGGTTTCAGAGACCGTGAAAATATTTGAATTGATTAAGCAGATATTGTTCTTCCCGAATTCAATCCAGAACTTTTTGAAGTTATGATATTATTACAAGTGGCAGGGTGCTTTTTCAATGTCGGACCGATGATATTTTTTTCTATTTGAATGGTTAAGAATATCTTCAAAGCTATTCTCCAGAACCAAGGAAACTATTTCTAACTTTAATGAGGATTTTGTAAGATCTTGCTGGTATAAAAAAAAACACAAATGCTTAATAATAAAAAAGTATTTATCTTTTCTTACAGCAGGGTTTTCAATTTGATATGCTTGTTTGTATCAGAACGGAAACTTTAACTTATGCGACGTTTGTAACAGTAAATTGATACTATTTTTTATTTGTGTAAACGTGCAGCTGCAAATGCTACCCAAATCTCAGTTGTAGGGGAAAATGCACTAATATAATAACACTGTACTAAATTGTAAGCAGCATTACTTTATGTACTTCAAAATACGAAAAAAAAACCGATGTAATTCAATGACATCATAATTATTAGAATGAACTCTAAACCAGAATGAACAATCTAATGATCATATCGATCAAATCGGTACGTTTTCTCAACCCAAGCTAAAGTACTTATATTGGTGTGGACTTGGAAAAAGTTAGTTTAGTTTCTGCTTATTTGTGATCTTTTTTTCATTTAAATCAAGATAATAATTGAATAATTATTTTATTTAATATAACTTAAACCAAGGCGTGTGTTTTCAATGTAAAAAATAAATGCATGATCGTATGATTTGAAAATACAAGAGTATGCACGTACATGTACATGTATTTTATCAGAATGGTTATGATAACAATTGAAAATGCATAATAATACAATAAAGAAATAGTATCAAGTATCCCTCAATAGGTGGTAGATATGTCACTTGTGTGTAAATGAATGGATTTTCCCGACTGTGAAATGGTCCATCTTTTAGCACTACAGGGTTCCTTAAAAGGAAAACCGTATGTGTTAATTACCAAAATTGATCTTATAACGCTAATTGGGTATAATAAAATCCAGACGTTCTAAAGAGATTACTAATATAAACATGTACAAATCATGCCAATTATACGCAAGCCAAGCATATGGCAGATAAAGACATCGGGGTTATTTCTATAATTTAACATGCAGTTTGTATTCATGGAAATGAGTTAAATACTTCGAAAAAGGCAAATAATTTAAAAGTTTACATGCTAGAAAATTAAAGAAGAAACTAGAACAGTAGCATTCAATTTGTATCTTAATTCTGTTGAGGATAAACACCATTTCATATTAAAAAGTAGAATTTACACGTTTACAAGCTTATTAACTAGAAATATGTTGAAATTATATACAGTAAAAGTATTTTAAAACAATTATATTTTGTATATAAAAACATGCATTCTCGTTCCCCGCTTCTGATGTATAGAAGATTTCATAAATTTGATGCAAAGCAAATGAATTTAACCTTTAAATTGGATATAATCTCTGTTTTTCGTGTTTCAACAAGAATAAAAATGACCAACATGAATGGAAAAAAAATTTCCATAATCTTCCTTCTACTATATTAATCTGATTATACATGTATACTAGTTAATATATGAAAATATTTATTCAATTCAGAATAGTAATAGAAAATCGTTGTCCTTTTTGTTTTCCAATCTTGACTTTATCCTATTTAAAGATATAATGATCTCAAGAAATATTCCCCTGCAGTACATGTATTTGTTCCAATCGAAGGCTTCAAATTTTTAATACATTTTCTTATCAAGATTAAAAACATTTAATTATTTCAAATTAAAAAAATGTTGTTGCAGAATGGTGTAAATGTTAATCGCCGATATCGAAATCTAACTCCATTTTGTCATAAGTAACAACATATTAAAATTTGAAAACCTTTGGATGAAAGGTTCGAAGATTATCGAACGGAAAAGATTAGAACAGCCCGCCCGCTCGTCTGCAGTACAACAATAAACCAATAACGGAACTGGAAATCCGTTAAAAAAAACCAGCAAGTCATAAATAAATGTAAAATACAACCGGTTTACTGTCATCCTCATATATATGTCGTATACTTGTTTTAAAACTAGTGTTTGTCTTTGAGTCTCTTTTTGTTTTTACTCATCAGAAGTGTATCGGCACTGATAAGAAGATCGGACGGAAGGACGGACACCCTGTATTTCTATGTTCCCATCGACGCGTCGCGTGGGAGACAAAATACAACGACATCTTTAAATCATTTTCAATTTAGATTCATATTAATTTGCACTTTGGTCTTCGGGGATGTGTGTGTTTTTGGTGTTTTGAGATAGACATGATGAACAGGCCTGGAACAGCTGGTTAAAAACGCACCTTTTCACAAAGTGGGGAGACAAAACGACCCACAAACGATTAGCAAAGTTTCCGTTTTGTAGGAAGCATCTTTAATTTGTCACAAAGGCGTCAGAAAAAGTCCGAGAGTATTCACAATCTCTTATAAGGAGTTTTCTTAAAAGTATACAAGTGATGTAAATCAAAAGGGTTGCTATTGCTTTATTTACATAAATAGAAATGTGGAATATACACAGCCGTACATTTGAATTTAGTATTGCAAGTATGAAATCTGCCAAATTATAAAATCCCATGTTCACAACAATAGTCAGATTTAAGCTTTAACAGCAACAAAGTTCAATCTCCTAGAACGTATTTGTTTGTCTTGATTAAAATCAAACCATTATGACATAAGGAGATGTGATATGATTGCTAATTACACAACTTTCCATCAAAGACTAAATGACGTACACATATATCTAAGATCTCCCAATTAACATCTCACTAATACTATGAACTGCTTATACAAAAAGATATTTTGTCACCAAATTTTTTATTATAATTCATAAAATAGAACATCATTATGTATGTTAAATAAATTGTGTACCCTTGGCTAAATACTGGGATCATATTGTTTTACCAGTGTCCTTTCGACAGTTCGTCCCGCACTTAATATACTAGTATACTATTAGGTTTATTCGGATGATTTCGTAGGATTATGTACAGTTTTTAAGCTTTAACTTTTAAACAATGTACTTAAGATTCGCATCTTGTCATTTTTTTCTCTTTTCGACAGATTGCTAAAGTTTGGCCTTTTGAAATATATTGCGCCGGTTTATTTTTTAACCTAAATTGAGGGTGCATATACATATAATAGTATATTCTCAGGTTCATTTTTCTTTAATGACTTTTCACAGACGACAGAATGTTGAACTTGGTGTATTTGAGTAAAATTTTGCATTCAGTTTGCAAGGTTTGTCCGACTAACTACGCACACAACCCACACGTTTACATCATACAGAGTATCCTGTATCTTGTATTGTATCAGGATGTTGATTTTCTTTTTAATTTTCACAACTACCAGAGTGTTTAACCTTTCTTGACTGCTGCACTAAATGTGTGTGTCAGACACAACAATTCAAATTGCACTGTATCGTCCAGTAAATGCATGAAATATTTGCCACCGGACTTTGAGCAACCATCTATCAATCAATTCAAATTGTACCTCAATATCAATGTTTACCAAATTACGTTATTCCAAAACGTCACAAGTTTTCTGCCAAATTCTAAGCGTATCGGTCAACTTTGAAGCAATGTATATAAAAAAAAAAACCAAGGACGATGACATATGTGTTACTATATATATATATATATATATATAAATAAGGGAATGTGGTTTGATCGCCTTCTCCGTACAAGAGACCAAGTGACAATGAAAGGCCTGAGTTGGTCCGGTAAGGACCGATTTTGGCCTCAAATTTCAGGTTCATCGAACGAAAGATCAGGTTGACCACGTTTTAAACACTTAAGTGTCTATTTTATTTAAATCAATTAGTTTAAGTGACCAGTTTAACATGGGACAGGGGTGTAATTTTAACAACATAAGAATAAACAAGTTAAAAAGGCTTAACTCATCATCATACAAATAGAATACATCTAACAAAAACAGAGTGGACATGGAAAGGAACTTATACATGGACATCCGAACAACCATAATACTTTAAGTACAGATCTTAGACTACTCGCAGTTACTGACAATTGGTTGAAAGCTCATAACAACTAATACAAAAAGCATGCATCTAAGATGCATGGATTCAGTATACAATCCTGGATATTACGTTAGTTTTTAGTCTTTATATTCTCCCTCACTACGTTCGTCCGAATATAAAGTAATTAATATTATATGGCCTACAAAGAACAAACGACATAAAGTAGCTGTGCTACTCGCTATAACCTTTAATTCAATATATTACAACAAAGTATGTATCACATACAAACATAATAACAATAATATTATAATTCCAATTACAAATTCACATTAAATCAACCGTGAATACACGTGTCTACGAGAGTCGATGGTCAGAAAGGTGTCCGCACGGGTTTTAAGTGCGGACAAATGGTCACATGTCGTGATTATTCATGAACTTCTTACGTACGACGAACTAAATTGTATTTCTCTTCCGTATATAAGAACAAAGCCATCTATTGAAAAATTAAAAAAAAAACCCTCTTGGTATGGATCAATAGTATTTTAAGGGAAAACATATCAGGCATGGAAAAGCATATTCCTGAAAATATTCAACATTTAAACTACACTGTGGTCTAATTATTAAGGGATAATATACTGCATTGTGGAAACAACAGCTAGATATACACTACGATGGTAAACTACGACCTTATGTAACATTCTAGTGCAACTTCGGTTTTGAAAATTATTTGTCAATATTGCGACATTTTGGGCAAAGGAACTTGTATTACTAGATTAAGAATATCTGCTCACAAATTGCAAATTGAATCTGGTAGATACCAGGGTACTCTTCGACAAAACCGAATTTGTCTCGGGTGCTCCTCAGGTGAGGTTGAGGATGAAGTTCATTTTTTTTTATTAAAATGTGACACGCATTTAATAAAAAGAGAGAAATTGATGCAAAATATATTTAAATCATGTCCAAACTTTCAAAATTTAAATATTAATAACAAATTAATTTGGATAATGAATAATAAGGATCCCAATGTACTATTTACATTTCATAAATATAAAGAAGATACTAAGAATTGATGGACAACATAATCTGCAATAACTAATCTCAATATAACTCTTTAATATGAATTTGGATACCCTGTTAAGCCTGGACAGATCATAAGAAGAATTTCAAATTCTCTGGCACTGTCCCTTGATAATCCTTGCAGACTGGACCCAGAATCTATAACACTAAAAATATGTATTTAAAATATATTTTAGATATTTTAGGACTTTGACTCATCTGCATTTAGTACAAGTAGGGACTTCCCTTTAAGCACCGACGCTTTGAGTTTTCCGCAGATAAGTCATATTAAATATCCTTGTGAGATAATATACTTTTTATTTGCAGTATACCTCATAGTTAAATGCGCAAGTGCTTAAATTGTTTTGTTTTTTTTGCATTTTCTTTATATTTTCTCCCCACAAACTACTCATGCCTCTTGTATGTCTTTTCAAAGTGAAAATACACTTACCGGGTGCACTTGAGTCACTGATGTCAACAATAATAATAATAATACATTGTTGCTTTTATTCTATTATTTTTATAACACTTGTTACACATCTTTTATTGTCAGTGTTTTGCATATGTTATTGTTTATAATATTATTGTCGGTATGCTATATGCCCTCCTGGGGTCCTAATTTGGTAAATAAAAATATTCAATTCTATTCTATTCTATATTATAAGTATATACAACAAATGTAATTGACCAATGTGGACCTTATTTTCGCAATTCCATATATTGCTTTATATACATGTAGTTTACAACAATAGACTGTGTTAGTCTTGTATTATTTTAATTTTAGTTTCTTGTGTACAATTTGGAAATTAGTATGGCGTTCATTATCACTGAACTAGTATATACATTGTACATGTATTTGTTTAGGGGCCAACTGAAGGACGCCTCCGGGTGCGGAAATTTCTCGCAACATTGAAGACCTGTTGGTGACCTTCTGCTGTTGGTTTTTCTGTGGTCAGGTTGTTGTCTCTTTGACACATTTCCCATTTCCATTCTCAATTTTGAATATCTTTTTCATTCTGATGTAACTCGATTAAAAGTAAAAGTGTGTTAAAAAATTTAGAAATCGGGAGAAATGCCATTCGGTATCGTGTTTCTTGATATTAGTACACAGTTTTGCAAAGCTCTGATTCCTTTCAAGGATTCTGCTATACTTTTTGGACCTTTTGGATTATAGCTCTTCATCTTTAACATAAGCTTTGGATTTCAAATATTTTGACCACGAGCATCACTGAAAAGACATGTATTGTCGAAATGCGCATCTGGTGCAAGAAAATTGGTACCGTTAATTTTATTTGGATTACGAAGAAAAATTGCCCACTTGCAGGAGAACACGAAACTGCATTGAAAATGAAAAAAAAAATATGGAATAGAAAGAAAAAAAGATAGACTAACAGTTTAAGAATAAAGAATAGTGGGCCTCTAGAATATAAAGAATAGAGAATAACATGCAAAATTTGTATAGAATACAGAAAACTATGGCGTAAATAATATTAAGAATTAAAGAACACCCACCTCCCTCCTTTTCTAGACCCTCTTTTATCATATATATATTACTTTTGATCCTTCTCGGAACGCTCGGTTATTTTTTTGATTTGATCTATTTGAATCGTCTTTGAATTCTCATAGCATATGATGTGTGTCAACATTTTTTTTACTGAAAAATTGTAATAGTGGTCAGGGGCATCCCAATATTTATCTTAGTTGTTGAAAATAGCAACTGCAGTTTTTCGAGCGCATAACTTGTCACAACAAACTAGACCCTAATAAGTTGATGCATCACAGGAAAGCAGTATTTTACAGCCCCCCCCCCCCCTAAAAAAAAACGAACAAAGAAAAACATCATCCACACACACAAAATTACAATAAAAAAACCGCTATTGCTAGTACAAATGTATCTGGACAATGACATGCGATCCCCAATGCTAGTTAATACGGGTCCAGTACTAGTCCATAACTTGTGTGCATTGTTAAATAAGACCGTTAGTTTTCTCTTTTGAATTGTTTTACATTGTCTTATTGGGGCCTTTCATAGCTGACTATGCAGTATGGGCTTTGCTCATTGTTGAAGGTCGTACGGTGACCTACAGTTGTTAGTGTTTGTGTCATTTTCGTCTTTTGTGGATAGTGTTGTCTCATTTGCAATCATACCACATCTTTTTTATATTTAAATTGAAGTCCAACCTAAATAGGTATTACAACATGGCTAACGGAGAAGTTGTATGTAAAAAAAGATGTTGTATGATAGCCAATGAGACGAATACTTTTTTATCCACCAGGTACCAAAGCATGATGCGAGTTAAAGATTGTAATATCAGAAATGTGCCTTGATATATTCATAGACACAGAGGCTTGTCACTTTTTTGTTTATCTTTTTATTGAAAATATTCTTTCATATTTCGACTTATTTACAGTTTTAAACATTTATCAATGCGATTTGAATATAACGATAGTTCATGTATTTTGCCCCTCTTTCCTTTTTCCCGCCTGGTTGGAAAGCAAGTACATGTTTTTCAAACATGTTTCTGACTCCACTGATAAAGTACAAATGATACATGTAGTTATTTTACGACTTTGCGTAAAATATTTTTAAGAAAGAAGTGCAAGATATTCCATTGTTCAAACACGAATCATATAACTGTCATTTCCTCTAAAACTATAAGTCTAGACTTCGTCTTGTTGTACAGGGTACAATTGCCTTTTATCTTTTAAAGAAATGTTTTCCATGGGTTTTTTTTATAAGATAGGTTTTTGTACCCTCTGTTTGAGTAAGTTACATGTACTTGTATTGTGACTGTCATTTGTTTTTTGTGTTGTGTGTATAGTTTATGTTGTGTAGACCCGTAAGTTTTTGAGATGCTGATCCAAGACAAAAAAATGTTTTTATAACTTTTCTTTTGTTTGAAATTTGCCAGAGAGAGTCAAAAGATTGAAGAGTAATTGTATAATATGTATTTGTCGTTTACAAATCTTCTTGAATTATGTTAAAACAAAATGACTTTGTCACATCAATTCTTGTTATTTCAATAAAAAAAGTGTGCAAAGTATATGTTAAATGTAATTATTGCCAAAATAATAAAAAAAATAAAAAAATAAAAACTTATTTGATCATGAGAGACAAAATACAATTCCTGTCAAAGTACATATGAAAGCTGTAAAATTTTAGGATAGAATAGGCGATAAATGATATATCGAATGACTGATAGTTCGATAACTTATTTTAGTTTTGCGTATTTAAAAACAACACAATCAAATTACAACGGGAGCATTGTTTTCGGACAATGTATAATGTTATAAATCATACAGATATGATAATTGTTTGTGCCTTATATTGATGGATATTGATACTAGCGGTGATCTTCTATTGATCTTTTCGGACCAGATCTTTCTGTAAAAGGTGATAATTGTCACATTTCACTGCTGATAAACCCCGTTGATCGGAGGAAGGGCGACATCTCGTCGATGGAATGATATTATCTATCGACTTTGTTTGATTTCATTGGTAAATTGTGTGTCAATTATGACACGTGACTCGCTGGTTCTTTGTTTGTAGTGTTTAACGTTCATCCTCACACACAATACTGTTTTTGCAGAGAGAGCTTCATGTAGCACACGGAGTTCAACATCTCGTGACTGGACTTAACGGATAAGGAAAACAAATACTACAAAAGTGAAATATTCGTAAATAGATTTAACGTTTGAGTAGTTGTGCAAACTAGCCGATTCTTAAAAAACATTCTCTCAATGTGTTTTGTGTCAAATATTATGAAGGAATATTTCTATTTCAGAAACTTGGACTTTTTTATAAAAACTTGATAAATCGATCGATAACCTTCCGAATGGTACCGATTTAAAAATTTGACTAAGGCCGCATATCTAGTATTGTTAAGGCTTAATATGTATATAGTATATATACTCTGCAGTAACATATGTATACATATTGTAGTATCATATGTCTCTTTAAAAAAATATATAAGTTTTATAAGCAGAGTGACTTATGACTCGTGCAATTCCAGAAGTTTCAAAGCGATACTCGTAGGAAACGATCGTTTTATGCGAATGAACCATCCTAACTTACCGAGTTACAAGATTTTGATGGTTAAGAAATTTACGCAGTACATCAAACAGAGCTCGAGAAGAGATCAAGAACCGATCATGTAGATCCGACTTTTTTTTATTATTATTAAAACGAAATGATTAAAATACATGTATAATAAATGATATTACCAATATGCCAAAACCAATCCCAAATCAGCTATATTTGTCATATCATATCTTGACCAGTAAAGCTATGGCAATATTTGTCAATATAATCTGCATCTTTCAAATATATCAGCAAATTAAAAGCAAATATATCTATTTACCATACATTTCTAGCTGTCTGAAATATCTTTCTTTATCATTTCTTTGCATATGTATTCAAAGTTACATGTGCCCAATATATTTACACATACATTTCTAGCTGTCTGAAATATCTTTCTTCATCATTTATTTGCATATGTATTCAAAGTTTCATATGCCCAATATATTTACAAATGTCATTGATATTATCATTTGGCCACATTTCTCAGTTCAACAAATTGTCTGCAAATCTATGTATTTACCATACATTTCGGAATATGTTCAAAGGCGTTTGATATGTTATGATTTGACATATATTTCAGTTGACAATAAAGACTAACAAAATTATTTCTTTACAATACATTTGACAGGTCTCTGCAGATTAAAGGAATTGATGCTTTACACCCTCTATAAAGTTCTCGTTTTGAATTGGTTTACATACAAGGAAAATGTAAATGCACCTTACACTTTATAACCCCATTAAAATCATTTGAATGATGATACTTTGCTACCTGGACAAAGAAACACATTTGCGGATAAATTTACATCATAGAAAAATACATGACAAAGATTTCCATTTGCAGAGGTATACAAATACATAGGTTTGAAAAAGTTTTGCGACGGTCATAAATATATATAAATTCTAAACTTCAAAATGGTTTGATTAGGTGTTTATATATTTTATAAACCGCGGTCTCTCATAACCGCCCATAGGATGGTATAGTACAAGAAATAATGATATTTACTGCATGTAAAGACAAGATAAACTAAATGCAGCGGTTTGTAAATATATGTAAATGTCGGTCTCTGAAAACATTTACATAACATTTGCGTACCTCTTCAAATCCGGGATTTCGTCTAGTGTTTTGGCTTATGGTAATTGAAAAACAGACCAAAACAAAAACTTAACATTAACCAATAAACCATGCATGAAAATTAGGTCAAGGTCAGATTATACCTGCGAAACAGACATGCACACCTTACAATTATTCAATACACAAAATATAGCTGACATATTGCTCATATTGTTATAAGTATTTGAAAAACAGACCAAAACATAACAAGAGTGCACACGTATTGCCTCCTTTACTGACCATTGATTAAATGAAAGTCTTAAAGATAAAATTTAACTAAAAATATTACACACACTTAACATTTTAAAAGATCTATGAAATTGAGGTCAAGGTCAGATAAATCCTATCAGACAGACATTTAAACCTTATAATTTTTGGTAATTGAAAAACAGACCAAAACAGAAAAACTTAACATTGCTTATGTTGCTATAATTATTTGAAAAAACAGACCAAAACGTAACAAGAGGGCACACGCTGAAATGTCTCACCTCCTTTACTGGCTACTGATTTTATGTTATTATTCCTAAATATAAAGCTTTACTTCAAGTATCACATAAACTTTATATGATCCAAGAAAATTTGGTCAAGATCAGATAAACCAAACCAGAAATACATGTACAAATCACCATCGTTTCAGGCACAAAATATAGTTGACCTATTGCTTATAGTTTCTAAGAAACATATCAACCAGGAAAACTGACAATGACCAATGAACAATGAAAAGAAGACCAAGCTCAGATAAACTATACAAGACATGCACACCTTACAATAGATATATGCATTAAATATAGTTGACCTATTACTTTTGATATCTAAGAAAGAACCTTACCATTTACTAATTAACCATAAAAATGAGGTCAAGGTCAGATCATACCTGCCAGACAGACATATACAACTTACAATCATTCCATACACCAAATATAGTTGGCCTATTGCCTATAGAATCCAAGAAAGAAACCTAACCATGAAAACTTAATATTGAACAATCAACCATGAACATGAGGTCAAGGTCAGGTGATACCTACAAAACAGACATATACAACGTACAATCATTCGATACATCAAATATAGTTGACCTATTAGTTATAGTTCAAGAGAAATAGACCAAAACACAAAAACTTAACAATGAGCAATGAACCATGAAAATGAGGTCAAGGTCAAATACACTTGCAAGACTGACATGTACATCGTAATTTACTTCCATACACCAAATATAGTTGACCTATTGCATATAATATTAGAAAAAAAGAAGAACACAAAAAATCAAATTACTCCACTGAACCATGAAAATGAGGTGAAGGTCAGATGACACCTGTCAGTTGGACATGTACACCTTACAATCATTTCATACACCAATTAGAGTATAATTTTTGATTATTGTATCTGATATATGGACTTGACTATGAAAACTTAACCTTGATCACTGAACAATGAAATAAGATTGAGGTCAAATGAAAACGGTCTGACAGACATGGGGACCTTACAAGGTACATGTATGCACATACTAAATAAAGTCATCCTATTTATTAAAAAATTGTAAGGATTCCACGGAAACCTTTGTCTCGCCTACTTTTGCTGTTAATCACACTCAACAAAATGATGAAAGAAATCAATAAAAATGTTCCTCTCCATACTATCTTTTGAATGTCAGAAGCTTCTGTCCAAGTTTGGTAAAAATCCAGGATAGTTTAAGGATCTTAAAAATGTTTTAAAAAATTTAACTGCAGACTTTATGTAATGTTAACTGGAAGAAAAACTAAGTCCCTTTATAAGTGAAATACGGGAAAAATGGGATTTTTTTTTTACAAAATTTACTTTTGGATACTATCTTATGATTAGAAACATGCTTCTGTCCTAGTTTGGTACAAAAAAACAGGATAGTTTAAGAAAGTTATCAAAATTTTTAAAACTTTAGCCACAAAGTGAATGTAATGTTTCCTGGCAGAAAAAACTAAGTCCATTTATAAGTAAAATACAGAAAAATTGGAATTTTATTTTTACAAAATTTACTTCTGGATACTATCTTATGATCATAAACAAGCTTCTCAATGCTCTTCAACTTCGTACTTATTTGGCTTTATAAATATTTTGATATGAGCGTCACTGATGAGTCTTATGTAGACGAAACGCGCGTCTGGCGTACTTAATTATAATCCTGGTACCTTTGATAACTATTCTGTCCAGGTTTGGTACAAATCCAGGATAGTTTAAGAAAGTTATTAAAATTTTAAAAACTTTAACCACAGAGTGAATGCAATGTTTCCTGGCAGGAAAACTAAGTCCATTTATAAGTAAAATACAGAAAAAATGGAATTTTATTTTTACAAAATTTACTTCTGGATACTATCTTATGAACATAAACAGGCTTCTGTCCAAGTTTGGCAAAAATCCAGGATATTTCAAGAAAGTTATTAAAAATTTCAAAAACTTTAACCACAGAGTGAATATTTGTGGACGCCCCTGACGCCGACGGAATGTAGGATCGCTGTGTCTCGCTTTTTCGACTTAAGTCGAAGGCTCGACCAAAATGAATAACACAAGGTTTATCCAAGACATGAAATATTTTATTTTTTCATATTGAAAATAAAGGCAATTTTTTTAATTTTACATCAATTTAATCAGAATTTAATACTGTAAAAAAAAAATCAGGATTAAAAGATGTTTTGAAAAGAAATTGATTAAATTAGATTACTTGTAATTTTTGGTTGATTAATGATTACATTGATTACTTAAAAAATTGAAATCAATTATAGCTGACTAATGATTACAATTACAATTACCCCAAACCTGATCTGAGATGAGACTAGTTAACCATGAACAAGAGGTTTTAGACACTGTCGGTGTAAGAATCTCAAATAGAATTTTGCAAAGCTTGTTTTCGCATTAACGCTCTTGAATGAAATAAAAGACATCTACTAATTTTGTTTAATATTGAAGAAAATACAAACCAATAATTTCCTGAATTCAAAATGGTAGCTTAGCTTTGTGAACGGCTGGTAAAGAGTTGAATTTAGCGTCTCAAATATATGAATTTGGTCAATCAAAATCGTAATAACAAATAAATTGCATTAGAATTTGAAATTTTTATTTCAAGACATAAAGAATGTCCCCTAGAGTATCCTGGTTTTGTACCTGATTTATTCTAAGTCTAAGCATTTGTAATTAAAAGTATGTGTACCTGTAAGTATTCCATCACTTCTTTATTTGGCCAGAATTCTGCTGCTGCGAGATCATACGGAGTCTCACCCTGAAATACAAATCTTTATATTGCCTTTATCTGATTATTACAAAGAAGACTTTTGTTACACATATCATACAATAAACAAGACCAGTAGCAGCTGAGCGGTGTCTTATTTTGTTTTTACAGGTGCTAACCATATTATTTTCAATTATAAAATATAACTCATGAACAACATTCTGAATATTTTTATAACTTTTTCTGTATTCTTTAAGAAGGCTTTTAACTTTTTTTTTAAAGCATATGAAATAATCTCAATCTGTAAGCATTTAGTCTTTGTATTTTTTTAATGCGTTTTTTTTTTAAATCTGTTAATGCATCCTTATGTCTAGATGGGGTTTGTAGGATTTGGGGGTCTTTTTAACTTTTTATTTTTATATTTTAGCACCCCATTTTTCTTTATTCTTTATATTTTTGCACTCCATTATTTTCTATTCGTCATCTTTTTGCCCAATTTTCTCTATTCTCGAAGTTTTTTTCTATCATTCATGATTTTCTACTCTGTATACCCTATCCATATCCTCCTATAACTATATATTGTTATTTTACAGATTTCATAGTTTTTAGTTTTATCACTGACATCGTATAAATAAGGAAATACATAAATTATAGCACAGTTGAGAGTTTTTTCTGCAACTATTCCAACTATATAGCTTTTAAAAACAAGAATTTGAAGAAATTTGCAGTCTTAAGGAAGGCTGCGGTGTCTTCCTCCATATTGGATTTTGCAAAAAAAACGGACAACAAACAGTTGAGATCTTTAATAAAATGTGCAAATTTCGAAAGTTGTATGTAATTTATGTGTAAGACTTTTCATGTTAATATAGAAAATAATGTGATTTATCATATTTACTGCTATATTTTACAAAAAAACAGATTTATTATTTTTTTTAAACTTTGCCATATAAGGGGAGATAACTTCGATATAATGAGAGATAACTTAGATAAAGTAACTTTTACAATAGAATATTTTTTTAACTATTTAATTTTAAATATATATTATGAACTTGTACGTCTGACGTATTAAATTTTTAACCTGGTACCTTTTGTTGGCTATTATTTATTTGTTTCTCTCTCCTATATTTTCTCCAATGTTTTTGTATTGTAGTCCTGTCAAGTAATGTTGTCAGTTCAATGTTATAATTAACATCGCCATTAAAGTGGGAGGTTTTGCATGCCACAAAACCAGGTTCAACCCACCATTTTTATTATAAAATGCCCTGTAACAAGTCAGGGAAATTGCCATTGTTATATTATAGTTCGTTTCTGTGTGTGTTACATTTTAAGGTTGTGTTTCTGTTTTGTCATTGTTCTCCTCTTATATTTGATGCGTTTCCTCCAGTTTTAGTTTGTAACCCGGATTTGTTTTTTTCTCTATCGATTTATGAATTTCAAACAGCGGTATACTACTGTTGCCTTTATTTAATGTATTGCTTAAGGATGTCTGCTTGTCATGTTTTGGAATTTTGTAAAATTTTCAGAATCCTCTGGTTTAAAGCATTTGAATGCCTTAAAATATTTGGCCCATGAACCCCATTTTTCTTTTTATAAATCCTTTACGTGTATAATTATAAGTCATTTGTAAAAGTCTTATAAAATATTATTTATTTTTTAATAGTATTTGAGATCTTTAACTGGTCAATGATAAAGCTATGAAAAATCAAGAGAAAACATTTTCCCGCTAAAATTACAATGGGTAATATCTCGAAAACAAGCACATTGACCCCTAAAAAAATTTTCTGTTTGGATTCCTCAATTTATTCCCTATCAATACATACTAGTTTTATGAAAAGTTATTTATTTTGAAACTGAGCAGCGAACATCCTTAAGGGCATACAATACAGTTTTGATCCTGTATTTACAAGTTCGTGAAAATTTGCATATAGGCTATTTTTTACCTGATTAAATCAAATATGTAATAAAAAATATACCTTCATGTGCTACTTTTTGAGTAAAATGAGGTCGAAATTTTGTATATTTGCTCAAAATTCAGATTTGTGGCCGTAATTTCTTTTTTCGAAAGAAAGCCATAACTTTTTTGTTATAAAAGATATACACAAATTTGTTTTTGTTAAATAATCGGTAATTTCTGTATTTTATAAGTATCCTAAAAACGTATGCATTTTTTATTCAGAAATAACTTATATTTATCAAATGTTCATGAATAGAGGAAAATACGTCATTTTTTGCTGCGTGTTTATCAAAATAAAAAAAATTCCTCTATTTACAGTTTTATAAAATTTAGGTCACATAATCTCCCTGCAAAATGAAACAAATTGCTGTTTTGAAAAATAGGTGTCCATGAACTCATTTCCAAATGAAATCAGTTTGAATGATAAAAATCAGTCGAAAAATGCATCTTTTCCCGATATGTCACAGTTTGACGTCGCGAAAATAACATTTTACGTTAGCAATGTCATTACCTCCCCTGTAACTGTATCGTATGCCCTTAAGACTATTTTGATACGATCTAATAATTTTGTTATCATTGTCACGACAACAGATTGGTGTATGGGTCTTTTGAAAGATTGTTTGTTTACAGTTTGTTTAATAACAACAAGTGCCATATTCAGGATATTGCCAGGTCTAATTTTGAATCAATACAAATTATTATTTTTGATATCAAAAATTATTTTATCCATTTACTTATAGGTTATTACTATTGCTTATTTTCCCTAAAACTGAGATATTCATATAATTTGGCTAACAAATTATGGAATTATGGAATAATAAAATTGTCCCCTTTTAGTATAACTAATCACCCAAAATGTGTTAGTTGTCTATAAACACAGTCATTTTATTTTAGAAGATTTTGAAAAAAAAATGATTTCTTTTATATGATTGTCTATGTGCATGTGTTTTATAATAACATTTAGCCATCTAAGTCTATAAATCACTTTCATATTTTTAGTTCAATTTTAAGGATCATATGACATTCTTTAACCTTGAGAAAAAAGTCCATTTGAGCAAAAATATCTTAAACATCATTTTAGTGATGCATTATTTACTAGTTGAATACTGAGCATATACTGTAAAATATTACCTGATGTGTTTTGACCAAGGGACTGATACTAGCTTGTTCTACGAGATATCTTGTGGTCTGTAGACGTCCCCACTTAGCAGCCAGATGTAAAGCGGTTTGTCCATCTCTCTATAATAATACCAAATAACAAGTAAATATTATGGACAATATTTTCTCAATGTCAATAATATACAACATATCCTACAACTGATATAAAACTTGTCTGATAAACTGGATAATGTTGTGTAACAAATAGAAACAAAATGTATATCACATGAATCAGTGGTCAAAACTGAATAAAATGACCAGTCACACTTGTATTTATATTGTACATAAACAACATGTTTTTTAGTGGGATGTCAGAACTTCCATCAGAAAAATTTATGTTAACAAAAACAAAATTTTTTTTTCTCAAGAAATGCATAAAATATCTATATCAATTGATTCAGTGAAATGCACAGAGATAAATGAGATCTCACTTTATATAATTCTGGCGAGTATTTGTTGATATAATAATAAAATCTGCCTGATTATTATGGTTCAGAATAATGATCAATTTAAAAAAAAAACTTTTTCAAAGATATATGAAAAATAGTTACATTACATTTCCTGATTAAGTACGAGGAGACAAGAAAAATGAGACCCCTTTTTATGTAATTATTACAAACAATAGTTGTCCATTAAACCTGTCTTATCAACAACTTTATGTTGGTTAACAGTAATGTGATCAGACTTAGTAGATAACATACATTAAAACTGTCTAATTAACAACAGGATTTAGTGTAGATCCAGTAGTAGAATCATAAATTTTAAGAAAAATATTTTTTTTAAAGAAAAATGAAAAAAAGTTGTATTTTCTGATTCAGAACAATACTATGAGTAAAATGAGACCCCACTTTATATAATTATTATAAACATTAGTTGTCCATTAAACCTGTCTAATTAACAACATGATTTTGTGTTGATTAAAAGTAATGTGATCAGATTTAGTAGATAACATACATCTGTGATATCTGTTTTACATCTGTTCTCCAGGAGAAGTCGACAAACTTCCACATGTCCTTCACTGGCAGCACACATTAATGCTGTCTGTCCATCTCTCTGGAATAATACAACTGACATCAAAACTTGTCTGATAAACTGGACAATGTTGTGTAATAAATATAAACAAAAATAAACAGTCAGATTAATTAAAACTGTCTGATTAACAACAGGAATTAGTGTAGATTCAGTAAAATCATTAATTTTTATAAAAGTAAATTTTTCAAAGAAAAATGAAAAAAGTTATATTTTCTGATTCAGAACAATAATATGAGTAAAATGAGACCCCACTTCATATAATTATTACAAACATTAGTTGTCCATTAAACCTGTCTAATTAACAACATGATTTTGTTTTGATTAAAAGTAATGTGATCAGATTTAGTAGATAACATACATCTCTGATATCTTTTTTACATCTGTTCTCCAGGAGAAGTCGACACACTTCCACATGTCCAAACCTGGCAGCCCACATTAATGCTGTCAATCCATTAACCTGGAATAATACAACTGACATCAAAACTTGTCTGATAAACTGAACAGTGTTGTGTAATAAATATAAACAAAAATAAACAGTCACATTAATTAAAACTGTCTGATTAACAACAGGATTTAGTGTAGATTCAGTATAATCATTAATTTTATAAAAGTAATTTTTTCAAATAAAAATGAAAAAAGATATATTTTCTGATTCAGAACAATACTATGAGTAAAATGAGACCCCACTTTATATGATTCTAACAAATATTTGTTCATTAAAACTGTATAATTAACAACATGATTTTGTGTGTAAAAAGGATTTAGTGTAGATTCCATTTAATCATTAATGTTAATAAAATAAATTATTCAAAAAAGCATGAAACAAGTTTTATTTCCTGATTTAGTACAACATAAAGAAAATGAGACCCTCTTTAAATAAAGATTATTATTATTATTATTATTATTATTCATACAAGCATTTGTTGTTCATTAAATATGCCTAATTAACAACAGAATTTAGTGCAGGTTCAGAATAATCATTAATCTAAAAAAAAATAAAAGAGTAGTATTTTCAGATTCAGAACAATTGTATGAGTAAAACGGAATTACATTTTATATGAATCTAACGACTATTTGTCCTTTTTACAAGATGTTTCTACATTAGATCTTTATACATATCACTATCTGATCAAAGTTGTTAACACAACACCAAGTAAAACATTAGTGTAAACAATTGTTTCTTGTCAAGAAGCAAAATAAGAACTTCACCATCCATAACTTAAACACAAACAAAAATATTTTAAAATCAAACCCTGCATACATTTTTTCCATTAAAACTGAGAATTTTGATTTAATGTTGATTCAGTATAATGACTAAGTATCAGTTTCCATACAGACCAAGGGTAATTGAACAGTGCAGGGTTTATTATTCTGTGTTTTATTTTTAATACCAATGGTCTAGATAGGCCAAGGGGGAATTGTACTAAAGCAAATATGGTTTAATCTCTCCAAATTTTGTGCCTGTACCAAATCAGACAACCCGGACCATGTATTGTTTGTTGTTATATTTGTCTATTTACTCTGAGTAGTCAGGTCCAGACCTTGGTTGTGTGTTGTTATATTTGTTTATTTACTCTCAGTAGCTGTATATATAGTCAGGACCAGACCATGTGTTGTGTGTTGTAATATTTGTCTATTACTCTGAGTAGTCAGGTCCAGACCATGTGTTGTGTTGTTATATTTGTTTGTCTATTTACTCTAAGTAGTCAGGTCCAGACCATGTGTTGTTTGTTGTTATATTTGTTTGTCTATTACTCTTAGTAGTCAGGGTCAGACCATGTGTTGTTTGTTGATATATTTGTTTGTCTATTACTATGAGTAGTCAGGTCCAGACCATGTGTTGTTTGTTGATATATTTGTTTGTCTATTACTATGAGTAGTCAGGTCAAGTCCAGACCATGTGTTGTGTTATTTGTTTGTCTATTTACACTGAGTAGTCAGGTCAGGTCCAGACCATAAGCTGTGTGTTGTTATATTTGTTTGTCTATTTACTCTGAGTAGTCAGGTCAGGTCCAGACCATAAGCTGTGTGTTGTTATATTTGTTTGTCTATTTACTCTGAGTAGTCAGGTCAGGTCCAGACCATGTGTTGTTATATTTGTTTGTCTATTTACTCTGAGTAGTCAGGTCAGGTCCAGACCATAAGCTGTGTGTTGTTATATTTGTTTGTCTATTTACTCTGAGTAGTCAGGTCAGGTCCAGACCATGTGTTGTTATATTTGTTTGTCTATTTACTCTGAGTAGTCAGGTCCAGACCATGTGTTGTTTGTTGATATATTTGTATGTTTATTTACTCTGAGTAGTCAGGTCAGGTCCGGACCATGTGTTGTGTGTTGTTATATTTGTTTGTCTATTTACTCTGAGTAGTCAGGTCCAGACCATGTGTTGTGTGTTGTAATATTTGTCTATTTACTCTCAGTAGTCAGGTCCAGACCATGTGATGTTTGTTGTTATATTTGTTTGTCTATTACTACGAGTAGTCAGGTCCAGACCATGTGTTGTTTGTTGATATATTTGTATGCTTATTTACTCTGAGTAGTCAGGTCAGGTCCAGACCATGTGTTGTTTGTTGTTATAATTGTTTGTCTATTTACTCTGAGTAGTCAGGTCAGGTCTGGACCATGTGTTGTGTGTTGTTATATTTGTTTATCTATTTACTCTGAGTAGTCAGGTCAGGTCCAGACCATGTGTTGTTTGTTGATATATTTGTATGTTTATTTACTCTGAGTAGTCAGGTCAGGTCCGGACCATGTGTTGTTTGTTGTTATATTTGTTTGTCTATTTACTCTGAGTAGTCAGGTCCGGACCATGTGTTGTGTGTTGTAATATTTGTCTATTTACTCTCAGTAGTCAGGTCCAGACCATGTGATGTTTGTTGTTATATTTGTTTGTCTATTACTACGAGTAGTCAGGTCCAGACCATGTGTTGTTTGTTGATATATTTGTATGCTTATTTACTCTGAGTAGTCAGGTCAGGTCCAGACCATGTGTTGTTTGTTGTTATAATTGTTTGTCTATTTACTCTGAGTAGTCAGGTCAGGTCTGGACCATGTGTTGTGTGTTGTTATATTTGTTTATCTATTTACTCTGAGTAGTCAGGTCAGGTCCAGACCATGTGTTGTTTGTTGATATATTTGTATGTTTATTTACTCTGAGTAGTCAGGTCAGGTCCGGACCATGTGTTGTTTGTTGTTATATTTGTTTGTCTATTTACTCTGAGTAGTCAGGTCCGGACCATGTGTTGTGTGTTGTTATATTTGTTTGTCTATTTACTCTGAGTAGTCAGGTCAGGTCCAGGCCATGTGTTGTGTGATGTTATATTTGTTTGTCTATTTACTCTGAGTAGTCAGGTCCAGACCATGTGTTGTTTGTTATATTTGTTTGTCTATTTACTCTGAGTAGTCAGGTCCAGGACATGCGATATGTTTGTTGTTATACTTGTTTGTCTATTTACTCTGAGTAGTCAGGTCCAGACCATGTGTTGTGTGCTGTAATATTTGTTTGTTTATTTACTCTGAGTAGTCAGGTCAGGTCCAGACCATGTGTTGTTTGTTGTTATATGTGTTTGTCTATTTACTCTGAGTAGTCAGGTCCAGACCATGTGATGTTTGTTGTTATACTTGTTTGTCTATTTACTCTGAGTAGTCAGGTCAGGTCCAGACCATGTGATGTTTGTTGTTATACTTGTTTGTCTATTTACTCTGAGTAGTCAGGTCCAGACCATGTGATGTTTGTTGTTATATGTGTTTGTCTATTTACTCTGAGTAGTCAGGTCAGGTCCGGACCATGTGTTGTGTGTTATTATATTTGTTTGTCTATTTACTCTGAGTAGTCAGGTCCAGACCATGTGATGTTTGTTGTTATATTTGTGTGTCTATTTACTCTGAGTAGTCAGGTCCAGACCATGTGATGTTTGTTGTTATACTTGTTTGTCTATTTACTCTGAGTAGTCAGGTCCAGACCATGTGTTGTTTGTTGTTATATGTGTTTGTCTATTTACTCTGAGTAGTCAGGTCAGGTCCAGACCATGTGTTGTTTGTTGTTATATGTGTTTGTCTATTTACTCTGAGTAGTCAGGTCCAGACCATGTTTTGTAAGTTGTATTTGTTTGTTTATTTACTCTGAGTAGTCAGGTCAAGACCATGTGTTGTGTGTTGTTATATTTGTTTGTCTATTTACTCTGAGCAGTCAGGTCAAGACCATGTGTTGTTTGTTGTATTTGTTTGTCTATTTACTCTGAGTAGTCAGGTCCAGACCATGTGTTGTGTGTTGTTAGGGGGCAGCTTTATACGACCGTAGAGGTCGAACCTTGAACAGTGGGGGCAAGTATTGACACAACATTTAAGCTTGATACAGCTCTGAATTTGGATTGTGATTAAATAGATGACACAACATAGGTTTCTGACACAGAATGAATGTGGTCTAAGAACTTAAACTTAAAAAATTATAAAAATTATAATTGGACATTTTCATATTATGGTCCAATATTTAAAATGGTTAGATTCAGCATATCATAGCACCCCAAGAATTCAATTTTTGGTGAAATCAAATAATTTTCAATTTTAGACCCTTTAGACCTCAATGTGGACAAATTTGATAACCAGGCCCAAATATTAAAAATCTAAATACATGGTAAGATTCAACGTATTGAAGAACCCCATATATTGAATTTTTGGACCCCGATTTGGACCAACTTGAAAACTGGGCCCATAATCAAAATCTAAGTACATGTTTAGATCAAGAACCCCAAGAATTCAATGTTTGTTAAAATTAAACTCAGTTTAATTTTAGACCCTTTGGACCTTAATGTAGACCAATTTGAGAACAGGACCAAAAATTAAGAATCTATATACACGGTTATATTTGGCATATAAAAAAAACCCAATAATTAATTTTTTGATGAAATCAAACAAAGTTTAATTTTGGACCCTTTTGGCCCCTCATTCCAGAACTGTTAGGGCCAAAACTCCCAAAATCAATCCCAACCTTCCTTTTGTGATCATAAACCTTGTGATAAAATTTCATAGATTTCTATTCACTTATACTAAAGTTATTGTGCAAAAACCAAGAAAAATGCTTATTTGGGACCTTTTGTGGCCCCTAATTCCTAAACTGTTGGAACCAAAACTCCCAAAATGAATCCCAACCATCCTTTGATGGTCATAAACCTTGTATTCAAATTTCATAGATTTCTTTTGACTTATACTAAAGTTATAGTGCTAAAACCAAATGTATTCAGATGACGACAACGACGCCAACGTCATACCAATATACGACAATTTTTTTAAAAATTTTGGCAGTCATATAAAAATGGTATGTTTCACATTTAGTGCAGTACTCTGATTACTTGTATGTTTTCAGTGTTGTGTCATGATGTGTCTCATTTTCTGTGTGGAACATCAGTGGTGTGTCATGATGTGTCATGTTCTGTGTTGAACATCAATGTTGTGTCCTAATATGTGTCATGTTCTGTGTTGAACATGAATGTTGTGTCATGTGTCTCATGTTCCGTGTTGAACATCAGTGTTGTTTCATGTTGTCTCTCATGTTCTGTGTTGAACTTCAGTGTTGTGTCATGATTCATATTCGTATTGAGTTAAACACCATGGTTGTGTCATGATGTGTCCCATGTTCTGTGTTGAACATCAGTGTTGAACATCAGTGTTGAACATCAGTGTTGTGTCATGATATGTCTCATGTTTTGTGATTAACATCAGTGTTGTGTCATGGTGTGTCCCATGTTCTGTGTTGAACATCAGTGTTGTGTCATGATGTCATATTGTGTGTCAAACACCAGTGGTGTGTCAAGATGTGGCTTATGTATTGTGTTGAACATCATTGTTGTGTCATGATGTGACTCATGTTTTGTGTTGAACATAACTGTAGTGTCCTGATGTGTTACATGTTCTGTGTTTTACACCAGTGTTGTGTCATGATGTGTCTCATGTTCTGTATTGAAAATCAGTGTTAAGTCATAATGTATCATGTTTTGTGTTGAACACCATTATTGTGTCATGATAAGTTTACCTACTATGTTACAAGTTTACCTACTTGATATTCAATGTTACAAGTTTACCTACTTGATATTCAATGTTACAAGTTTACATATTTGATAGTCAATGTTACAAGTTTACCTTTCGATAATCAATGTTAGCTCCGTTTGCTAGGCAAAGCTTCAATTCTTCTACTCTTCCTTTTGTAGCAGCTTCAAGGAGTTTCTGTAAGTAAGAAATGGAGTTTACATTTAACAGAATGTAAAGAAAGTAGTAACTGAAATGTTTTTCTAGATAATGCCAGAAAATAACTATACCTTAGAATGACTGATTTTGATTGCTTAATACAAGGGAGACATATGTGACAAACAATAGTTGGGGTGGGGGGGATTGAAAGTGGCGAAAAATATAGTTTTGTCAAAAGAGGTAGTGAAAAAGAAAATAGACCCAGGGGAAACCCTGCTTATGATTACATTGTATACTGTTCCTAAGTTTTGAAGAAGAAAAAGAATTTTTTTAAAACATTTCATTCTCACATAAAAAAGCTTATCTGAGTGAAAATTGTGTTTCAATATTTTCAATATAAACATGCAATATTTTACAACTTGGAAAGGAGCAGTGTAATATTTGTATGTTTGATGATATAATTTGTTTGACAGATTTACTTTGAATGTCTCTGAGCTTTCTGTTAAAGAAATAACAGTGTTGTTTTTAATATTCCCAAAAACATATTTTCAATCAAGAAAAAGAAATTAATAAAGAGTGACTATTTAATGATTAAGTAGCCTTTTTGTCAGTGGGGACATATTTGACACTTATGTGTTTTTACAGGTGTTAATCACTACTTCCAAGTTTTATGATAAACAATAGGTAAGCTCGGGTAATTAAAATGAATAGACCTCTTTTGAGTTCGTTGCATTTCCGTCAAAATCTTTTGTTTTAGTGAATATCATTCGTATGTTTAGGGGTCTTCGTCACTACTTTCCCATGTTGAGCGAGTAGTTGAAAAACATAATGCTGTATTGGACGAGTTATAATGGTTACAGTATTTTGTCCATAAAAAAGCTTCTGTCCAAGTTTCTTAAAATTCCATGAAGGTTTGACAAAAAAAATTGATGTCTAAAAAAAAAATTTAACAACAGAATGAACCTTAATGTTGACGCCATCGAGGGAATCTAGGATCACATTGTCTCGCTTTCGCGACATAAAAGTTGCAGGCTAAAAAAAATCACTCGACTGTTTGACTTTAAAGAAGAAAACATCTTACCTCATTCCAATCTTCCATATTTCCTAAAATAGAAAAATAAATGTTTAAATCTTTTGAGTAATAATTGACGGGCTGATTGTTTCTGCTAATTGAAAATTATCAACAACCACAACTCTGAAACGGTAAATACTGAAATGAGTGATACTGAGTCTCGCCTGTGTTCAGTGCTCAATTACATACCTTTAACATTTCATATTATTATACTTCACGTTAAAATGCCATATTTTGATTGGCTAATACGAGGATGTCATTTTACTCTATCACATAACTGAGAGGGTGACAATTTTTTTGAATGTTACCCTCTCCTCTAAACCAATCAAAAATCGACAATTTAAAGGACAATGGATTGAATTTACATCAAGTAGATGAATACAATGCTTAAGTTTAACGTTTTGGATCAAATTTTATTATTTAACTGTCAAAATAAAAAAAAAAACGTCTTGTTGTTTATTTCTAATACTCGTAACGTTGTTATGTACGTGACGTCATAGAAAATCCTTTTGATATAAAATTAAACTGTAAAAGACAAAAATGGTAGGACATTCAGTATAATAAATTTCATAATGTATATACCATTTCAGTTGTTTTTTCTTTATCATCCAGATACAAACAAATCTTTTAATTCTCCCCAATGATCAAGGACCATAATTCTAGAAAGGAACAAATCAAAATGACCGAAATAAAATTTCATCATTGCTTAAAGGTACAAAAAAACTCACTGAAAAATTCCATGAAGTGGTTCTCTTTTTACCATCTGGAAACTCAATTCTGGTAAAAGAAAGAAAGACTGCCTACCTTCCCAACATGTACTAGTGTAGTTGTCAGACTATTTAAGAGCGTATGGTACAGCTTTCAACAATGAGAAGTGAACACCTTAGTTACCTTTACCTTTTTATCTTTACAATGATAATTCAAAATATTTGACGTCCCAATTTAAAAGTAATTGTTACTTGACGTCAAAAGGTGATTCGGAGTCGATCTAAGGTCATTTGGAGGCAAGATACAGCTAAATACCAAAAGTGTAAATACGTTTATTGACTTCTGTAAAAAAATAAAAAGTATCATTATTTTCTCATGTTTTGGAAAAGAGGTGTTGGTACAAGTTTACCTTTATGTTTTTAAATAATATTGTTCCTGTGATTCTGTAATTTCAATGAATATACAATAACTTCTTCCAAAACGGACAATATTAAAGATTGGCTTGTTCATGTTCATGTTTTTTTAACATTAAATTTGGGTCTTCGTCGATACCATACTCATTCTAGACATTCCGTATTAGAGGACATTTCAGGAACGTCCTCTGCACTTATTGTGTTATTATTAATACTTCATCAAGATGACAAGAATAACAGTAGACAAATGGTAGAGAGTACCATTAATTGATAGAACAAAACAATAATTCGCTGAAGTCATGTTTACAAAATGTCAAAACGAGCCAAAGACCAAAAAATGACAAGGACAGTTAAGCGCATTTTATGGAGACAAAAACTGTATTCATAAAAAGGCTTCAGGGGTTTTCAATCGAAATAATAGTAAGCTAAACTAAATTAAAAGATTATTATTAGAGTTAAATCTCGTCTGTAATAGCCAAATTCACAAATGTAAAGTTGTTTATAAAAAATTATATCATGAATGATGGTTAATTGCGTTTTTTGGATTATCAGTTAAACCGCATGGTTCTATTATTCTATAGGAAAACACCCGAGACGTTAAACCGCATGGTTCTATTACCATAGGAAAACACCCGAGACATCCTAAAAATATATAGGTGCTCCTATGATTGGAGGAACATTATACAGTTGTGTACACACACATGGCGGCACGGAACACGATCGGAAAACTATTTGACGATATCTAAACGTTTCGAAACGATGTGAAAAATATCGTGCGCCACGTGGGCCATTTCTGGTGAATATGCGCTATAGGCGCAGGGCGCACGTCCTTCCCGATCACTTGGGAAAAGTTTATGACTTTGTTTACGACCCCAAGCTAATCAATGGTTACAACTGGTGTCATAATCTGTTGTTATAGGTAATCAGTTTATTGGATGGGTCATTAATGCATCAACATTAATTCATTCAAATAGAATCGGTCAGTCAGCAATTATCTTTGATGAAATGTGCACACAACAACTTGGGCACAACTGCGATGTTTACTGTAGTTTCAGGGAGGAAACGTAATGACAGAAAGTTGGAAAACCATAATAAACTTGTTGAAGACATTGTTTTACTTGTTTTCCGTAAAATAAACAGAAAATTCAGACGTATTTGTCATTGACTGCCTTCATTTTTGATAAGAAAATAACAAAATCGGCCGCCATATTGTGATCATATTTACATCATATTTACGTACTGTTTATAATCCTCCAAAGAAGGAGCACACCCGAATAAAGAAAGATAACTCAATCTGATTTTTGGAAAGTTTGCTATAGCTTGCTATAGCAATAAACTTTCTTAAGGCATCGGCCTAACCGGAAAAGAGACAGCCTAACTTACTTTAGGAAGTGTGTCCTACTTCTAGATAATGTAGTACTGGTGTTTGAAAACTAATAATAGAAAGATGCTTTTGAAATTTTGAGCTCTTCTATTTTTTCCCTAGCATTGAGTAACCCATTTACATATTCTAAAATATGTCTCCATACTTCTTGCTTAAGAATATATATGTTTAGGTATTTATTTTGAGTTATGGGAAAAGTGAGAGGGTCTTAGTAGCAGTGTTGGTAGGGTGCCTTGGTCATCTTTTTCTGTATTCTTTATTTTTGATACAATTTTTCACTGTTGCTTTATATCCTAAAATTGTGACTTTACTGAGCACAGCTGTTTTGTGCTGTATTGCCATTAAGCACTGTTTGGTGTGTATCTCCTGCCATATCATTATAAAAACCAAAAAAATATGAAGAAACCCCCCCCCCCCATTTTTTTTTCTTTTAACCCCCCTTGGAGTAATTACCCCCAAAATCAATTCCTGCCTGTTATGGTACCTTAGCTTGCAGTACAATTTCAGAGAGAGCGACACATTTAAACACAAGTCACCTTAACTTTATACGACCGCATTACTGGTTGAGCAAAACAATTGACTTTTTTAACTACAAGCTATTAGTTTGTAGTTAATGTACTCAACACATTTAATATGATTTTTGTCTATTGCCTGATAAACTACATTTAGTAATTCATCAATTCAGTTTCTCTACTATGAGTTTACAGCTACAGTGTATGAATATTTCAACAACATGGATATGAAATAGTGTATTGCTTTATGTTCGACACAAAACTTAATTATAGCTAATAGATTTATCATTAAAAATGTTTTGTATGGTCAAAGGCTGAAATAGTTTTTATATATATGCCACTTAGATCACTTTTCTCTGATCTGTAGTATATTAAATCATTAATGGCTTAAGTCATTATAAATAAATACTGTTTATATAAAGGTTCATAATACTCTGAATTAACAGCACAATTTACCTGAATCACTTTCCTCCTTTCTATATAACAGATCTATGTAGGCCACATGTATATATCTAACAGGACATTATTGTTTTTATATTTCTGTACTCTTTTCTTCAGCGTTCACTTCGTTTTAGACCTAAAAAAAAGAGTATATAAATAACATTTTGTTTGTGCTGAAAAATAACATATCTAGTCCCAGTTTCAATATAAAATAAAATAGTTCCCCCTTTATAAACACATTGGACATGTGTCTGTCTCAAGTCAAGAAGATTAACGCAAGTTGCGAGGCCAAATATTCTCCATGAAAATGAGACATGCTAATACTTATATATATGCATACCAATAAACATTGGCCTACCACTTATGGTTCAGCTTGAACTGACCAAATCACAAACAAATACATGTAAACGAAGCAAAAGTTTTAACGTCAATAGACCATTACTGAGGGGGCAGGGCCAAACAATCTCCATGGAATCTGTGATTTGTAGTAATAAGTCATGTAAGTATTGTGTATACATTGTAAGTTTCATAACATTTGGTTGAGGCAAACTTAAGTAAGAGAACGGAAACGAAAAATTCAGCAATTTTTCCTTTTGTAAAGGGGCATAACTCTAGAACAGTAAAAAGTGACACCACCAAAAAATCAATCTTGATCTGTATTTTGTGGTTATAAGCATATTGTATAAGTTTCATAACATTTGGTTGAGGCAAACTTAAGTTAGAGAACTGAAACAAAAAATTCAGCTTTTGTAAAGGGGCATAACTCTAGAACAGTTAAAATGGTTAAAGTGACACCACCAAAATTGAAATAGAGCTGCATTTTGTGGTAATAAGCATTCAGTATAAGTTTCATAACATTTGGTTGAGGCAAACTTAAGTTAGAGAATGGAAACCAACATTGGGACGTACATGTACATACGTATGAACGGACAAGGGTAAAGCTTAATGCCCCCTCTGCTACGGCAGGGGCATAAAAACGCAGAGGGAAAAAGACAGAGAATATGAAAAAATGAAAACGAGAATTTGATTGATTGCTTGATTGTTGGTTGCCTAATGTCTAGGCAAATATTTCATGCATATTCAGGACGAACGAGAACTTGAAAAGTCATGCTTAACAGATTTCCCCTGCCCTTGGTTCTCCAGTAAACATGGTGAAGAAACTTCTGAAATAAATTTAATTTTTGCACAATTTGTAGAAAACACCCACATCTTACTAATTAAAAGTATATACAAATTATTACAATGTATTAATTTGTTGGCAATTTAATAGATAAAAGGAACACTTAATGATTTATTATAAATACATGTATTAATTAGTCATTCCTTGGCTCGTTTCAAAATTTATAAAATATCATGGATGTATCTATACCATGTATACTGGCTTTCATTAAAAAAAGTTAACCATATACATCCTTTTATTCATACACATGTGATACAGTTAAAAATTAAGAATCATACAAGCTTACAATAAATTACTTCAATATTTATTGGGAAATTCAGGGCAAGTAACTTTTTTCTCGACAAGTAAAATTTAGTTTTACTAGGGGCAAGTTCTCACAACAAATATTTCCACAACCCTGTTCATTTCTTCTGTCAATCATATTTGTTTTTCATAAATTGTTTTGTTAATATAATTCAGGCTGTTTGTTTTCTCCTTTGAATTGTTCCACATTTTTCATGTCGAGGCCTTTATAAGCCAACTATATGGTATGGATATTTTTTATGTCGGGGCCTTTATAAGCCAACTATACGGTATGGATTTTTCTCATTGCTGAATCCTTACCGTTGCCTATGTTTGCTGACATCCCCTTCATATGAGTTGTTTCATTGGCATTCAAACTACATCTTATTTTCATATTATGACATTATCCTTTTATAAAAATCAAAGCACCAAATTAAAGGGTGCTATAGGCAGTTAATCAAAAACCCAAAGGCAAACTTGACCACGTTCAGATGAATTATAAGTGTAAAAAATTAGTCAAAATTTTTATCTGAGGCATTATTCTCAGCTATTTCTAAAGTATCAAATAATGCTTGTACAGTAATGTTTATGTTATGCAATCCTTCCACTTTCAAAAGTTATTTCCAATTTATATTTATAAAGATTCAATGTCTTAGATTATACACATACGCTGTCCTATGTTAGGGGAGAGTTTTGTGCCAGTTAAGATGTTTAAGCCGCCACATTCTGTATGTACCTGTCCATAGTGAGGACCCACTAATGTGGTGATTGTAGCTGTATATCATATTTATTTTTCATAATTGTTTTGTACATTTTTTTAAATTTTATTAATTTCTTGTGTATACATGTACTTCTGATTTTAGTATGATGTCCAAGTTATTGCAAGTGCTCTTTTGTTGCAACGTTGGAAATTTCTAGGCGTAAAGTTCTCCGGAACTTATTAACTACATTGTAGTTACTTTGTTCTTCCTCTGGTTTAAAAGTTCCACTGGAACAAGTGACCAGTTGAAATAGTTTACATTTTTGTTATTATGTTAAGGGGCCAGAAAAAGCAATCCTTTGGGTGAAGGAGTTTCTCTCTGTATTAAAGATCCATTGGAAACCTTCCACTGTTGTCTGCTCCAAGATCTGAATATTGTCTCTATGACACATAACCCATTTTCACAATGTTCACTCTCAATTTTTTTACGTCTCAATTAATAACTGAATTAAAATATCTTGATTACGGTTTAAGTTAACTATCTTCCATTACTAATATCATAATAAAAAAAAAAAAACATTTATTTAAACTTTCAATAACTGTTATAGTAGGAATTAAGAAAAACTTGTTTGTAACTTAAACTTGTTGAAAACATATTAAACGTTTCTCGAGCCTCGACAGTGCCTCGTTAGTCGTTACCTTTTTATTGTATCATGAGATTTTTTTCATATTATTTTCATGGGGAAATCGTTTGCCAGCATAAAGTTGCTGAAGGAATCGCATAGAATTGATTCAATAACACTTAACGAGTGTTTAAATGTGAAAAATTATAAAAGAAACATATAAAAAAGTCGTATTTTTCTGTTCCGGAAATCAAAAAGTGCTTGTAAATCAAAAACAATTACGGTGTGATATGCGTCACAGATTTGTTATTAATATTTCTACAACAAAATATGCGACTTTGAAGTTAAATAATGCCGTTCTTTAGAAAACAGTTGTTAAAGTTTTAATCACAATATTTATTGAATAACATTGAGCTTAATCAAAGCACATGTGGCATTATGTTACATTGTATACAAAAACAAACCTTTTAAAATGACCTTGACATCAACCAATCAGAAAACTACAATAACAACAACTTAATTTGACAAGCATGAAGGTTATTTGCGAGAATTCGGAATTATTTAACAAAAAAACAAATGAGCATACATTTAAGATTACTGAATAAAGATGATTTAAATAATCTCAATAATTTCAGACAAAAACCGATTAAAATGATTAATAATAAAGTACCAATGTATCATCAGAATTCTCTCAATTTAAAAGGTACGTAAATTTCGTCTTTTATGTAATTTGAAATTGCCGCCAACTTATATCAGCTGATTAAAAGACTACTGACGTATGTAATACGTATCGATGACCAACAATATTCCTACGACTTTTGCCATATGGGAAATGTAAACGACTAATCTTTATAGATTTTCGGCGATCAAATATTTCATACAGTTGATCTTTGACATCTTAGCCAACAGCACAGGGGATAATAAACTATAGAAGGACTTCTATCGAGCACTACTTCCTATGTGCAACTTCAAAACTTTTGGGAAAATCGACAACCAGTTAACATTTTTATGGTAATATTTTTTATATTCCAGAATAAAAAGTATGAAAAAGTGTCCCATTAGTTATAAATAACATGATAGCCAGCCAGATAATAAAAGTGGCACATATTTCAGCATTTATTGGGTAGACCATAAATCTAGGGTGCTCGCATAAAGCAGCTTAACTGCTTAAAAACCTCAACATTCCCTATTATGATATTGCATAACTCAATCAGTAAGTCTACGTTTAAATCTCAAGTTAAGGGAACGACCATTTAACTTCAAGGGGGGGGGGGGGGGGGGGGGGGGGAGGCGCTTATGGTTTTTTCCTAGATCCCCAATTGGATGAAAAAAAATATTCTGTTCAAGCAGATGACAAACAAAATATTCTGAATCCAGATTTTCCCCATACCTTATAGTGTCAAATTGAAAAAGATAATTTGCATGATTGATAGCCTTGAAAAACATGAAAAACTAAATAAAATTGTTCAGGCTTTGCTCGAAAGGACTCAGACAAAAACCCATACCCCCCCCCCTTTTTTTTTTAAGTTGAATGGTTGCTCCCATACATTTTTAAAAAAAACACCACTTTAAAGAATGACTTTAATAGATATAGGAAGATGTGGTGTGAGTGCCAATGAGACAACTCTCCATCCAAATAACAATTTAAAAAGTAAACCATTATAGGTTTAAGTACGGCCTTCAACACGGAGCCTTGGCTCACACCGAACAACAAGCCATAAAGGGCCCCAAAATTATTAGTGTAAAACCATTCAAACGGGAAAACCAACGGTCTAATCTATATAAACAAAACGAGAAACACGTATATATTACATAAACAAACGACAACTACTGTACATCAGATTCCTGAATTAGGACAGGTGCATGTTTCTTGATAATTTATTTACCCTCAATTTGTTTTCTTCTTGTCATGCTTGTTTCTCGGTGCTACAGTCCAACAGTTTAAGTTAAGGTGGCTCACCCCAATAGTGACCCCCGGTAGATTTTTTTTATTTTCACATATTCTGTAGATTTTTTTATGCTGAATCCAAAAATGCAAAGAAAAAAGGGGGTTACCAGGCTCGTTTCCCCCTCAAATTGAAGCGAAATGTGCGATTTTGACCCTATTTCAAAACATGTCCACCCTATCAACAACAACGGTTACATCAAATTCAAAGACTTTTAAAACCAAGTCCGTATGATTTTTATGTGAAAAAACATTAGAATTTGAAATGTAAACCTTTCCCTTTGTTGTTTTTGACTTAAAAATCCTTTTATTTTCAGATTTATGTCTAATTTATGCATTTTCTAATTTTAGTTTAAGGCAAAAAATATTGATTTAATCGATTTTTCGTAAAATTTTCCCGGTAGATTTTTTTTAAAAACAGATATGTCAAAGCTATGAACTTTTTGAGCATTTTAAGGTAAAAAAAAATGGGGGTCACCAGGCTTTTAAAAAAGTTGCAAGCTTTTGTTTAACCCCTCAACCCCATAAGGTCTGATTTCAATGCACTCCATTAATTACTTAATTATGAATTCTTTATTGATGACTTTAATAAAATATTGTTTGAAATTATATCAATAAACGATGGCTGAATATAAATGTGGTTATCGTATGACTGTTTGTTATCAAAAAGCGAAATTTTGATTCAGTCTGCGCCAAAAACTTTTTCATCTACTAGTCTGGAAACTAAATATCAAAACTTGTCCCTATATGACTATATAAAATTAAGAAATTTTTCGCTAGTCCGAATCAATATTTACTAGTCTGGGGCATTGGACTAATGGCTAACAGTGCAGACTGTTGATTATTTTGGTGAAATACGGTAATTTTGTCTGGCGCGAGTTGCTTCCCTGTAATTTATGCGAAAAATGAAGAAAGCACTCTGAATTTCTGACCGTTCGTATTTTCTGTTTTGAACACTTGTTTACATCGTCAAGGGTGCTTTCATACACGCCCGCGTTCCAAGGTCGTCAAAGCTATTTTTGAGAAGACCCCTGAAAGCGACCGTTTCCAAGGTACTCGTCGTAAGAAACATGCATTAAAATATGCGCATTGTTAAAGGGCCGAGCCACCTTAAGTGGAGACAACTCGTATCCAAAAGTTTAATTATTGATATGAAAACTTCTATGCGATCACAATTTTAAGAAAAATAAACAAAAGTAGTTTATTTCTTTTCATAACCATAGTAAATAGGTCGTTATATACTGTACTGGTAACGATATTTTTTTATAAATTCATATTTTTGTACATGTCGACTGTCGTTCTAGAAGAACCAACTTTTTTTCGATTGAAGTCTGTTTTATTTTCACTTACTTTTCTGTGTTCTCACAATATCTTGGTATATCTTAGAGTGTATATTTTAACAAAGTCGTCTGTTTTTCCATTTCTTTCACAGGAAACAGACTTTTGACAGGGGGCGCGAAATAAATCTGGTGCGCATATATTGTACAACTCGTTTCAGGACTTATTTCTCCGGAAAATCTCATGATAAATATATCAGACAAGGTTGCAGTCGCAGTGGCGGATCCAGGTTGACGTAAAGGTCGTTCACTCTCCCCTTTGAACGAAAAAAAAAGAGTTCTCATGTTACTCACGATTTATATGTTTTTTACAATAAGTTGTCCAAAAAAAAAATCGGCTCGCTCCGCTCGACGGTATATAAATTCCGTTTTTGGAAATATCCCTCTCAGTTTCAAAAATCCTGGATTCACCCCTGAGTCTAGTATACTAACTGCTTCATAGTATTAAATATTGAACAGCTGATCTTTTAAAAAAAAGCCCCAATAAAATGCATCATGGACAGGAGGCGGCTGAGAAGTTGGATGAGCCGCGGTCCTTCATTACTATAGTCTATAATTTTTCTTACTTTTTGTCCATGTTTTGCTATTCTTTATATTTTGACACCTCATTATTCTATGTCCTTTTTTTGTCTATTTGCAGTGGCGGATTCAGAGGGGGGCGTAGAGGGCGTACGCCCCCCCTTTTGCTCGGACTTTTTTTTTTTTTTTTTTATAAAATGATTTATCAGACTAGAATTCATGAACTTTGCCATTTCCCGAGTATTTAATTTGTATACGACAATTCTTTTCTTATAAAGATATTTTTCTCTGGTATTTACTGACTGTCAAAGTCATGTGATTTGCTATGGTGGAGTTGATCAGTGCGTTGAAAAAACGTCACTCGGTCATTTTGAAATTCAAATTACAGTAATACACATTGCTTAGGCTGAGGATGTCATGACAATCAAGAAACCTTCAAAGCGACACAGGATTGAGCAAGAACGTATTGACTTCTGTTTCACTATTCCACCAAAAAGAAAGTAATAGTAATACTCTATTATATAGACTATTATACTCTCATGAAAAAAAGTTCCACAATATTATTTACCTACGAAAACATGTTTAACCCCAAACACCCTAGCCTTTTTTAAAATAACATAGCTGAATAATGATCCCCAGTCAGTATTAGCTCTAGAAAGATTTCAAGTCTCAGGTACGAAGCATTTGATTTGAGGAGGCAGACTGAGATATTTGAGAGAGAAAAAATTGACTCTGATTCTTGCCTTAAACAAAAACTCTGGCCGTATCTGGATTGAAAACAAGTCTTGTCCATTTTTTGCTACTAAAAACAAAAATTTCCAACAAAATTATTTAGCATTAAATGAACATGATGAATGAAAACGGGCGTAATTTTTTGTTGCCGGGGTTTGCATGTCTGACCGGAATGTCTGTTTCGCCGGACTTATATATATTGAATACTTTTTTTCAAGACCAGACTGTAACCTGCCTGGCGGGTGTGACCTTTATGTCTGCATTTGTCGATCGTCATTCATAACTTTGTTGTCATTTCAGACACTTTCGTAGTCTTTGGTGGATTTTGAACCCCTCACTTCGGTTCCCTTAGTTATGTTGGGTGAAACATAATTAATCAAACATTTTGATAAAAACTGCTTGTTTGTCTATTTTAACACGTGTCGGTCGTATTGTAAATTTCATCGAATTTCCATGTCTATTTTTTACTGACAAGTCCTACATCAAATATATCAGTACATAGCTTTAGATCAATACTATCATTTTATGATAGACAATTTTAAAATAAGGAGAATACAGCATAAAAAATATCCAACCCTTACACTTGACAGCAACTATAAAAAAAAAAATACATGCCCCACGCCAGGAACCGTTTAAATAGTGCATATTACACTTATTTTGATGGTTTTTTTAGCCCAAAAAAGGTCTCAACAAATTTTTCGCCTCGCTCCGCTCGGCGAAATTTCAAAACTTCGTCCCCCCCCTTTCCAAAATCCTGGATCCGCCCCTGATTTGTGTCTATTCTTTATATTTAAGCACCTCATTATTCTATATCCTTTTTGTCCATTTTTCTCTATTCTGTTAACCCCATCCACGTGACCCTCCTATAGATGGGCGTTTTTTTTTTGTTCTTCGGTAGTGAGCCAGATGAGGTAAATTTCTGTTTGTATTTCTTTGCATTGGGAATATCTTCTGTCTCTCCTCTCCCTCTTCTATTTAGATATGTAGTTTAGACGACAGAGGCACATAACAAGTGTAAATGGCATTAATAAATTTATGAATGCAGATATAATAGAATGTGAGCTGAGTGATAAATGTTTTCATGGTAAGGCAAGCCTTAGTACAACATCCCTGTAGGGACGATAAGCTGTATGAATATAAAAACTACACGGACAATAACAGTAAGAAGATGACTATTTGATATTCTGGGGAGAGGAGGGGCAGGATGATTTTTTACTGATTTATTATTCCGATTTCAATTGATCTGTCGCTTAGCTTCCCATTTTTGTCAGCTCTTACCAGACCATCATATTCATATTCAAAACCATCGGACTTAGATTCAGATGCTCCATACCAAGAATCACACAAAAAAAGACACCAGTCAACCATGACTACATCTTTCATGGTCACATTCTTCAAACTGAAACAGCTTCAAAATATTTATGCATAACCATCCAATCAGATGTCAAATGGAATAAACATGTAAATAATAGAACAGCAAATGAAAATCGACAGCTAAATTTTATAAAACGTAACCTAAAAGAATCACCTAAACAAATAAAAGAAAGGGCATACATTTCGTTAGTTAGACCTAAGCTTTAGTACAGCTCTTGTGTCTGGGACCCTCACAACAAAAATCGAAACAATCAAATTGAGATGGTCCAGCGAAGAGCTGCCAGCTATACATGTAATAGATACCACAATACCAGCTCTGTCTCAAATATCCTCGAACACCTACAGTGGCCTACATTACAATTGAGACGAGTACAGACAAGACTAGTAAAATTACACACCAACATTTAGCAACCTACCCTAAAGATCTCATTAAATCAGACAACAGAACAAGACATAAGCATACCAATCACTATATAAACAAATTCAAACCAGTAAAGATTCTTACAAATTCTTATTTTATGCGCATACAATAGTACAATGGAACCTACTTCCAACCTCAGCAATCCTTTGTACAACAGTTGACGGCTTCAACAAAATGTTCAAAGAGCAGATTTCTATATCTGCTGTTTCGCAAATGTTCTAAACACTGCATACCATGTACACAGTTTTACCAAAAAATATACATAGGCAAACAATCCGTTAGTTTTCTCGTTTGAATTGATTTACATTGTCTTATCGGGGCCTATTTTAGTTGACTATGCGATATGGGCTTTGCTCATTGTTGAAGGCCGTACGGTGACCTATAGTTGTTAATGTCTGTGTCATTTTGGTCTCTTTTGGATAGTTATCTCATTGGCAATCATACCACATCTTATTTTTCAAATTATTTAAATCACTGTTATATCGTTTATTTTTTTGTTCACCAATGTAACGTAATATAGAAAAGGGGAGGTCTGGTATGGTTACAATCCATCAGAGTTCAAATGTAGTGGATTTTAGCAATTAAATCCACCCGTTCGGCCTTCAAGAATGACAAAAACTCATACCGTATAGTCGGCTATGAAAGACCCCGACATAAAAAATGTGAAACAATCCAAACGAAAACTATAACGGCCTTATTATATATAACAAAACAATTTACAAAAATCAAATATGAGTCAAAAGACATGAACCAACGACAAACACTTAACTACATGCTCCGGATTAAACACAGGCACATATTAAAAGAATATGGCAGGGTAAAACATGTTTGTGAACGCACAATCCTTCCATAAACTGGGACAGTGGCGTAATAGTACAACATAAGAACAAACTTTAAAAATCATGCAGTTGCAATAGGATAATCTTACAAGATCGGTACGAGACACAAAAACAACTAACTTTAAGACAAAAGACACAAAACACCGAAATAAGAGTATATTAAGCTACTGATTTTTTTTTCAACGCACCCCCCCCCCCCTTTCCACCCCAAAAAAAAACCAACATAAAAAAAAACAAAAAAAAAACAAAAAACAAAAAAAAAACAAATAAATATTGTTCTCACACTCTCAGACTTAAGTATCAATCAGTGCAGAACCAACGAATTTAGTCATAACAGTCTGACAAACGCGATGACCTTGCAAACCTTGTATACAGACTAGTTGTCTCTGACGGAGAGTTGTCTCTGATGTAGAGTTGTCTGTGATGTAGAGTTGTCTCTGATTAGATTTGTCTCAGTGAATAGTTGTCTCTGTGGAGAGTTGTTTCTGATGGAGAGTTGTCTCTGATTGAGAGTTGTCTCTAATGGAGAGTTGTCTCTGATGTAGAGGTGTCTCTGCTGAAGCGTTGTCTCTGATAGAGAGTTGTCTCTGATAGAGAGTTGTCTCTGTGGAGAGTTGTCTCTGATGTAGAGGTGTCTCTGCTGAAGCGTTGTCTCTGCTGGAGAGTTGTCTCTGTGGAGAGTTGTCTCTGGTGGAGAGTTGTCTCTACTGGAGAGTTATCTCTAATTGAGAGTTATCTGTAATAGAGAGTTGTCTGTGATGGAGATTTGTCTCTGATGGAGAGTTATCTCTGTTGGAAAGTTGTCTCTGATGGAGAGTTGTCTGTGATGGAAAGCTGTCTCTGATGGAGAGTTGTCTGTGATGGAAAGTTGTCTCAGATTGAAAGTTTATCTGTTGGGAAGTTGTCTCTGATGGAGAGTTGTTTCTGTGGAGAGTTGTCACCGATGGAGAGTTGTCTCTGATAGACGGTTGTCTCTGTTAGACAGTTGCCTTTAGTGGAGAGTTGTCTCTGATAGACGGTTGTCTCTGATGGAGACTTGTCTCTGATGGATAGTAATTTCTGATGGAAATTTGTCTCTGATGGAGAGTTGTCGCTACGGTAAGTTGTCTCTGTTGGAGAGTTTTCTAATAGAGAGTTGTCTGTGTTGGAGAGTTGTCTCTAATGGAGAGTTGTATGTAATAGAGAGTTGTCTGTGATGTTTATTTGTCTCTGTTGTAGAGTTGTTTCTGGTGGAGAATTGTCTCTGTTGTAGAGTTGTCTCTGATGGAGAATTGTCTCTAATGAAGAGTTGTATGTAATAGAGAGTTGTATGTGATAGAGAGTTGTCTCTGATAAAAAGATGTGTCTAATGCAGGGTTGTCTCTGATGGAGAGTTATCGCTGATGGAAAATTTTCTTTAAAGGAAAATTGTATCTGTGGAGAGGTGTCTCTGATTAATTGAGAGTTGTCTCTGGTTGAGAGTTGTCTCTTACGGAAAGTTGTCACTGACTGAGAATTGTCTCTGACGGAGAGTTGTCTCTGTTGGAAAGTTTTCTCTGATAGAAAGTTGTCTCTGACGGAGAGTTGTCTCTGTGGAGAGTTGTCACTGATTGAGAGTTGTCTCTGACGGAGAGTTTCCTCTGATAGAAAGTTGTATCTGGTGGAGATTTGTCTCTGATAGAGAGTTGTATCTGATGGGGAGTTATCTCTGATGGAAAGATGTGTCTGATTCAGGGTTGTCTCTGGTTGAGAGTTGTCTCTGGTGGAGAGTTGTTTCTGATGGAGAGTTCTCTCTCATGGAGCGTTGTCTCTGTTGTAGAGTTGTCTCTGACGGAGAGTTGTCAATGATGGAGAGTTGTCTCTGTGGAGAGTTGTCACTGATTGAGAGTTGTATCTGTGGAGAGTTGTCTCTGGTTGAGAGTTGTCACTGATGGAGAGTTGTCACTGATGGAGAGTTGTTTCTGATGGAGAGTTGTCTCTGATTGATAGTTGTCTTTGATGAAGAGTTGTCTCTGATTGATAGTTGTAACTGATGGAGAGTTGTCACTGATGAAGAGATGTCACTGGTGAAGAGTTGTCTCTGATTGAGAGTTGTCTCTGATGGGGAGATATCTCTTTGGCAATGACGTACAATTTTGTATCGAGAAACGGTATGCATCATTAATAAAAATGTTTAGCTTCATAAATCCGTTTTATGATCCTTCGTATGTTTTGTTTACTGAAAAATGAAAATTTTTGCATAACCGTTACCTAAATATTATTGGCCTTGCAGATTTGAGATCACATAGAAAAGTTTAAGAAAAGCCTGACATTTGGTTAGATAATTGCATGCGATACTTATATAAGTACTGAGAAGATACGATATGATTGCCAAAGAGATAACTCTCCACAAGAGACCAAATGACGAAGGAATTAGCAATTATAGGTCACTATAACAGATCTTCAGCAATGAGTAAAACCTTTCACCACATATTAAGCTTTAAAGGGTCTTACAGTTACAAATGTTTCAGACTGATCGAGTATTAGTTCAGACTTTTAAGTATTGTCTAGATTGTGGTCGAGTACAAATCAATACATACAAGTATGGTTAAGATTGGTCAAGTAAATGTCCAGTAAAATTTAGACTCAATCAGAATGATCGAGTAATAATCAGTACAGTAGAGTACAATTACTGGTAATTTTAGACTTTCTGGTTTGTAAAAAAGAAAGTTTTTTGAAAAATTTTGCATATGAACAAAATGTAAAAAAAAATTTACATATTTAGTGAGAGGTAATTCAGTTTATTGACATTCCGGAAGTCGCCTACTGCTAACAATCTTTACTAAATGTAGGCAAACTTAGTAGCATATTTACCCTAAAGTTGTAATTCAAATTTACGAAAAAGTTGATTTGGCCTCACAATTTCTCCATCAGTGAGGTTTCATTTATGTCCATCTTATTGCTTGTTTTAGTTAACACCAACGACCAAAGCACTATGTTTTGTCAGCGTAGGTTTTACATGTTCTAAATGCTGATTGGATGAATTGGTGGTGTGACACCATTCTGAGGAACCGTTTTACTCAAGTCCAAAATCGACCACATGAATTATCCATTACGAAATTATTTTCGTTGCAATTTAAGAAATTACTTTGAACAAGACCTATATAATACAATTCAATTACCAATATGTAACACTCTGTCGATATGCAAGTTTCAGAAACCGAGTAAAATCCAATAAGGTCAAGGCAAAGTCAATTAGTTATATTTTGGTAAAAATTGTGCATGCAACTTTGGCTTGGTTAACTAAAATGTAAAAAACGGAATGTTTTTATTAATTTCATTTTCCTAAATATTTCAAAAGTTATCCTTTTCAAAAGAAGTACATATCAACCACACGAAGGAGGGACGAAAGATACCAGATGAATAGTCAAACTAATTGATTGAAAATAAACTGACAACGCCTGGGTATTAAAATAATAAGACAAACAGACATTTCTTAAAACAGGCGAACAATTCAAAATAATCATATCGCCAATCACCAATGCATAGATTTTTCCTTCAAAATTGATTTATTGTTGACAAATATTTTTCCGTTTTGATAATGTGAAATAATGACATAGTTCAAAGTTTAAATTTTATTTTCAAATTGCCGTCTTCCTACATTTTACTACGTGTAGGATGAGAGGTTTCCGCTTCTCCGGGAATTAGATCTTTAACCATATATGTCGTGAAGTGAAGTAAAACACATGATGATGAATAAAAAACTCTTTTGACAATCATGTTACTATACAGTATATGACAGGGTCTTTGAACAATCATGTTACGATACAGTTTTTGACAGGGTCTAGACATTTTTCAGAAATGTGAACTTGAATCTTCAGTTCTGACGTTACCGATTGGACAGGCTTCAGCAAAATCATTCTTTTCCTTGTCGTCATTGAATTCTTCCGGATTTTCATTGTGATTGTGTTCTTGTAAAAGCATTATATTATTTATTTCATTGATATAAGCTTTACAGTTTCGAGTAACGAACTTACTATGTTTGATCTTTCTATAAAATTATTTGAAATTTTTTTTTTTTTAAATTCCAATTTTCGCACGGTTTAAAAAGACATTGAATCACATTTCTTAAAAGATAGAAAAAAATATCCTAGCATAATGAAGGAAAACTATTATGCTGTCATAAAACTTATCATATTTACCTTTCTGAGCAGTACGTTAGACAAATCGCCTTGCTGCCTTTAAGGCCACATCTCGATTAGTAATGCAAACAGGAAGAGGAAATATTTAGTGAAAACGAGACGACAATAAAAGTACTGACGTACTGTTAACTCTGTGTTTATTTCTTGGCCTATTTACACCCATTCCGCTTGGCACGCTTTAAGTACAAACAATTTTATTTGAATTTATATAAAGAAGGAAAATTCAAGGGAGAGAAAGGTTCGATACATGGTAATGGTATATGATTTTTGTAATTCTTATAAATATTGTGGAACTAATGAGATCTAGAAAAATAGTCTTGTTTATCAGCGTAAACAGCTATTATAAACATAAATTCTAATGAGCATTTGTTTTTATTTTAAACTTTTAAATTCGGTCAAGTCTTCGTGTTGGAGAATTAACATATCCCTAATTGTTCTGTATTTGGTGACGTCTTAGGGATAAGTGACATGTATCGAGTCCCTATTGTTAGACGCCTAATCAATAAAACTGACTGATGAATGTATATTAAGAGTGACACGACGGGATTCCAATGTGGAGATGGAACTGTTGTTTTACCATTCAGGAGCTCTCGGCCCCCGATTATTTTATTTGTCTGTTTTATTTTCTGAGTTATAACTAATTCAGGAGTATTTTTTTTTTGACCAAAAATCCACAACTGTATTACAAGCATTTAAATTGGCTTGAACCTTCATATTATTGTCATCAAATAATCAAATGTTCAATTACCTGCATAGATCTTTCTTTAAAATTGATATGATGTTGAGCTTGAATAATACATTTCCGTTTTTATGATGTAGAATGATAAAACAGTTCAAAGTTTAAGTTTTAATTTTGACATCCGCTTTGTATATGTATATGAGTAGAGGTTTCCGCTAGTCCATGAATTATTCTTTTGTTTTTGTTCAACACATTTTGTTAACTAAAAAGTTATCTTATCAAGCATGTATACCTTACCAGTTTATGACAGGGTTAAGCATTTTGTCCAAACTAAAATCATACAGCTAAAAATCTTAATTCCCCCACTCCCCAACAGGAGAGGCTTCTACACAAGCATTGATTCTTTATCTGTGTGTTTATTTAAATTGATGTACAATTTTTTGGATATATACTATATACTTATAAGCAACAAACGATACTTTCCTTTTCAATTTACAAAACAAAGTTTTTACCTGGTCTCTTAGTGTTTTTGGAAATTTCTTTCAAAAATTGAAATTTCTTACACATTTTTCAATTAAATCTCCCGGTCGACCTTTGTTTGTGATTGTTTATCTTAGAAATCATTTCAATACATTTTTTTGCCATTGATACATGTATCAATAGTTATTCGTTTTATGACATATTTGAACATATTGTTTTTAAAATAATTGCCCAATGATTCGTACGAGACCATCTATCATTTCTGTTTAATGTTTGATACAAACTAAGCATTGTGAAAGAAAAAAAAACATCATACCGCTATATTACTTATCATATGTACCTTTCTTAGAAATATGTTAGAAAAATCGCCTTGTTGCCTTTAAAAGCCTCATCTCGATTAATTGCAATACTCATAGAAGACGACTCTATATTAATACTGAACGAATAACAATGATGTGAAGAATAATAGAGTTACAAAATTAATACTGAGTTGTCTCTCTTTGTCTGTTGTTAATTGTAATTCACAAATACCAAAATTAAAATACTACAGACTTTCTGTATATAATACTCATTTGTGTAGATGTTCCATTTTTACAACCTATACATAAACAATCCTCTGAATTAAACACCCATTGTATACACCAACTTGTATTTACATTTTCATGACCAGAATATACATTTTTACTGTGTGGCATTACTTTGGCTACAGAGTATTGTATACTATTTTGTGGAGGCGCCAGGGTGACTACAGATTACCTATACACAATGGCTATCAGCTGACCTATGTTGACATAGTGTAATAAAACCCCTGGTAGCTAAACACGATTACACCACCACCTACCATTGGGAGTGACGGGGAAAAGACTCGTATTACCAATTCTCCAGTTATTAGTGCCCCACCAGTTGGCAGGTGTAGGCCTTCCCACTATAAGATGAGGTGGAGGAGGTCCCAGAGTTACCCATCTGTATACCGCACCGTTACCACTCAACACATTTTCCAAACCTGCAAATTGCAGAACTTGTCAGGCCCAAAGGAAGGGCCTAGTGAAATAATCACCCAATCACTACCAGTCTCCATGGACCTCCACATGAGAGCCCAAGTCAGCTACCAAATCTGGCTTGGGTTCTCACCTCCACAAAATGTTCATTATTGAATCATTGGAAATATTGATTTTGTTGTGCTTAGGAAAGACTCGATCTCTAAGAAAAATCGCCCTGCCGCCTTTAAAGGCCTCATCCCGATTAATGATGAACACAGGAAGAAAAACATAGGTAGTGAAAACAAAATAATAAAAGTACTGTCGTCCTCCTGTTATCTCGTAAGACCCAATATATCTTGGGTTTTTTCCTGGTCTGTCTACATGCATAGCACTTGGCAATCTTCAAGCACAAAGAATTGTTCTTGACTTAATGTTGAAGACAAAAAGGTAGAGGATTTGTTGTTTTCATACATGATTTTTGTAATTTTGAAAAAAAAAAAGGAACTATTTCTGTATTAAAAATCTCTAATATTGGAAATTTACTGTTGATGTTTCGTACTATTTCTTTATCTTAAAATTATTGTAATATTTAGGTACCTATATTATACAGTACTTGATTTGTACAAAAAAAATGGTACAGAAATAATAGCAACAGTTATCACAATATTTCATGTTTGAAAATCTCAAAAGATTAAAAATACACAAACCTTCAAAATGCGGAAAAGTTGTAACATAAAATATGTACTACTAAAATTTCAAGTACTGTAAAATACAGGTACCTAAATATAACAATGATTTTAATGTAACAAAATAGTACCGAATATAAAAAGTAGATTCCCAGTAATACAGATTTTTGGAACATAAACAGTACCTATGCAAAAGTAGCTGGGTAGTGAGATATTATAAAAAAAATATTTATTTTATTTCCCTCTTAGTGTACGTACAATGTATATATATATATATACAACTATCATACACATCATTTCAGATTTGAACGCTTTACATATATTACTAAAGCACCATTTATACCTTTCTTGGCACCTCGATTTTGGTTCATACTGTGTTTGCTATAGTGTTCAGTGTTATTTCGTGATACATGAATATAAATTCTCTATTTCTGGGTTAAGTAACGGTAAACAAAATATGGTTTCTAACTTGTTCCTTAAAATTTTTTTTGGGTCAAATTTCCATATTCGTTCAAATTGTTGGGTTTGACAATTTTAAAACATATACCGGTGGTTAATGTTATTTTGTCAAGTATTATGGTTTATACAGGATCATCAAATCAATATTGTAAGAAATACAAATGTCTGGTCAATGTATTTAAAGAGTAACACAAGAAGATTCCAATGTGGTGCAGAATCCCTTTACTGTTCTAGTGCACTCCCGACTTTTTTGTTGGACTCACAAACTTGTTTAAAATTAAGTTTATGTGTATTTTACCAATATATTGCTATAGTTTTTCGTTAACTGGTGCTAAAATAATTGTTTACATTTACATTGAGAACTATCAATATTTCACAACAAATGTAGGAAGTACTTGAACTTTGAATTTTTTTTGGTTCAAATATGAATGAAAACCACGTGACAGAAGACAATCGAAACCACGAGATATTTGTAATAGGCAAGGGTCGGTATGGGGATTACAGAATAAAGACTGATTGTTCAAATCTATAGAAAAACATAAAAAGGAAAAATATTGCAAACAAAATAGAGAAAAATAGTGAAAAATTTAAAAAAGGATAACCATGATAGAGGAAATATGCGGCTACAACATTGTTCTCAACATACTTTCCCGAGTTCACAACACTTAAAGACAGTACTTCAACTTTGACAATTGTTTGATTAAAATATGAATGAAAACCACGTGATAGAAAACACGAAAATGATATAAGTATTTGTATCTCCTAATAAATGATTAAAATAGAATTGACAAAATATTACAATACACCAGTCTAGTATAGAGGACAAATGTAGTTTTATAAAGCAGACACAAAAGATGGTATTTGTTATCTGAAACCAAACTTGATATTTCTGAACTAATAAATAGCTTATAAATAAAGGCAACAATAGTATACCTCTGTTCAAAACTCGTAAATCTATTGAAAAACATAAAATTGTGGTAACAAACTTAAACAGAGGAAAACGCATTAAATATGAGAGGAAAACAATGACACAACATTTAAATGTAACACACACAGAAACGTTTTAAGTATTAGACAAAATCCGATGAGGATAACAAATATAACATCAAAACCAAATACATGCATTTCGGATAATTGTTGTGACATGCATTACATTATCTACATTCTTTAAAAAAAAAGGTGCGTCCGTTTGATAATGGCCATGTATTTATAAAATATATTACTATCTATATGGAACAATATGAAACTTATAAAAGGATAATTACAACGGTAAGGAAAGAATTGTTTGCATTTGTTTGCCTACAATGTAATTTCACAACTTCACAATAATTGAAGACAATACTTGAACTTTGCCAATTGTTTGTTTTTATATAAATGAAAACCCCGTGACAGAAGACTACTGAATCATGAGATAGTTTTTAAAGTGTGTGGGGTTCAGAGCATAAAGACTAATGGTTAAACAAATAAAAGAGAAAAATATTGCAAAAAAAAACACAATAAAAATAGAATAAAAAGGCGGCTTGAATACTGTTCTCAAAAATCTTTCCCAGTTTCACAACAATAGAAGAAAGGACTGTACTTGAACTTTGACAATTGTTTGATTAAATATGAATGAAAACCACGTGACTGAAAACCCGGAAATGTTAGTAGTAAACATCGCCTTATGAATGATGAAAATATAATTCAATAATAATACACAAGTTTAGTTTTGAGATCAGATGTATAAACTTTGACTTTTACAAAGCAGAAACAAAACTTGATATTTCAGAAATAATAAAGAGCTTATAATTGGTGTGACATTCATAACAATGACGGCATTCGATAAAAGAGGGCGGTTTTATCTAGTATGTGTGTCCGTTTAAAAGTACGTCTGGTATTAGATTAAGGATGGTGTTCAAGTATTTTGTAAGAAAGATGTGGTCTCATCCGCTTGATTTTTTAAATTTTGATATCATGTTGTTTATATAGCTTTTGATCTTGATTACAGGGTTCACTGATAATAGAAATGTAGTAGGTTGACATGAGTATATTACCAGGTTGTAGATTATCATGAAGTTTTGGTCACACCTAGCTCTACCAGACTTTCATTTGACAATATTTTTCCCGTATTTTAATTCCTGCATTTTTCCCATTAAAGGTAGAGGATTTGCTCGTATTATGTATTTCCCGTCTATTTTTTTACGTATTTGGTTAAGGTTTTGATGTTAGTATTTTTCTCATATTAGATTACAGTATTAAAATAGAGAACAACATTCGATATTAACAAGAGAGCGCTATACAATATAAGCCACTAGCAAATCTGAGATTAAATGTTTGAATGATATATCAAACAAATGAGTATGCTTAAGCATGTTAACGAAAACAGTATATCTATCAGTGTGACAGCAACCAAGAGACACATATTAGTATATTTTACGACAATAGCGAGGTGTCTTTGCAATATTAACAGATCTACTATCAAATAGCACCTTGTCAAATAATGTGAATTAACTGACAGCAAAATTAAACTTGTTGGGAACTAATTGCTTACATTTGTTTGCCTACAAAGTACTGTTCGCAATTTTACAACCATTATAGAAATTATTTGAACTTTGACAATTGTTTGATTAAATATGAATGAAAACCAGATCTAGATGATAGAAAACAATTGAAACAACGTAACGCGATAGTTTTTAAAGTTTGTGGGGTTTACAGAATAACGACTGATAGGAGAAACATACTGAACAAAAGATAAGATAAAAATATTGCAAACAAAAATAAAAAATAATAGAAACCAAGCGGCTTGAATACTGTTTTATAGACAAAGGTGTAAGTAGGGTGTACAGAGTAAAGACTGTTTTGCTAAATGTTCATAAACACAGGAAAGAGAAAAAAACATTGCAAACAAAGTAGAGAAAAAATAAAAACAAAATAAAGAAAAGCGAAAATAAGCGGCTAGATCACTTTTCGCAACATTCTTTTTTATGTTACAACAATTGTAGACAGTACTTGAACTTTGACTATTGTTGATTAAATATGAATGAAGACCACGTGACAGAAAACACGGAAATGTTATAAGTATACATCTCATAACAGATGATGAAAATATAATTCAATAATAATACACAACAATCTAGTATTGAGGACAGATTTTTAAACTTTGACCTTTGACAAAGTTGATATTTCCTATCTGAAATATAAATGAACAACTTATACGTGTTGTGACATTCATTACAATGCCGGAATTCGATACAAAAAAGGGGGAGGGGATGTTCGTTTTATAGTACATCCCGTATCAGATTTTTTTATTTTAAATATTTTAACAGGCAATTGTGTTAAGATCCACTTATAAAATAGGACAATTTTGATATCATTTTGCTGCGATAGCTTTTGCTCATATTTACATGATTCACTGAACAGATAAATGTGATCATTTAAAATTAGTACGTTTACCATAAAGTATGGTCATACTAGACTGGCACCAACTGTTATTTGACAATATACATGTAGGACTTATAGTTGCGATGTCAGTTAATTCTCGATAAAAAGAAAATAATCAGAAGCCATATTATTACGTATACAATAAACAAACCATCAGCATAAGTTTGGTCACTTATGCAGGTTGTAAGCTTTTGAATGTTGCGTTCATTGAAATAGTGAAAAACACTAAAATCAGAAACGGAATTAAACTGTCACTGTTATTGACTTTTTTTGCAATAATTATTCACCCATTACTATTAAAATAATATATGGTATGTTCATCAAATTTAATGTCAATATTTGTGTATTCACTTCTATTCTTAACCAGTTCCATAACACGGCGTCGCATACGCTATTTACCTTATAAACTTTATAATATAAGACCAAATGTATCCCATTCATCAGCAATTCCCCCTCTTAAATCGCCATTTTACCAGCTTCTCATTGATTCATATTTTTCAGGTCGGGGCTTTTTATATCCGATGTACGGTTGTTTGTAATTGCTTACATCCAATCAATTTGAACCTTGGTGGATAAGTTTCTCATTTGCGATCATACTATTTATCCTTATCTTTATATTATCGCACCGTTAGTGGTACTATATATTGTCCTTTTCTTTATGATAGCATCATGCAAAGTTAACATTTGTTTCTCGTTTTGTCTAAATTTCACGCTGTTCATATGGTTACTACACTATTGATTGACTGTTCAATGTAAAAAAAACCATTAGAGGCTGATGAGCAAAACCTATTGAAAAAAAGAACAGAAAAATTAATGCAAACAGAATAAATAATAGTTAAAAAGATTGAACACGCAATACAGATAAAGAAAATTGGGCGGCTAGAATACTGTTCTCATACTTTTCTTAATTTTACAACAACTGTAGACAGTATATTCCCTTGCTTAGTGTTATCTATAAGGTATCTATTTTGTCCTTTGGTCCTTTTGTCCATTATTCTCTTTACTGTAAACACATTAGGCCAGACTTTTTAGAATCTGTTTAGCCGATACCAACTTTCCCGTTTTCGGAATAGAAATAAAAGTAGTGCTTCTTACATTCATTTTTATTTTCTCCACCTGTTACGGAATCCTCAGAACAAAATAAAATCTGTTGTTTACGATAATCGCTTTCAGTCGCTTTCGTCATCGGTAATATTTTTTTTTTACCAAGTCGGTTAAACACTTATTTTCATTTAAAAGTAAAGTAAATAAAGGCATAATTAGTTATCAAAGGTACCAGGAGTATAATTTAGTACGCCAGACGCGCGTTTCGTCTACACAAGACTCATCAGTGACGCTCATATCAAAATATTTGTAAAGCTTACAAAGTTGAAGAGCATTGAGGATCCAAACGATCATTTTGTTCAAAAAAGCTGGTGGCATGTTTTTCATACTTGTTACACGAGAGCGTACATTAATTCATTCTAACTTTCGGCAAAATTAATTATTACTCCTTCATAACATGACGAATTTAGCCTGAAGTAAACTTATTATCCGTGTATTGCATGATTGGCACTGCTGACAGACACAAATTGATCCCAAAAGGAAAATTTCGCATTTCGCATTTCACAACATATTTTTTTGATAGATCTTCTAGGTTAATGTATATATTTCCATTGTTTCAATTTATAAGTTAAAGTTGCTTAACCCGGAGACAATTACACCAGAGACATATATACACATGTTTATATTTGTCTCTGCATACACTAATAGTTATCAAAAGTACCAGGATTATAATTTTATACGCCAGACGCGCGTTTCGTCTACATAAGACTCATCAGTGACGCTCAGATCAAAATGGTTAAAAAGCCAAACAAATACAAAGTTGAAGAGCATTGAGGACCCAAAATTCCAAAAAGTTGTGCCAAATACGGCTTAGGTAATCTACTCCTGGGGTAAGAAAATCCTTAGTTTTTCGAAAAATTCAAAGTTTTGTAACAGAAAATTTATAAAAATTACCATATAATTGATATTCATGTCAACACCGAAGTGCTGACTACTGGGCTGGTGATACCCTCGGGGACGAAACGTCCAGTTCCTAACCGGGTGAGAGGCGTTTACATTTATAGTGTATATGCAGCGAGGATGTTATATTTGAATGGTGCCATGGATCTTTATTAGAGGAAATACAGAATCAAAACATAGTTTTTATATTCATATAAATAGAAGGGTTATACTGGTCTGTTCTAATTTCATTGTTCTTGTATTTTGATAAATTTCTAACAAAAAGAAATATAAAAAAGCTACTTATTATCGGTTTATTTTAAATTTTTATTATTGCCTGGACCAATTTTGCACCTTTTTTTATTTGTCCCCTCGACCTTAATTTTCTACAAATTTTTCTCGTTAAACAGATAAAAAAAAGTCTGGCCTTTTGTTATAAGTACATATAACTCAGATTTCGTTTTACTTCATTGAAATATTGAACTCTGTTTTCATTTATTTATATTCAGATCCTATGCAAGGGACTTCCAAGAAAAATGTCATTTTCGTTATTTTTTTAGAGCTAAAAATGGTTCTTTTTAATTAAAAATATTCGAAAACTCATTGATCTTTCAACAAACAAGAATACTAAGTGTCATCCTATATTTATTTTTTTACTATTTTATAGAAAGAAAGTTGCACGTCAAACCGATTAATAACAGCCGGTTGGATTGTAAATATCTAATAACTAATTACTTTTTTCTCCAAATAATCATATCTGAGATAAAATATATCGTCTTTAGCATACTGGAAAAAATTGACTGGATAAAGTTTGACAACTCTTACTCTTTTGAAGAGAACGTGAAAAAATGTAGATAGTATACTTGAACTTTGACCATGTTGACAATTTTGTAATTATAGGGGGCAAGGGGTTTAACTGTTATGCTGTTATGGGGCAATTTATTTTCTTTGTAATCTATTATTCTGAAAATATGTTTGCTGTTAGCTGTTATTGTCTTATTCAATGTTAGCTGGACTATTAGGTTTTTTTGTTATCTGTTATTGTGATAATATATTTGCTACTAACTGTTATTGAAAATTCGTATGTTAAAATCATTTTTTGACAGCCAATATTCGGTAGAAATTGAAGATTATTGAACATTGGGGTTTACCACTAGTAATGTGGTGGTCCCGTATTCGGTTAAGGATTTCATTAATATATACCCATCACAGATCAACACATAAACATATTAATATCTGTGAGATCCAGGACAACTCCAGTATATCTTATGATTATCCTTTGTTATAAAATCATTTTTTATGAACATGTAGCTTGCTCTTCGGTGTGAGCCAAGGCTCCGTGTTGAAGGCTGTTTTTGTTTACCTACAATGGTTTACTTTTATAAGTTGTTACTTGGATGGAGAGTTTTCTCATTGACACTCAAACCACGTTTTCCTATAGCTATGTATTTAGAATTATTTTTTTTGGATGGGGATAAATTAATGTTCCTTGTTTCCCGTACGTACATATTAAATTCGAGCATTTCTTAATACATGTAATGACAAAAAGGAAAATATATCGGGCCAGGGATATCTGATGAGGATCTCAATTAAGAACTACATGAAGGTCTTTATTACCAGTTAACATTTTATATAATAAAGTACACATACTTAGATCTGTCGTTCTTTTCAAAGCAGAACCAAATACATTGTACAATGAAAGTTCAAACCATGTACTGGGTTTCGAAGCTGCACATAACTCATAACAAACAAAGATTTATTTCGTCTTTAAGCCATTGTTCCACTACTAAACTACATGTATGTATTCTACTTAATAGTACACTTGGTACACTCAACAACCTGATAATAAGTTGTTCAAATAAGGCCTTTGAAAATAGTGGAATCATTGGAGTGTCAAAATTATTCTGAAGTACTTGAAAAATTGCATGCTTACAATTTGTGCTTTCGATTTTTTTACCCTATTTACCACTGTGCCTCGTAGTCTTATTAAGTAAAGAAATCACACACCTAATGCATTGAACGTGCATTTAAAAAAAAACAGAATGCAAATATATATATCCAAACTCTTTCGGGCCATTTTTTAGTAATAACAAACAAAGGAACTATGTCAATTGGACCTGCTTTGATACCATAACTGCCCTTTAATTTTTACTAGATATCATTTTTGTCTGCTATGGAGTTTACGTATATATAATTTTCAAGCTATCAGAATTCCAATGGGGAATAACTGTGCACCACTTATTGCTGACCTGTTTCTGTATTGTTTTGAGTTACAATAAATAAAAAAAAATCAGCAACGGAAAGGATTGTGCTTGATTTTCATATGATGGAGACATAATCTTTCAAGCAGTCAAGGACCTGACTTATTTTAATATCTTATTTACTGTTATATGTTTTTGTCCATTTTAATTCCTTGTTATCGGTTATAAGCCAAATCAATTTGCTGTTATTGGGACCCCCTTGCCCCCCTCATTAAATATGAATGAAAACCACGTGCCAGAAATGTAATAACTATATGTATATCCTAATGAATAATAAAAGCCTCAGTACATGTTTTGAGAACAAATATATAAACGTTGACTTTTAGAAAGCAAAAATTAAAGTTGATATTTCCTATCTGAAATAATGAAGAGTTTGTGATTGTTTTAACATCCATAACAATGCCATCAATCGATAAATAGGGGGCTGTTTTCTGGTCTGTGCGTTTGTTTGGTAGTTCGCCCAGTATTGGTTTACGGTTTTCGTTTAAGTGTTTTATTAAGAAGGTCACATCCATCACAATGTTGTGTTACTGATATAGCTTTTGATCTCGGATTACATGGAAACTGAGAAGAGAAATTGGACAGTTTGAAAAACAACATTTTCAGGTTAAAGTTTACCATGTAGTTTTTGATCACACAAGCTGGTACCTGAACTTCAATAAAATAACCCAGAATTATTATAACTTAAATTATACTTGAACTTAAAGTTTATCTAGAAAAGTATATCGGTACATAACATGTAACTTCCACTCAACTTTTGAATCAACTCTTTCTTCAACATAAACTCAAATTTCAACTCGTGTTGTTAAGTTATGGACATACATTTTAAAGTAATGTGCACTATAATGAAACTCATACAAACTATTTTGAAAGTCGTGCGTACTAGTTTGAAGCGCCAAGTTGCATGTAACAATATTAAAGTCATTCACAAGAGTGTTATTGTCGTTTGAATACTTTCTTTGAATCCGTGCATATCAGTTTAAAAGTTGTACACTAGAGTCTAAGAGTCGTATGCACCTTTGGACGTCATGTGGATCAGTTTCTTAACTTTTATGCACCAGTTTAAGTTTTCCGCAAACGACATTATCTGTTGTTTTATAAAACGAAAGGGGATACCAAACGAACAAGAATTATTTACCTAAGTAAAAGATGAATTTAGTTTGATCTGCTGTATGAAGTATCAAATAAGTTAAAATTGTAAAGAATGAAACGCACAAAAGTCTTTGTTTTACCATTTTTGGTATATGGATTCGAGGACTGGAATCGTGTTGAGACATACTCTATTACTATAGAGTTTTGTTTGTAAAACATTGTCCAGTTTGACATCAAAGTCAATCATCAGTTGTTAACATAAGCTAAGGAATAGGAAATGTCTTGGACAGTAGTTTTACATATTAAATGGGTATTTGTACTATTAAGATTTGACTCGACAAACGACGGCCAAATATAATCGTACCATCAACTATCTTTTTTTGCAGCTTTCCCGAATTAAATCACCACTTATTGCTGACCTGTTTCTGTATTGTTTTGAGTTACAATAAATAAAAAAAAATCAGCAACGGAAAGGATTGTGCTTGATTTTCATATGATGGAGACATAATCTTTCAAGCAGTCAAGGACCTGACTTATTTTAATATCTTATTTACTGTTATATGTTTTTGTCCATTTTAATTCCTTGTTATCGGTTATAAGCCAAATCAATTTGCTGTTATTGGGACCCCCTTGCCCCCCTCATTAAATATGAATGAAAACCACGTGCCAGAAATGTAATAACTATATGTATATCCTAATGAATAATAAAAGCCTCAGTACATGTTTTGAGAACAAATATATAAACGTTGACTTTTAGAAAGCAAAAATTAAAGTTGATATTTCCTATCTGAAATAATGAAGAGTTTGTGATTGTTTTAACATCCATAACAATGCCATCAATCGATAAATAGGGGGCTGTTTTCTGGTCTGTGCGTTTGTTTGGTAGTTCGCCCAGTATTGGTTTACGGTTTTCGTTTAAGTGTTTTATTAAGAAGGTCACATCCATCACAATGTTGTGTTACTGATATAGCTTTTGATCTCGGATTACATGGAAACTGAGAAGAGAAATTGGACAGTTTGAAAAACAACATTTTCAGGTTAAAGTTTACCATGTAGTTTTTGATCACACAAGCTGGTACCTGAACTTCAATAAAATAACCCAGAATTATTTTAACTTAAATTATACTTGAACTTAAAGTTTATCTGGAAAAGTATATCGATACATAACATGTAACTTCCACTCAACTTTTGAATCAACTCTTTCTTCAACATAAACTCAAATTTCAACTCGTGTTGTTAAGTTATGGACATACATTTTAAAGTAATGTGCACTATAATGAAACTCATACAAACTATTTTGAAAGTCGTGCGTATTAGTTTGAAGCGCCAAGTTGCATGTAACAATATTAAAGTCATTCACAAGAGTGTTATTGTCGTTTGAATACTTTCTTTGAATCCGTGCATATCAGTTTAAAAGTTGTACACTAGAGTCTAAGAGTCGTATGCACCTTTGGACGTCATGTGGATCAGTTTCTTAACTTTTATGCACCAGTTTAAGTTTTCCGCAAACGACATTATCTGTTGTTTTATAAAACGAAAGGGGATACCAAACGAACAAGAATTATTTACCTAAGTAAAAGATGAATTTAATTTGATCTGCTGTATGAAGTATCAAATAAGTTAAAATTGTAAAGAACGAAACGCACAAAAGTCTTTGTTTTACCATTTTTGGTATATGGATTCGAGGACTGGAATCGTGTTGAGACATACTCTATTACTATAGAGTTTTGTTTGTAAAACATTGTCCAGTTTGACATCAAAGTCAATCATCAGTTGTTAACATAAGCTAAGGAATAGGAAATGTCTTGGACAGTAGTTTTACATATTAAATGGGTATTTGTACTATTAAGATTTGACTCGACAAACGACGGCCAAATCTAATCGTACCATCAACTATCTTTTTTTGCAGCTTTCCCGAATCACTCCGTAAGCACTTGGCATTTCAGATTAAGAGTTTAAAATCTCGACTGTTGGTCGTGTGTCCGGTTGAAGTAGCTGGAGCTCTTTTTTTTTAACTATAAATCTAATCTGATGTGTCAATCTAATATACTGACGGACTTTAAAAACGCGACACACATTTTCTTCATTTTTTTTTTACAAATTCATGATTGATCCTCATATAACAAATCCAAAAAAGAATGTAAGTCTACCACAATTCTTTCTGTTTTGAGAAAAAAAGTCGCACGAATTTCCTCAAGCAAAATTTCAAACCAATAAATAATGTTTTAAATGGTATTTTCTTCGTGAAACAATTCTTTCAATTAATACCCAGTTGCATCTTTGTAGTGCCGAGATTGATTGACCATTTCGTATGTTGATGTATTTTTGTTATATGTGTCGTCAGGTTGCGGTCTAATTGACGCATTTCTTATGCTGATGTATTGTTGTTAGTTGTGTCGTCATTTCTTTGTCGAATTGAATTATTTCTTATGTCGATGTATGTTGGTTATGTGTGTTGTCGGTTTTCTGTCTAATTGACGTATTTCGCATGTTGATTGATGTGTTATAGTTATTTGTGTCGTCATGTTTCTGTCTAATTGACGCTTTTCGTATGTTGATGTATTATAGTTATTTGTATCGTCATGTTTCTGTCTAATTGACGCTTTTCGTATGATGATGTATTTAAGTTATTTGTGTCGTCAGGTTGCTGTCTAATTGACGTATTTCACATGTTGATTGATGTATTATAGATATTTGTGTCGTCATGGTTTTGTCTTATTGACCTTTTCGTATGTTGATGTATTTTTGTTATTTGTGTCGTCAAGTTTCTGTCGCATTGACTTATTTCTTATGTCGATGTATTACGTGTGTCGTCGATTTTCTGTCTAATTGACGTATTTCGCATGTTGATTGATATATTAAAGTTATTTATGTCGTTATGTTTCTGTCTAGTTGACCTTTTCGTATGTTGATGTATTTTTGTTATTTGTGTCGTCAGGTTTCTGTCGCATTGACTTATTTCTTATGTCGATGTATGTTGGTTATGTGTGTCGTCGGTTTTCTGTCCAAATGACCTTTTCGTATGTTGGTTATTTGTGTCGTCAGGTTGCTGTTGCATTGACTTATTTCGTATGTTGATGTACTTTGGTTATTTGTGTAGTCAGGTTTCTGTCTACTTGACGTATTTCGTAAGTTAATGTATTTTTGTTATTTGTGTCGTCAAGTTTCTGTCGCATTGACTTATTTCTTATGTCGATGTATGTTGGTTAGTTGTGTCGTCATTTCTCTGTCGCATTGACTTATTTCTTTTGTCGATGTATGTTGGTTATTTGTGTCGTCGGTTTTCTGTCTAATTGACGTATTTCGCATGTTGATTGATGTATTATAGTTATTTTTGACGTTATGTTTCTGTCTTATTGACCTTTTCGTATGTTGATGTATTTTTGTTATTTGTGTCGTCAGGTTTCTGTTTTATTGACGCATTTCACATGTTGATTGATATATTAAAGTTATTTTTGACGTTATGTTTCTGTCTTATTGACCTTTTCGTATGTTGATGTATTTTTGTTATTTGTGTCGTCAAGTTTCTGTCGCATTGACTTATTTCTTATGTCGATGTATGTTGGTTATGTGTGTCGTCGGTTTTCTGTCTAATTGAAGCTTTTCGTATGTTGATGTATTTTTGTTATTTGTGTCGTCATGTTTCTGTCTTGTTGATGTATTTCGTATGTTGGTGTATTTTAGTTATTTATGTTGTGAGGTTGCTGTCTAATTGTCATATTAATTTCACATAAACGAACAGAAATTGATTAGACGAAAAAGTACATATTTTCATGTGTTTGTTTTTCTTGCTTGAAAAGTGTGCAACGTAACAAAACTGATCTTCGTGAATGCTAAACTTGTTTTTGTTAAAAAAAAAAAAGGATGATCATCATATATTACTAAATTGAACGTCAAATATACTATCATGATACATGTATCTGACTTGCTTAAAGTGCAAATTACAAAAAGGAAAATTTGGGTTAAAAATGGACAATAAATAAAAGATCAAATGAGTCTTGGTTGGATAATACATTTAGGTTTTATATTTTCACAGCAAACTGGATGCATATTGTTTAAACATTAAAGTTCTATATTGTCAATACAGTTCTTTCGTGGTTTTACAGACAAAAGAGCATCAGTATGAATAAGAATGCAATGATTGTTGTTGTTATTTCGTCATGTTGATGGAATATTGATACAATGTCTTGGTCTTCTCATCCTATCGGACCAGATTTTTTAATAAGTGGTACCATTGGTTTGTAACTTTACTGGCGATCAACTCCGTCGATCGAATATCATTACTCGATATTGTTTGGTGTCATTGATAAAATCTTTGTGCCAATAATGAAACGAACCGTGGTGTAGTGGTAAGTGCATCGGACTACTAACACAAATGTTCCTGGTTCGATTCCCGTTTGGGATGAAAATTTCAGGAACTCAATTTTCGGCTCTCCCTTGACATCATTTGCGAGTATGGTCTGGAGGAAACGAATATAGTCCATCGGACGGGGACGATAAATGGCTGATCCGTGTTAGGAAAGAGCCATATCTCTTGCACGTTTAAGACACCCTTGTAGATTTCGAAAAAGAGTAGGCTAATGTCGCTACACTGCAGCACTCGCACCCGCAAAGTGGAAAGGGATTAATATAAGTTGTAAAACTTGTTTCCTAATCCACTATAAATAAATATGTTTAAACTAATGAAACGTGACTCGCTGGTCTTTGATGTTAAAATGTTATCCTCTTCTCGTCCCTTTTCACACATAAAAATGTCGTTTTCAGAGGTCTAAAAATATAGCGAGTTCAACATCTCGTGACTGGACTAGACGGATTAAGAAAAAAATAATACCGCTCAACTGTATCAAGGATTTGATATTTATAAATATGTGCAACTTAACTTTTTTTGTCAAGATGTATTTCCCGCAGAGATATTCATTTGGCATCCAACTTAACATTGAAGTTAGTTTTTCAGACTATTATTCAAATTAACATAACTGCCGTAAGTTTCAGTTTGTGATCAATTCCCAGTCAAATGAATAAAAAAAAACTCATCATAGATACCAGCAGCCAGATGAGTTAAGCAAGAATAGAGAAAAGTGCATTAAAAACATCAGGAATAGATTAATTCATTTAGATAGATTACTTTTATTTCAAATAGGGGACCCTTCATAGGCTTAGTCAGTATATTAATTTTTATATCAAGCAATTGCAATAGACAATACATAAGAATAGAAAAAAACCAAAAAACCATGTCGAATTGATTGAATAAGATATGGAGTCACGTAAACCATTATGTTTTGTGTTTATTACCATGAACCAGAAGCAGCATCATATCCATTATAAAAATAGTTTTTGAGTCAAGTCCTTTCTTGTGGCTGATGCATCTGAACCAATAGAATTGGTGTTCATATGCAGGAGTTACCAAGGGCAGATGCTTAAAGGATAAAGATGATTTCTGATTGATCTCGAGAACACGATTACCAGATATCAATTGATACAGGAGATTGCAGGGTTCTCTGGAGGACAAAAAGTCAAGATAACAATAAATTGTCTGAAAATGGTGATTTCCGATTGATCCCGAAAACATGAAAACCAAGCATTGTCTGATAATAGTGATTTACGATTGATCTCTAGAACATAATAATCAGATCTTGTCTGATAATTGTTATTTTTAATTGATCCCAACCACATGATGACCAGACATTGTCTTAAACTGGTTAATTCAGATTGCATATTTTAACATTGCCATAAAAGCGCGAGGTTTGGCTAGCTGCAAAACCAAGTTCAAACCACCATTTTATTTACTTGGAATGTCCTGTACCAAGTCAGGAAAATGGCCATTGTTATATATAGTTTGTTTCTTTTTATGTTACATTTTAGTAATGTGTTTCTGTGTCGTAGGTCTCCTCTTATATTGATGTGATTCCCTCGGTTTTAGTTTGGAGCCCGGATTTTTTTCTGACAATTGATGAATTTCGAACAGCGGTATACTATGTTTGCCTTTATGTAACTCAATATTTGGACAATGTATGAAAAAGTCCACGGCTTTTTCTTCTGCAAACAACAAGGAACAATATTTGAAAAACTTAGACACTTCAATATATTCATGGTGATGTAAAATTATTTCTGTAATATCATATGTGTTATCATCAACTTACACTCTTTAAAATGGTTTACATGCACACATTGCAACAGCTTTGTCCCTTCATGGTTTATTGCTTGTTTTTATTTTGATAAAAACAACTGGCAAATATTTCAAGAAATACAGTGAACTAGTCAGACTATCAAACAGCTACCAATAATTATTAAAATTTTCCTTTTATTATGAAAATTAATGAAACAAGATGGTGGATATATGTTAAAAATTGTGGGACAGATACATAACAAAACAATATTCCAGCCATGAAGTGGTAACTAAATGATAATTCTGTGAATATATATATGGCATCAACACATGATGCCCTTATTGACAAATATTTCTTACATCTTTCTTATCAAAAACAAAGAGAAAATGTTTTCCGGTTTTGTCTCATGTTTCTCAAGGCACTATTCCCTTACTGAAAAAATCAACCTTCTGCAGACATTTCCTGCAAGTCTGCTGCAAACTCGCAGCAGACTTGCAGCGAACACAGAGTCCGTATTTGCGGCGTGTTTGCTGCCAATATGCTGCAAACAATTTACCTTGCAAATGAGTGTTTTCTGCATACCTGCTGCAAACGTTTATATGCAAATGAGTGTTTGCTGCAGACCTGCTGCAAACGTTTATATGCAAATGAGTGTTTGCTGCAGACCTGCTGCAAACATATTTATACAAATTAATCTCCCTCCTGCGTGTTTGCTGCAGACCTGCTGCAAATATCAATATGCAAATGAGTGTTTGCTGCAGGCCTGCTTCAAACATATTAATGCAAATTAATCTCTTTGCTGCGTATTTGGTGCAGACCTGCTGCAAACATATTTATTCAAATCAATCTTTTTCCTGCGTGTTTGCTGCAAACTTGCAAGAACTACACACGTTATACAATTAACCAATGTCATGCTGTGTACACATCATATTTACTATATCACATAGCAAATTCTGAAAAAAGATATGTTACATCCATACATATAATAATTCAATTACTTTATCATCGGAAAAATTATCATTGCATAAGTTTATACCTTTCAATAAGTTAGATTAATTCCATGTACGTTCTCAAATGAATAACATGCATGAATCTTAAATTCAAAAAAAGGTTTATTTGAAATTTATTTTGTGCATATATTTAACAGCTAGTTAAATTAAAATTGTCAAAAAATTCAAGTAGACTTAAAACAAAATATTTCGTAAGTTATAATCTCTAAGCATATGAGGGAGTACTGTATATTGCATGTCTACTTATTTGAAAATGTATTTCAAACCTCATGCAGATATCTGTGGAGCCGCCGGGAAAGAATTTCACAAGTTAACATTCTATGCTCAATTTGAACTCAAAATCAATGTCTTTGAAAACTTATCTGTTAATTTCCCATTTATAAGCCTTTTTGAAAACTAATATATATCACGACACAAACATCACCAACATTTTCAAATTTCAAATCTTTATCTTGCAGGAAGTTACCAATAGGCATGCTCAGTCGTTTTATGTAGTTTTTTGCAATGCTTTTGAAAACATATAAAATTGTCAAAGATTTCTGCAATCTAGCTGCGAACCTCTCTTAAATTTTAGTTTTTCCTGCAAAAAGCTGCAATGTTTGTAGGAGGTTTGCAGCTAGCTGCAAACACCTGCAAACATTATTTTAAGGGTTCCTGCAAGTTTTTTGTTTGCAGCAGACCTGCAGCAAGTTTGCAGCAAATCTGCTGCAAACATTTCAGTTCTGTAATATACAAGTTTTCTTGATTTCCATGCAAGAATAGCTACATGTTTATAAAGTTTAACATATATTTGTTATAGTATGTAAATAGCAATTAGATGAGTAGTAAGGTATTACCAATATTACTATTACAGTGTTATTTGCATTTGAATCCTTTTGAGAAAAAAACCCAGTAATTATACATTTACATATTGGTCAAATCTTTAACGTTAGTCCAACATTTTCCACTTGGTTCACATTCTTCATCTTGCTGTCTATAGTTTTACGAATAAATAGTTTCAACCTGAATTTCACAAATTTATGTTTCTATTATAGAAGATCGACTGCATATCTGTTGCTTTGGTAGACTGTGTACTTCTGATGATATATTTCTCTATTGTGGTGGAACATTGATTTAGTGGTCAATTTCAACTTCAATCGTCATCCCTAAAATAAAATTACAAGCTCCTTATTGAATGAAAGGACGAGAACAGTTTAACAAAGTGCAATTGGTATGTCATGCCATAGGTGTCCCACAGAATGAATTACGAGAAATTAGAATTGCCACTGGAATTTTAGGGCGTATTAAATAACACATTTTAATATACAACATACAGAATTAATAAATGGCTTTGTAAGGGTTCTTACACAAAGCATCTGTATTGTCATATCCATTCTTACCCGAAATGGCTACGTTTCAATTTATCAACTAAGTACAACCAAACAGATGCCCCATTTTACTATCAGTTTGAAGAAGACTAAACATGACCATATTTCTATTCCTGAGTCACCCTTGTTATAACTGTTTCAAATTATACTTCAAATACAAGTTTTCCAGAAAAACTCTTTTATCACTGGTAGAATCAGTAGGCGCAGCCAGAATGACTACTCATATCAGGTTACGGAATGCATACAACTTATCGAAACATGGTCTAAGCAAAACTAAACTTTGATAAATAATTAAGTCTGCATACATTTATATTTTAATACAAACAAGTCTCAATTCAGCCTTATTCTTATACAAACAATTCTAGGAATGGTTATTGTCATTATAATGAAATCATGAAAATAGCCCAGATTATATTAATGGACATCAAACATTACAGGAAAAACAAAAAAGGCTCAGAAATAGAAAAAAAAACAAAAAAAAATGTTAAACGTATATTTACCTAATATTTCATTTTCAATTGATTTCACTTCCTCTGCAGAAATAGTTTTAGCCAAAATGTTATTTAGATGATCTGTATACAGCCTTGTTGGTGTGTTATGACGATCAAACCTTTTTAAAATGTCACCTGACATATTACTTAGCTCATTAAAACGTGTTTCGTCAAGTTTAAATATCCTCGAGTGTTGTAGTTCATTTCTCGTAAGTCTAATGCGCTCAATATCATCCTCAATCGCTATGTCTGTTGTCTGAATTGTTTGCCATGATCCTCCCCAAGAATTACTAGGAATGTGTTTATTTAGTTTCCTGTGTTCACGATATAAATATGTTATATCACAATCGGTCCTTGTGCATACATTTGCTTTATCTTGTTTTAAGAGGTCATATAAAACATCAGCAAAAATATTCAGCGCAATCATTCCCATCTTTGTAAAATTTATTTCCTCTTTGGTGAACTGAAATGAATATATGATTATAACGAAAAGTGATTTAAAATATGAAAAAGGTCAATGTACTTTAACGTTCATCAACCTAATGACAATTCACGTCAAATGCTGAACACATACTACCCACACGTGTTAGGCTGTCTGTGTATTCTTGTCGACTCATAAAAGTGTACATACAATGCTGAACACACACTTATAACCTCACATATTAAGACTTTGACTACTCATATCAGGTTACGGAATGCATACAACTTATCGAAACATGGTCTAAGCAAAACTAAACTTTGATAAATAATTAAGTCTGCATACATTTATATTTTAATACAAACAAGTCTCAATTCAGCCTTATTCTTATACAAACAATTCTAGGAATGGTTATTGTCATTATAATGAAATCATGAAAATAGCCCAGATTATATTAATGGACATCAAACATTACAGGAAAAACAAAAAAGGCTCAGAAATAGAAAAAAAAACAAAAAAAAATGTTAAACGTATATTTACCTAATATTTCATTTTCAATTGATTTCACTTCCTCTGCAGAAATAGTTTTAGCCAAAATGTTATTTAGATGATCTGTATACAGCCTTGTTGGTGTGTTATGACGATCAAACTTTTTTAAAATGTCACCTGACATATTACTTAGCTCATTAAAACGTGTTTCGTCAAGTTTAAATATCCTCGAGTGTTGTAGTTCATTTCTCGTAAGTCTAATGCGCTCAATATCATCTCCAATCGCTATGTCTGTTGTCTGAATTGTTTGCCATGATCCTCCCCAAGAATTACTAGGAATGTGTTTATTTAGTTTCCTGTGTTCACGATATAAATATGTTATATCACAATCGGTCCTTGTGCATACATTTGCTTTATCTTGTTTTAAGAGGTCATATAAAACATCAGCAAAAATATTCAGCGCAATCATTCCCATCTTTGTAAAATTTATTTCCTCTTTGGTGAACTGAAATGAATATATGATTATAAGGAAAAGTGATTTAAAATATGAAAAAGGTCGATCTACTTTAACGTTAATCAACCTAATGACAATTCACGTCAAATGCTGAACACATACTACCAACACGTGTTAGGCTGTCTGTGTATTCTTGTCGACTCATAAAAGTGTACATACAATGCTGAACACACACTTATAACCTCACATATTAAGACTGTTATAGTACAGATGTTTGTGTATGTTTATCGACAGGACGACAGTTTAATTCCTATGCTAAACACACACTACATACTTCACGTGAGTACTAGTACAATGAAGATCAGTTTGTGTTATTATGTTTTTATAAACTCGATAGCAGATTTGGTATAATTGCCAATGAGACAACTCTCTATGAGAAAACAAATGTCATAGAAATCAACAACTATAAAACTATAGGTCCCTCTACGGCTTTCAACAATGAGCAAACCATATATAACAAAGGCGGCTCTAAAAGGCTCCGAAATGACAAATGTAAAACAACTCAACCAAAAAAATGTAAAACAACTCAACCAAAAAAACTAACGGCCTGATTAGGAAAAAGAATGAACGAAATACAAATATACAGCAACAAGCGACAACCACTAAACTACAGGCTCCTATCATGTTTACCCTCTCAAAATTTACATCCAATGCTGACAAAATAGTACTCACTTCACATATTAATACGCAGAGTTATTCAGTGAACCTGTTTTTGTTTCTTTCCTAAAAGACTAGCACAAAAATACCGAACTTTTAAGAAACTGAATCTGTCATGAAAGTTCATGTTACTTACCACTGACGAACTGTCTGTTCCTGTTGCTTCATCGTTGATATTTGAAAATACTATTTCACCAGCTTGGACACGGACACGTACCTGCAAAGAAACAAGAATGGCAATATCAACAGTAAAAAGTATAAACTTCAAGAAAATTGTCAATGGGGGTAGCACCTATCATTTTAATTCACACTATTTTGAAAATAGAACATAAACTGGTTTGATAAATCAACACGATCAAGCATGCACTGTCTAAATTCTCTGGATCATTGATAAAAGAGATAAAAAAAAAAACACCAGTGAATTCAAAGAGTCGCAAAGCGTGGTATGTGCCTTCTTAATGGTACATTTCTTTTCAATAATTAAATCCTGTAAACATTGTTTTGTAGGTTTTTAACGTAGAACAATAAAGTTCTGCATCTTAGTTATATGACTTGTAAGGAACTTTTACAATAATCTATGATCGCAAGTTTTGATTTAGTGGTTCTAGAAAATTGAACCATTGAATCAGTATTGGCACCTGGAATGAAATTGAGAATGGAAGTTCAAAGAGACAACAACCCTACCAAAGAGCAGACACCAGCTTAAGGCTACCAATGGGTCTTTGATGCAGCCAGAAACTCCCGCACTCAGAGTCGTGCTTCAGCTGGAAGCATAAAGAGCATTTCCGGACAACGTAAGCAACACTTAGATAGTATATTATAAGGAACATATCTGCATAGTTTGCTTCATTTAATTTTTTTTACATTCCAGTTTATAAATATTTTATACGCTTCCATTGTAAACGTTTACGTTCACTGGAAGTCATTTCACGGACATTTTATGTTGACCAACAAGCCATGAAAAAATAAAGTCATGATCATATCAAGTTTATTCACATGTGATATAAACACTGCAATATAATGCATGTAATGGGAAAACAAAGTTCCAGTTATCGGCCAAATAATCAAATAAAACTTTTCCAAAACAATCAATTTGAGACCTTTAATGTAACACTTTTAAAGATGTACTCATGTTCTATGTATATTCTTTTTATTAATAATCAATGACATTTTCAATCCAAGTACTGAAGTACTGAACATCGGGTGATAGCAAGTTCTTGTGGATTGTCACAAGAACTTGTTTCAGAAAAAAAACATATCTCTTTACTTGAAAGTGATATTTAAGTTCGCTCATCCGATGTTAAACTTACTTGGCCGTATAACTGAAACTTTACTTTGTTCTTCTATTATATGGCAGTATTTACCAGATAAGGGGATCTATCTATACTTAATATAAAAAAATCTTGTAACAATTTCTTTAGGTTGCATTTATATGCCATTGTCTGTTGAAGCGTACCTTACATTATATCATCATTGATGAATATGAGTAATTACTAATTAATAAATCGATCACACCGAGCTGTCTCTGTTAATTCTATCAACCGACCGTTGATGGTCTGTTAATTAAATATGCATGTTTGTGGGGACAAAAATTTAACTTAATACATGAAGCATATGTCCAAGCTATCATTTGCACGTCTGTGTCGACATGAATTATCATTGATATGGGAATATTTATGAATTAACTGTTCACAAAAACTTCGAATTTTTGAAATGCTTAGGCATTTCTACCTCAGGAATAGATAACCTTAGCTGTATTTGGCCCAATGCTGACGAAATTTGGTCCTCAATGCTCTTCATTATTTGACCTTTTTTTTAACCTTTAGATTGAAGCTTCACTCATGAAACTGTTGTAGTCGAACGCGTGACTGGCGTAATTGCAAAATTAAATCCTGGTATCTATGATGAGTTTGTTTGGTATATGTTGGGACCTATTGCCTATGTCGCTCCCCTTGGTCTATGTGCATATCAATCAACGACACCGATGAATTCATGTCAAAATTGTGTTTTGGTGATGGTGATGTGTTTGTAGATTTTACTTTACCGATTTTTTTGTAAAAAAATATTTATGAAAAATTTGTTAAAAATTCTTATGGGTTCATTTTGGGCATGTGGACATATTTGTAAATCTTACTTTGCTGCACATCATTGCTGTTTACAGTTTATCTCTATTTATAATATTATTGAAGATAATAACCAAAAACAGGAAAACTTCCTAAGGAATTACTTATTCAGGGGCAGCAACCCAAGAACTGAAAGTCTGATTCATCTGAAAGTTTCACGGCACATAAATCTAGACCAGATTTACATTTTAACCCTCATGTAAGATTTGCTGTAAATACTTTGGTTACAGAGATATAGGCTGATAACAACCTTTTACCTCCATGTTCTATTTTTAGCCATGGTGGCCATCTTGGTTGGTTGGCGGGATCATCCGACATCGGACACATTTTTTAACAAGATACCCCAATGCTGATTGTGGCGAAGTTTGATTATCTTTGGCCCAGTGTTTTTAAAGGAGAAGATTTTTGTAAAAGTTAACAACGACGGACGATGGACGCCAAGTGATGAGAAAAACGAGGCGAGCTTAAAGAATATGAACACCTGGCTATAGGTGACAACACTGTAGACTGAACTTTGGTTTTGTTTTGATTTTGAAATGAACAGTGTGTGTGTGTATGAATATTAAACAGCCTTCTGACTGATCTTCGTTATATTTTTGTTTATGCGATAAACTGAAAAACCTAAATTTTTCAAAATGATAGCTAACAATCAATTTTCACTGGTAAAATGTTTAATCGTAAGAAAGTTTGCTTTATTTAAACTGTGTGGTTATTATGAAACCAGATGACATTTCGTTAACGTTCAAGGACAACGGATATAGAAAACTATAGCCAAAGCTCAAATGGTCAGATGAGATAAGAATTATCACGAGAAACAACTGAATTCAGCTTATATTGAAAGAGAAGAGGGACGAAAGATACCAAAGGGACAGTCAAACTCGTAAATCCAAAACAAACTGACAACGCCATGGCTAAAAATGAAAAAGACAAACAGAAAAACAATAGTACACATGACACAACATAGAAAACTAAAGAATAAACAACACGAACCCCACCAAAAACTAGGGGTGATCTCGGGTGCTCCGGAAGGGTAAGCAAATCCTGCTCCACATGCGGCACCCGTCGTGTTGCTTATGTGATTACAAATCCGGTAAATAGTCTAATTCGGTAGGTCAAATTCAAGAAAGGGAAGGGGATTGTAGTTACGACGTAAGGAACATATCCGATATCATTTGTGAAACGGTTATTCCATAACGGTCAACCAACTTGTGATGGCGTCCGTAAAATTTACGAAGGGATGATTTCAACTTCACCATTTGGAACCCTTGGTTTAATAGCTTCCTTGTAAGCAGTAACCCTCTATCAAGAAAATCATGATAGGAAATGCAAGCACGGGAATATCGTATCAATTGGGAGATATATACCCCGTATACAGGTGCTGCTGGAATGTTGCTACTTAGAAATGGAAAGTTCACAATTGGAAAGCTGAAATCATCTCTTTTGTCGTAAAGTTTTGTCTTCAACCGACCCTCATTGTCAATTTCTAGATGTAAGTCAAGATATGAAGTCGACTTAACTGTATCTGTAGTATCCTTTATCTCCAATTCAATGGGATAGATGCGATCCACATAGTCACCAAATTTTGAATTGTTTAGTGAAAGAACGTCATCTATATAGCGGAAAGTAGAGTTAAAGGATATTGCTAACTTCTTATCTTTCTTCCTAAGAAGTTCCTGCATGAAGTCAGCCTCATAATAATAAAGAAACAAGTCAGCAAGTAGAGGGGCACAATTTGTTCCCATTGGGATGCCGACAGTCTGTTGAAAAACACGTCCTCCGAACGTAACATGAGTTGAATTAATATGAGTTTTCTGACTTGTTTTCATTTCAACAGTTATTGAATATGTCATAGGATGCTTTATCAATCTATAAAGTAATACAATCAACATTAGATTATCTTATCTTAAATGTGTAATAATTACTGCAAGTTATATACATAATAATCTATGCTAACTTATAAGCTTCAAAAAGTAGCTTGTTACCTTGGTGGATGTACCCGTAGTTTGGATTTGTCCCAAGCTTTCTGTGTTAGGATAATATCTGGGAACATCTTCAGGACTCTTTGACAACTAAAATTATTTGCAAAATAAACATTATGGTTATTTGATAATCACCGCTTTCTAAAAAAGATAGCACTGTACTTAAATCTATAAAACATTATTGAAACACATTACAGCTTTCCAAAGCCAAACAAGGAGATCACATTTGCTTCAAGTCTACTTGGATAATTTGCTATTTGACAACAATAGTTCTGCAGATTTGTAAACAAATATGTGTTTGATGACAAACATGATAAAAGCACTAAAGTTGACATGGTATTGTAAGGTGTTGCGAGCCACCGAGACATTTCAATACATCAGGTATTTCAAAGATGGCCGCCATAAAACATAATAAAATGCTCTAGTGGGTTCAGCTTGATATGACCACAGAGGTTGAACCCTGAACAGATGGGGTAAGTATGGACACTACATTCAAGTTTGATACAACTCTGAATTTGGATTGTGAGTATACATGTTATATATTTGACACAGCATAGGTTTCTGACACAGAATGAATTTGGTCTAAAATTTAAAAATTGAAAACTGGACATTTACCTGTTATGGTCCATTATCCAGAATTTAAATACATGGTTAGAATCAGCATATCAAAGAATCCCAAGAATTCAGTTTGAATAGACAAAGTTTTATTTTGGACCCTTTTGACCTCAATGAGGGCCAATTTGATAAGAGGGTCAAAAAATAAAAATTATAAATACATGGTTGGATTCAGCATATCAAAGAACCCAAAACATTCATTTTTTGTTGAAATCAAACAAAAGTGAATGACTTGCACCCTGATTTGGACCAACTTGAAAACTGGCCCTATAATCAAAACTCTAAAAACATGTTAAGATTCAGCATATCAAAGAATCCCAAGAATTCATTTTTTGTTGAAATCAAACACAGTTTATTTTTTTACCTTTATGTAGACCAATTTGAAAACGAGACCAAAAATAAAAAATTTAAATACACGATTAGACTCTGCATATCAAAGAACCCCAATAATTTATTTTTTGATAAAATCAAACAATGTTTAATTTTTGGACCCTTTGGATCTCAATGTGAACCAATTTAAAAACAGGACCCAAAATCCAAAAACTTAATACTTGGTTAGATTCAGCATACCAAATCGATGATTTTACAAATTTACTGTAACATATATGTACATGTATAGTTGATAGTTTCCAATGTCCATCCGTCCATCCATCGTCAACATGTCGGACGTTGACTCAAAAATGCTTTATTCAATTTGCATACAACTTTGGTGAATTGTTTATATCTATTGACGTAAGCTTTCATTTGTTTTATAAATTTTAGATTTTACGTTTCCGCATTATGGTATACACGTCTGTTAGTGAACACGAAATGGTTTGCCCTGTGTATGAAGACATAAGATATGATTTGTTTAAAATGGCACGTCAATGTATTGAAAACTTTGAAAACATGAGTACAGAGCTAAAGGTCAATGCTTCAATGATTGACTTAAAATGACATTCAAATAACACTGTCCTACTCTATTCACAAATTCTATGTCACGAGGAATATATTTTTGTAAACATATAAATGTCCATAAAGCCTATTTTTTCAGGATAAAAGATAATTTATGTTTCAGGGAAAAACTTTTGGTACATAAATAACGAAAGTAAATTTGCCCCTTCCAAAATCCTGGAATCGCCCCTGACAAAAAAAAAAGGATATAACATTGTTGGGCTGATGTTATGATGAGTTATATATACATAATGTATAGTCACCCTTGTATCTCCATCACTACTGGTGATCCGAATGATGCAATCTATTGTAGAGTCATCACTGGTTCAGAGGTACTTATAACATACCTATAATTCTGTGACTTGTATGTATCTGCTGCTGTCGAGAATACCGCGGGAGTCAAGACGTCGCTTTTTACTGTTATGTATCTAAGGTTGACGTCAGTGGTATACGTCGCCTTAGCAGTTCTGATATAATGGAGTTAACATCAAACTGTATGGTTGTTATTGTTTTCTGTATACGATATTAGAAGTTAACCTTGACATTTATAGCCTCGACAGCTGCTGAGTTCAGATGTACGTATATATATAATTAAAATGATTATCAAACTTTTAATTTAATTTAAACTTTCACTTACAGACAGCACTTCATGTCCTTCCTTTGACCATTCGCCAATAAATGGATGAAGTGTTGTACATGACCCACAAAGATATTCTGTTATCTCCTCCTCACTAAATTCATTAGATCCTGTCACTAGTTCTGGTTCTGTAAGGCCACAATCAAACTTTTTCTCAAACTCTACATTTGGCATTTTGAATCTTGTATGTATTATCTTTTGTAATTCGTCTGTCACAAAGTCGCCAATGTCTTTGAACAAACCTCTTTTGATAACAGCACCTGTTCCAAATTCCAGAACCTGAACCTGAATTATATTTTGAAATTTCATTAAAAGCAATTTTCTCAATTTTGTCTGCTTTAACTCAAATACTACATTGTCTTTAAAAAGAGCAACTTGCAGTTTCTTCTTATTAGGGACAGTCAGTTGTGCAACTTCGTACACTCGACTCAGTGAAGCAATTAAATGATTAATTAGATGTGGTGGTAGGAACCTAAATTTGAAACATAACCATGTGGATTTCTGACAGGTATATTTGGTTACATTCAACATCTTATATGTGTCATATTCGGGTTGTGATTTTACCATGCAAGGAACATAGTAGCAAGGTTTTTCATCAGCACTTTCTCGGGTTGCAGGTATAATGATATCAAACTTCTCCATAATATTAAGGATATCATCTTTATGTTGCTCATGTTTATACAAAACATTTCTTTCATTTTTAAATATATCGTCCAAAACCTCAGTATGTAATATTCCTCTAACATTTAAATCCTCCAGTTTGTCCTTCATTTTATGTCTGCTTACATCAAATTGAAACTTCTCTGCTGTAACTATGCATTTAAAAGCGTCAGACAACCACTGTGTATCTAAAATGATAAAATCACGAAGATCCTCAAAATAAACTATAGCTCTTAATTCATGTTGAAATTTCAAAAACAACTTAAGTTCCTCATCATTCATTGGCATTGGTGTTTCAAGAGAGATTTTCATCAGTTCATTAAAAGTTATAATTGGAATTTGTAACTCTATCATCTTCTCTTGAAGACTTTTTTCCAGTTGTGTAAATTTCAATGGGTAGGCTTTATTCCATGATTTCATTCCTCTGGCTAAGTTTAATATGTCCTGTTTTATTTTCTGGAATATACTATCATCATCTTTTGTATTTGAAATGAAGTATTCAGATCGTATATGTCCACAGGCATCATCTGAAACACCTTTCACGAAGCTTTCAATCTGCTTCTTGCATTCAATCTCTATCTGTAATAAAAGTATTTTAATTACTAAGTATGTGATAAAGGAAACCTAACAAAAACATGTCAATGTTACAAATTATACTATGAGGTTAACTGACTTAAAAATATTAGAAAGGGAAGGATATCTACATGTATATTTATTGTCCCTCATGTATCTTTCGTCCCTCTTTTATGGCTGTTTTGAAAATTTAAAAAATCGATGGGCGACCTTTTTTTTTCCTTTCTGACTCATCATATTGGGTGGGCATTCTAGAAGTTTCAAGTCCATCTGTTATGTACATATATTATTGTAAATCGTCATAATCTATATATCAAATTATGGATGACCTGAAATACTTGGGGACCTTCATAAATACTTTAGGATATCCTGGAGTCGAATTCTGTTGATCCTCTAATACCCAAATGAATATGAATTCAAGGGCCTCCTGAAATAAAGCAATTTCTATTCTGTTATCAATTATTTGTGTAGGTCCATACTAGAATTATTCAAGTTATCATCAAATAGAAACATTTCAGGATGAAAGGCAATCAGCAAGCAAATTTTCGAGGTCCTGATCTTTTTTCTGGAGGTGTTGAATGATAATATGTATGGATACCCAGAATTCAAATATGTATTCCTAAACTATTTCCGGGATGCTGGGTGATTATATGTATGGATACTCTGAATTTAAATATGGAGCTCCTAAACTATTTCAGGACGTACTGAACTATCGTATGAATGGTTATCCAAATTCAATTACAAAGGTTCTGAAATATTTAAATGTCTCCACAAATACATGCATTTTTAACTTAATACACCTCTTACTAAATTGAATTACTTTTCCTAGTTTTATATAAAGTCTAGATTCATTTGAGTGTATCACTAGAATTGTATTGCATGCCAAATAAAGGGAATTACAAAGAGCACATATTTGGTAGTCAACAATAATACACATTGGTCAAAGACATCGATTTAATCCACAATCGAAACAGTTATATCACTACGACACAAAATGTCTACAATAATTTTACATCGAAACAATGGATGTTATATCATTTTAGTGATTATTTCTCTCTTAACACTTTGTTTTAATATGTATAGAGGACTACATTAAAGTCTGGTATTATTTGTTTAACAACAGGGTCGATGACACTGTTGGTAGATGTTTCGTATTTTGCTGTTCATTTCATTATTTTGGTCAATTTTACCAACACAAGTTATTAATATTATTTACTTAAAGTATACATATTTAAGATCGTTTTTTTTTTGCGGTTATTAAAATCGAAGACTAGATGTCTCTTTTCGATCAGTGGTAAACATGGTAAAGAAGGAACGTTTGGTCTTGAACTTGTCTTATCTAACATCCTTCAAGATTTGGTGTGAATCTGCAAGTGAAAATCAGTATGCTGTTAGGGTTTTGTATGCTTTGAAAAATATTGTTCTATGTTGTAAGGGTTTGTGTGCTTTAAACATATGTTGTACTGTACTGTTCTTTGTCAAAACAGAACATCAGACCAGTGAACTTTGTCACAAAACTAACAAGACATATATTGATCTAATTAAACACTACTTTGTTTATTCAGGTAAATAAATAAATAAGGGTTGACTTTCTCTATGAAAAAATGTAAAGGTCCTAACAAATAAAGAACATAGAGAACAAGCATGACAAAAGTTATTGTATAAATTAAATTGGACAATAAAACTAAGACAGGTTTAAATTCCTTCAAACAAGAGGAGATGAGACTGTTGGAAAGTATCATTTGTTTTTCTAATAATTTAAATCAACTTTCAACGAATTTGCTTCTTTCGGAAATATTAATTTCTTAACTTTTGCCATCATAGTAACCCAAATCGTATTCATTCATGTAAAGTTAATCCTGTTTGTACAGTAATACAATTACATGTTTGTTCTGCTTTTACTTGATATGAATAATTTAATATTGTATGCATGTTAGCCAGTGATCTCACAAACCGTTTCTCTCTTTGAATTTCTGACTTTGTCTTTATGTGAACCAACAAGAATTACTGGTGGATCACACATATTTGTCTCCTCTTTCTCCATACTCTCATTTATTGTAGGAGTAACACTTTCAGGTTTATTTTGCTGATCATCAAGTCTACAGTAGCAATGTATTGAATTCATCCACAACTGAAACAGTTCTACAAAAAATGATTGTAGCATGTATCAAATTCTAGAGGTGTTCATTTTAGTTAATACCACCTGTTGCTTACATTATTACATTATCACATGATACTACAGGAACTAAATAAGCATCGAATATTTTTGTGTCAAATATAAGAATAGGGAAATACCTAATATAGAATAGTATTTTCATATGAAGCCTTATACCATCTACAGAAAACCTTGACTTGTAGTTCCCGCAAGAAGATCCCATTATACGTAAACATTATGCGTAATAATAAATAGACATGATAGATGTTCAATATAATAATCAAAAAGATGCATTATAACATACTAATGCAAAATATATAAATGTATAAGTATTATCATGATTATGTACAGTCTGAATCTTGAACCGGTATAAGTTAAAACTGCATAGCTATAGTATATTTATTGATTTCACCTCTGTTTTTCGGAAGGATTTGTAAAATATAATGTTATAAAATATCAAATCAAATACAGTTGGACAAATAAATGCCCCTATTACATAATATCCATACAGAAGTTTTGAAAAAGGTGAACTGAAGCTACCATTAGGAAACAAACAAAAAAAGGCTTACAGACAAATGCACAGAAGGAAATAAATTTGAACTAATATATACATGATATACATGAACCCCAGTTTTAGAGAACTATGTTTGCCCATTTCTGTTCAAAGAGATATAACTAAAGTTTATGTAATCAAGTCAGTCTTTTTAGCCAAATTTTGAGACTACATATGAGGGGTACAAGAAATGATTATACCAGAATCATGTTCATCCAATATCATTTTTTTTCTTCTTCAAATTTATGTATTTTTCAATTACTTATAACAAACACGTTTGAATAAAATGCATTTGGTACTTAAACTAAAAAAATTCTAAATTTACAAAATTAACAACATGGTTATTTCACACACAAAAAAATATCATAATATGATACAACTTTCTGATTTTAACACCTACCTATAGTTTTTTTAAGTTAATTTATTTAGATTGGTCAACTTCATCTTTATTAAAAGTATAAAAACAAAATTTAGTCGTATAAACGAGATTTTTTGTTCACGATTACAGCCTAAAAATAGTAAAAATATGATAAACTAGAGGCTCTAACGAGCCTGTGTCGCTCACCTTGGTCTATGTGAATATTAAACAAAGGAAGCAGATGGATTCATGACAAAATTGTGTTTTGGTGATGGTGATGTGTTTGTACATCAAACTTTACTTAACAGTATTGCTGCTTACAATTATCTCTTTCTATAATGAAATTGGCCCAGTAGTTTTAGTGGAAAATGTTAGTAAAAATTTACAAATTTTATGAAAATTGTTAAAAACTGACTATAAAGGACAATAACTCCTTAGGGTGTCAATTGACCAACTCGGTCATGTTGTCTTATTTGTAAATCTTACTTTGCTGAACATTATTGCTTACAGTTTATCTCTATCTATAATAATATTCAAGATAATAACCAAAAACAGCAAAATTTCCTTAAAATTACCGATTCAGGGGCAGCAACCCAACAACAGGTTGTCCGATTTATCTGATAATTTCAGGGCAAATAGATCTGGACCTGATGAACAATTTTACTCCATGTCAGATTTGCTCTAAATGCTTTGGTTTTTGAGTTATAAGCCAAAAAACTGCATTTTACCCCTATGTTCTATTTTTAGCCGTGTTGGCCATCTTCATTTGATGGCCAGGTCACCGGACACATTTTTTAAACTAGATACCCCAAAGATGATTGTGGCAAAGTTTGGATTAATTTGGCCCAGTAGTTTCAGAGGAGAAGGTTTTTGTAAAAGATAACTAAGATTTATGAAAAAATGGTTAAAAATTAACTATAAAGGACAATAACTCCTTAGAAGGTCAATTGACCGTTTCGGTCATGTTGACTTATTTGTAAATCTTACCTTGCTGAACATTATTGCTGTTTACAGTTTATCTCTATCTATAATATTATTCAAGATAATAACCAAAAACAGCAAAATTTCCTTAAAATTACCGATTCAGGGGCAGCAACCCACTAACAGGTTGTCTGATTTATCTGAAAATTTCAGGGCAAATAGATCTGGACCTGATGAACAATTTTACTCCATGTCAGATTTGCTCTAAATGCTTTGGTTTTTGAGTTATAAGCCAAAAAACTGCATTTTACCCCTATGTTCTATTTTTAGCCGTGTTGGCCATCTTCATTTGATGGCCAGGTCACCGGACACATTTTCTAAACTAGATACCCCAAAGATGATTGTGGCAAAGTTTGGATTAATTTGGCCCAGTAGTTTCAGAGGAGAAGGTTTTTGTAAAAGATAACTAAGATTTATGAAAAAATGGTTAAAAATTAACTATAAAGGACAATAACTCCTTAGAAGGTCAATTGACCGTTTCGGTCATGTTGACTTATTTGTAAAACTTACCTTGTTGAACATTATTGCTGTTTACAGTTTATCTCTATCTATAATATTATTCAAGATAATAACCAAAAACAGCAAAATTTCCTTAAAATTACCGATTCAGGGGCAGCAACCCACTAACAGGTTGTCCGATTTATCTGAAAATTTCAGGGCAGATAGATCTTGACCTGATGAACAATTTTACCTATGTAAGATTTGCTCTAAATGCTTTGGTTTTTGAGTTATAAGCCAAAAACTGCTTGTTATCCATATGTTCTATTTTTACCGGTGGCGGCCATCTTGATTTGATGGCCAGGTCACCAGACACATTTCTTAAACTAAACACCCCAATGATGGTTGTGGCCAAGTTTGGTTTAATTTGGCCAAGTAGTTTCAGAGGAGAAGATTTTTGTAAAAAATTACTAAGATTTACGAAAAATTGTTAAAAATTACATCCTACATGGGTTAACTGACAATGTCAGTCGTTTGACATATTTGTAAATCTTACTTTGATGAACATAATGGCTGTTCACTGTTTATCTCTATCTATAATATTTTTCAAGATAATAACCAAAAACAGCAAAATTTCCTGAAAATTATCAATTCAGGGGCAGCAACCCTACAACAGGTTGTTCGATTCATCTGAAATTTGCAAGGCAGATAGATCTTGAACTGATAAACAATTTAACTACATGTCAGATTTGCTCTTAATGCTTTGGTTTTTGAGTTATAAGCCCAAAACTGCATTTTTACCCCTATTATCTATTTTTAGCTCACCTGGCCCAAAAGGCCAAGTGAGCTTTTCTCATTACTTGGCGTCCGGCGTCCGTCTTCGTCTGTAAACTTTTACAAAAATCTTCTCCTCTGAAACTACTGGGCCAAATTTAACCAAACTTTGCCACAATCATAAACTGTAAACAGCCATAAAGTTCAGCAAAGTAAGACTTACAAATAAGTCAACTTAACAAAAATGGTCAAGTGACCCCTTTAGGAGTAATTACCTTTTATAGTCAATTTTTACCATTTTTCGTAAATCTCGGTTATCTTTTACAAAAATCTGAGGAGAAGATTTTTGTAAAGGATCACCGGACACAATTTTTAAACGAGATACCCCAATGATGATTGTGGCTTAGTTAAGTTTAATTTGGCTTAATAGTTTCAGAGGAGAAGATTTTTGTAAAAGTTAACGACGGACGACGACGACGGACGACGGACGACAGACGCCAAGTGATGAGAACAGCTCACTTGGCCCTTTGGGAAAATGTGAATTCAAGAAATGTTTGGCTCATCAGAGGTGGACATTCTGAATTTGAAAATAATTTCAGCACAGCATTTTCATGTTTTTGTTTGGCAGCGCCCGATTTTTTCGTAGAAATCTGGTTAAAAAAAATGTATCGTGCGAACATCATATATCAATACTTACCTTGTGCATTTTTGTCATCAGCCTCATTCAGTTTTGTTACAACAAGATAAATTGCATCTTGGGACAAAAATGTTTGATGTGTGTGGTAAAATTCTTCATCACCAGCAAAATCCCATAATAAAAAGTTGACATACTCCTCTTTGTCATGTAAATCAACTTTAGATTTCTCCATCATGGCTTTGATATCCTTATATGCTTTTGATAATAGTAGTTTTTGCTCCTGTCGATGGTCATTGTTGATTAATTTAGATTTAGTGGTTACCGGAGGTTCAACTTGAGTGACTACTGGAGGTTTCATTTTTTCACGCTGCTGAGAAAAAATTGTTGAATCATTTGATTCATCAACACGTCTGTACAAAATGGTTATGCAGGTATTGTCTTTAACCGTTTCCTGAGCTCTGTCTGAATGTTTAACTTGAGTGTCTGCTGTACAGGCAGTGGCTACTAGGCATTCGGTTTGAGAGTCTACTTGTGTTTCTTCTTTACATTCAGTGTCTACTGGATGTTTTAGTTTTGTAGGCTGAGAAGTTGATAAAGGTACCTTTGATTCATCAAAACCTGTCGGTGAAGTGTTGTCGTTAAAGGTACTGTGCACTGTTTTTTCAATGCTGGCTAAGCTATGCTTATTGGCTAGTTTTTCTTCGTATGGTTTTAATAATCTTGCATTAAGTTCAGTTTCTTTATAGTTACCTATAATAACACAAATTTAACTGCTATATGTTTCCTTTAAAACGTGTTAAAACTGATATGAGATGAATTATTCGTAATAAAAAAATAAAAGAAATATGTTTCTGATGACACCAAATGGCCAGATAACACAGTTATTTCGCAGTGCATTTCTTTTACACAATAAATTCAAATTGAAAAAAATAGTAGACAACGAAAACCAAAGGTCAATAACCGTGTCCTTGAACCTAATAGGACAAAAAGACTTGAACAATCTTATTAAAACTTTACATGACATGTATGCTTATGGAATTATGAGATAGTTGTCCAAGTTTCGTGGACATGTATTATAGAAACTACGGTCATTTTAGTATCAACATTTGGATGTGTTTTTTACGTTTAAATAAAATATTTTCATCTGTCAAAATGTTGGCCTAAACAATTCAAATATTGCAAAAATTAGCTTTTTAAATGCTTTTGAGTATTATATATTAATAATAAAGCATCTGAACAATTATTTTATTCATCAGATTTATTACAATTTTTCCAAAGTCAAATTTATATGAGCCTATGCCTGTAAATAGAGCTATTCAAATTAAGGGAAGTCTTACATAAACATGCATTTTTTTTCAACCAATTTGAAGATTTTAAGGTTTTTTAACCATCAATTAATCTTTCATATATATGTAATGTACTTTAAATGTAGAGATGAGATGAGAACATGTTAATGTAATGTGAACAAGAATGTGTCCCCAGTACACGAATGCCCCACTCGCACTATCATTTTCTATGTTCAATGGACCGTGAAATAGGGGTTAACACTCTAATTTGGCATTAACATTTTAAAGATCATATAATAGAAAACATGTGTACAAAGTTTGAAGTCGATTGATCTTCAACTTCATCAAAAACTACCTTGACCAAAAACTTTAACCTGAAGCGGGACAGACGGACGAACGAACAGACGGACGGACGAACGGACGGACCCACAGACCAGAAAACATCATGCCCGTCTGCTATCGTAGGTGGGACTTAAAAAATTATCCTTCTTTGTACTAGATGAACCTGCTGATCTGGATTGTTAATGACCAGACTCAACCTAGCGACCAATTCCAATTTATTTATGTAAATACATATAAGAAAATTTACAGTATGTTTGCGGAATAAAAATCGTTCATCAACAAGAAGTGTATTAATAATAGACATATACAGAATTACAACACACATCATACATATAACACAGGCTTTATTCAGATGTTTACTTTTTTACTTTTTCGAGTTACTGGCACTTTTGCTTTGATAGATACATTGTACTTTATTTGTTTTACTCATTGATATCAATATGCCGGCATTTAGTAAGCAAGCTAGTCAAGCTGGCTACTTTAACCTATAGTTGTTTACTTTTTAAACATTGTGACTTGGATGGAGAATTGGGTCACTGGCACTCATACCACCTCTTTTTTTTTTTATCATAGTCATTGCATTTAGCTACAGACGTCATAGATGTTAAAGTGTTCCTTTTAAAATTGTTATACGATGATGACTGATGTACCCATATTTTGACTATTTTATTAATTGTGACGGTTATTTAACGCATCATGTAAATGTAGCGGAATTTGATGAGACTGTTATTAAAGTGAGAGGGTTAGCGCTATAGAACCAGGTTTAATCCACCATTTTTTTCATTTGAAATTGCCTGTACCAAGTCAGGAATATGACAGTTCTTATCCATTCGTTTTTGATGCGTTTTGTTATTTGATTTTGCCATGTGATTATGGACTTTCTAAATTGATTTTCCTCTGAGTTCAGTATTTATGTGATTTTACTTTTCACTTCACATGCTGGACATCTCTTGTCATTTAAACCTCAAAAAACAAATTATACCGTACTGTTTTTTTTTCTTTTTGACAGAACGTTTTTTTTCATAATGGGATGTTGTTGTTTCCAAACTACCACATTATTATCTCTGACATGTTGATTCTCATTGCTCACTTAAGGTGGTTTAGTTTTTTAACATGCTATTTCTCAAGATGCACAGGAAGACATGTTATCCTACATTATTCGTACTCCCGAGTTGAGGAGTCTTTGCTCTTACTTCTTAATGCTCTATGCTTATCAGAGAAACAGCAAATACAAATTTTGAAGTCTTTGATTTGATGAGGTCCAGTGTTCGAGCCTATTATCTTTCGCACATGAGACAAACAAGCTCCATGAGACCACAAAAGTGGTTTCCTAAAATAGGCCAAAATTTGAAACTGAGATGCCCAAAGTTTAAAATGAGTAATCTACTTTTATCAAGCAACAATGGATGATGGGTAGTGCTATACATTTTAAGCATTTTCAAATACATGGTAACTTAATAAATCTGAACTTAAAATTAGTCTTCATTTTGATTCAGTTTGAAAACTTACATGCATATGTGTTAATTAATTAGATATATATCTAAACAGCACTGGTCTTTAAAATGATATAATGGCTAATTCATACATGTTAACCTATCTGAGACAAAGAGGTCAGAGATGTAAAACATCTTACATTTTTTATACCATACATGCCATACCTTCTAATTTATTCCAAATGCTATCACCAAATTGTGCTTTACATTTTATCACATGAATTTCTATTCCATTGGTGCTTGTGTAATCTGCATTATTTCTTCCAAACAATCTTTTAAAAAAGGATGTGGGTCCACCATCTTTCTTTCCCTCTTTGAATAACCTGTTAACCAATGAAGTCTTACCCGCACCTTTCTTCCCAACTATTACTAAACGTATGTCTCTTTTTTTTCTCAGATCCTGACTCGAGTAATTTGAGGTACAAAGGAACAGATCTTTTGTCAGCCATTAATTCTATTTCAGTTGGAACTTTATTATCTACAAAGATATGATAAAGAGCTATTTTCATTAATTAGAACATTATTCTTTTATTTATTTGAAATTATATGTTATCAATGTAGGAAACCATCAAACATTTCGTTTAAAGTAAAGTAAATATGCTCAAACGCTTATAAAGCGAGACTGTCTTGAGTTGAAAGTTTTTGTTCCGTGCTTGAGGACTTACTGTGGATTTTAAACAGGGAACAAAAGGTAGGATGCCTCCGACATCTATGATGCCTTATTGTTACAAAATCATAACCAAAGTTGAAGCGTCCCAATGATCAAATTAATATCTAAACAGGGGACGGTTCCGTAACGGTAATGAAATAAAATATGTAACAAATAGACAGCTGTTAATCGTTACACAATAGTGTTTGACAACAATTTAGAACAATTTTAGTGAAATCATCTTTGTATCAATCGTTTCAAGTCTAATAATAGAATACAGAACATACCTTTAATCCTTAGTACAGCAGTCTGTAAAATAAGGAGTAAATATTTTGAGTATATAAGAAAACTTGTAGAAATGTTAGACTCTACAATATAAAACCATAAAACATAGTCTGCATAACCAATTATGGAAAACAAATTGATTGTAATTGATTGAATTTTCGTGTTAAATGCTACTTTCTGTATAACTATTGGCTAATTCTTGCGTGCCAAATTTTATTAGGTGAGGAAGCCAAAGTACACAAAAAGAACAACATTAATTTGCCAAGAAAACTGACAGAAGTTTGACATCCACTAGATCAATGTAGATCATGACTAAGGGGACGGGGTCACATTATATCATAGACACTAACCAATAAGGGTATACAGTTTAAGTAGACCTCACAACCTCATTTTATAAAATTCAAGCCAGTACGATGCTCATTTGCCTATATGTTGTGCAAACGACCATTTATCATTATTATAGTTTATTATCATAAAACCATGCAAGTACAAAGGTTACAGAGAAGTTAAAAAAAATAATATGCATAATAACAAAAATAAAAATGCATTAAAAATGCGTAAAAAATTTCGGATGAGATAACATATAAAAGAATATATATATACTTATACAGTCAAATGTGAAAGCTTAAGTTGTATAAAGAAATACTTTATCTATATACTATCAATTCATAACAATTTTTTAAAAAGCTTGTTATTTTTAAACAGAGTAGCGAACATCCTTAATTACAAAGATTTTTATAGATTTTAAAACAAATATTTTGCTTCAGAAAATTGCATGAAAATTAGGTAAGGCTAATTTTTGTTTTCATTTAATAGAAAAGTACTAATTATATGGCAAGTATGCAAATACAAAAATGTTCCTTGTTTAATACCTTCAATATTTTTCTCTACAATATCTTCCATGCATATGTATGCAGCATACTTTTCGTATACCGAGTATTTATGAATTTTTAAAAAAAAGGAGAAAAAAAGGGAGGGTCTGCATGCTTATTTTTGAGATATAAGCTAATGAAAATTTGGCAGGAAATAATTCTCTTTAGATTTTTCTTTCACTTAACATTGGCACCTTTTTTGTTTAAAAAACTATGAGAAAATAACAAAGATAACAAAATAACAAAGATTTTGAAATATGGCTTTTTAAACTTTATGTAATAAAATTATGAAAAGAAAAAGAAGGGTTAGTGGGCAATTTTTTTTTAATGTTTAAAAATGAAAAAATCAAGAGGATTCCAAAAATCTGGCAAAAATACAAAAAGTAGAAGAGCAAACATCCTTAAACCAGTTCCGACTGCGATGATCTACATGTTATGCCCTTTGATGTAATTTATCAATAAACATATTTGTGGTTTTTTTTTCCGTCTGTCGAATGCTTTGTAAGACTATAGGTAAGGCTCATAAAAACAAAAAAACAAAAGTAACAATAAACAAAAGTAACAATAAACAAAAGTAACAAAATACAAAAGTGACAATAAACAATAGTAATACCCAATAAACTGGTAACTATTCTAGATCCTTTACCATCCACACCGTTTAAAGAAACGTCCTTAAATACATGGGTGTTTGATCAAAACATTTGAATTTAATTTTTAAAATCATATATTATATCAGTATAAAATAGAAAAAGTGGAACTAAGGGAAAAATATGGACGGCTGAACTTATTGAATTATAAGGAAAAGGGAGATATGAACACTAAATCCGATAATGCAGTTATAAAGTTATTGACGGAAACTTTTGTTCATTTCGCCCAGAATTTTAGTATAAACGTGATATAAGAGACAAAACATGACATATAAAAATGTGGTAAAAGTGAATTACATTTTGAGCAATGAATTGAAAGGATTGCACTTTTGGGATATGAGATATAGCTAATCCATCCTTTTTCTCATCAAATAGAGATGTATAGGTAAATTTATCCTAGATATTAACCTGCAAGTTTCTTCATTTATTTTTATATGCGTTAATGTCATCGTTAAACTGGGCATTTACATTTTTAACACACAAAATACCATTGAAATGCCGAAAGACACATTTATTATGTTTCAGTTACTATTATCCGATAAAGAAAATTACGATTATCAAAGAAGAAAAATACCATAGAATTACGATTATCATCCCGAATTTTTCAACGGCTATTTTCACAGCGCTTAGACAATTTCAGTGCACCGTTACGATTCAAATATGATGTAATGGTATAGATAAACCTTGCAGCTGAGTAACTATTGATAAAAACATGCTACATTTAAGAAAAACGAGTGTAAAGATTTTACCTATATCTACCGTCGCCATATTGGGATAATCGTAATTGCAGTTACGATTATCTCTTTAATACCAGTGCACTTTGGATAAATAGGTTTCATGCTGAAACAAATATTCGCACAGATTTACAGTGTGGTGGGGTGCTTTTATGTTTTAAATCGTTATATACAGGTTAGACTGTGTTTTTAAAAACAAATGTTGATATATTTTTATAATATTTACAAACAAAAATAACGGTGCGGTAAATGGACATGATTACATTTCCGGATGCGGGAAGCGGGAATATAATTTTTTTTTTTAAATCTGTTTTGAAAAAAATAGGTGCGGGCGGGTCCGTCGAACATGAAATCAAATTGGTATGGCCTAAGTATGATAAATAAATTATGTTTGTTAGGAAGGAGTAAGCTTAGTATTAATACATCATATAAAATTGCAGAGATTTCTTATTGTCTTTGGTTGTTTTGAAAATAAACAGTGTGTTAAATTTGATAATGTGTATGAGTATAAGATTTAGGAAGATGTGGTGTTAGTGCCAATGAGACAACTGAGTATTAGCTCATTTTGGAATAAATCTTCTTCATTCATCTTTTTCAATGGTATGCAATCTCCATTTTTCTATTGGCAGTGAATATTTTGATGTTCGGAAATTACAAAGTGTATATAAATCTCGGCCCTTTTAAATAATTCTCAAATTCAAAATTTTCCTTAAAGCATCTATACGTATTATACTCCTATATGGAACAGTGTTTACTTTCACTGCTGGTAATCAATTGTAAAAGGTGTAAAAACTACAATTGATTAGTTAGGAAACAGGCGGACGTTTGATATACTAATTAGGTTGTAATTTTTTTTTTATAACTTTGACACTAGTTAATAAAGATAATAAAGAACAGAGTTCCAATGTCCTCCGTGTTGCACATATTTTATATTTCTAAAACTCTTTTTTTTAAAGTCGATCGTCCACCATTATAGAATGTGTCTGAGATATTGCTGATATTAAACTATAGAATAAGTTTCATAAAAATCTTACAAGAATTATACCTGTGAGAGCGTTAATTAAGCCCTTTTCCATAAATTTGATATTTCCAAGGGGCATACTTTTTTTTAAAAAGTCAATTGGCCACCATTAAAGAACTTGTCCGAGATATTGTTGTTATTAAACTATAGTATAAGTTTTATAAAAATCAGGCAAGAATTATACCCGTGAGAGCGTTAACGATGCCATTTACCATAAATTTAATATATCCAAGGAGTGATTTTCCATATAATATTATGTCTTGTTATCATGTGTCCATACGTATAAATAACAGATAAAAATCGGATTCAATCTTAAATATTCCGTTTTATTCATAAGGAAAAAGACGATTTTATACCCATTTGAATTGCCCGCGTATTTTTTACTCTTGGATGATCTCCCTTTACCTACTACGTCATACGTGCTATCGGCGACTTTCATTTTACATTGACAGAAGTTGAAATTAATGGCGCGTGTATGAATTGAAATCTATATTTAGTATGGTGTACGTATTGTGTTGCATTTAACTGCAAAACTGGGTCAGGTCAAGGAGTAGGATTATTTGAGTTTCCGAAGGTGATAGACGACGTAAACAATGGACAATCAAAGTGAAACGGAAGAACTTTCAGCCATCCAACACATCCATATTGTGCGCTAAACATTTTAGCAATGATCAGTTTGTGGTAAATCCACTATTTGCAGCTTCAATTGGATACAAATTAAAAAAAATACAGTTAAAATCAGACGCAGTGCCGACTATTTTTGACTTTTCTTCCCCCAAAAAGCTACAGGACACAACACTTGTCAGCAGAAGATAAAAGAGAAAGAATGTTCGGCAATCGGGAGCGGTCAGAAAGAGAAAAAGAATAGAAGTATTTTAATTTTTCCATTATTTTTTTTTATTTTTCATTACTCGCAAAAAATTTCATGTTCAAACAATTTTTTAATTTATAAAAAAATTTGTGAAAGGGCAGTGGTGGATCAGGGGGGGGGGGGGGTTGACCCCCCCCCTTTTTAGGCGATCAATGCATTTGAATGGGGACATATGGTTTGACCCTCCCCCTTTTGTCCTAGGTTGGGCACCCTGCCTCTTTTTAAAATGGCATGATCCACCCCTGTCAGAAGGGGTCATCTATTTATTTTTTTAAGGGTGGGTTTGGAAGTTGGTGGGGGCGTGTCCCTTGGATGAAGAATTTTGTTCAGGAATTTTTTTTCGTTTGTAACCCTGGACTGTTTTTTTTCATACATTGTCAGTCATCTTTGCAAAGTTGAGGTTCCTCATCCGGATTTGTTTTAATCTTTTTCTGTTCTTTCTTTTTAAAATTTTATCTGAGGCCCTCCCCTGGAATATCAATTGGCAATGATTGGTACAATGTACAATGTAGCTCCCTATGTCTGTTTTTAGCGTTGTGATCTATCTTATCTCATTGTCAGTCAGGGTACTACTTGTACAAGTGTATTTTATTTATTTGAAGAAGTAAAAAAAAATTATACACATATAAGTAAATTTGTAGAATACTTATACAAGTGAATTTTATTTACTTGTATAGGTAAAAAAAAATTGACTTAGTTATGTCCTTGCGGCAATCAGATTTTTTTACTTGTAGAGGTAAAAAAATCATCCTTTCTTCTTTTCTTGAATTCTGAAGATTTCTTTGCTCTAATAGAATTTAAAATTGTGTACCCTTTGCAGATGTCTTTACTAATCATTTAAGTGTAATTTCATGGACAATGGAAGTCCCATTTGTCTGTTATCTTCTTAACACTGCTCATTTACAAGCCCCAAAGGAGCAATTTTTGATTGCCTTGCGCAAATATACAAGATCTTTGCTCAATCAGTTTCTTTGATGAATTAATGAGATGAAACATTGAACTTTAATGAAAAAAATTGAGCAAACCTGGAAAAAATCATTAAAGCCATGATTTTACATCTCAATACTTGAGGATTTTTGTGGGATTGTAAGAAAAATTTAGTTATACAAGTAAATTTTTCAGAAATCTAAGGGGAGATTATTGAAACATTATTTTTTTACTTATATGTGTATATTTTTTTTCACTTCTTCAAGTAAATAAAATAAACTTGTACAAGTTGGTCGGACACCATTATAGAACATGTTTGAGATATTGCTGATATTAACCTATACATGCTATAGAAGAAGTTTTATTAAAATCTGGCAAGAATTGTACCTGAGAAACTGCTAAAATGACCAAAAGGACAGACAGACGCCAGTATTTCCATGTCACCTGAAGCACATTGCGCAAGGGACACCCCCCCCCCCCCCCCCCCCCCCCCCGACTGAGTATCTAACAATTAAATATTTTGACACTTATGAATAAGATATACAGTTTAAGTCCTCGCAACATCATTTTATAAAATACAAGTGAGTACAATAGATATAGGAAGATGTGGTGTAAGTGCCAGTGAGACAACTCTCCATCCAAATAACAATTTAAAAATTAAACCATTAAAGGTTAAAGTACGGCCTTCAACACGGAGCCTTGGCTCACACCGAACAACAAGCTATAAAGGGCCCCCAAATTACTAGTGTAAAACTATTTAAACGGGAAAACCAACGGTCTAATCTAAATAAACAAAACGAGAAACGAGAAGCACGTATATATTACATAAACAAACGACAACTACTGTACATCAGATTCCTGACTTAGGACAGGTGCACATTTGCATTTATGTTGTTAAAACTACCATTGTATCGTTATTTACCTGCTGACAAAAAAAGATCATTCAAAAAACGCTTTAACTATTTAAAATTAACAAACGTATGCATACATTTTCCGCTATTTTCATTTAAAAAGGCGAAAATAAACACCCTGCGAAAAATAACCCGCTATATGGAACATAACAGTGTGAAGTTTCACTGCTAGTTAGGGTATCATCTACCTAACAGACTGTGTTAACTACCACTACTGGTTAATGGTATAATCTACCTAGCAGACTTTGTTTAGAAATTAGTACCACTACTGGTTATGGTATAATCTACCTAACAGACAGTGTTTAGTACCACTACTGGCAATGGTATCATCTTCCTAACAGACAGTGTTTAGTACCACTACTCGAAATGATATCATCTACCTAACAGACAGTGTTCAGTACCATCACTGGTAAGGGTATTATCTACCTAACAGACTGTGTTTAGTACCAATACTGGTAAGGGTATCGTCTACCTAACATACAGTGTTTAGTACCACTACTGGTAAGGGTATCATATACCTAACATACTGTGTTTAGTACCACTACTGGCAATGGTATCATCTTCCTAACAGACAGTGTTTAGTACCACTACTCGAAATGATATCATCTACCTAACAGACAGTGTTCAGTACCATCACTGGTAAGGGTATCATATACCTAACAGACAGTGTTTAGTACCACTGCTGGTAAGGGTATTATCTACCTAACAGACTGTGTTTAGTACCAATACTGGTAAGGGTATCGTCTACCTAACATACAGTGTTTAGTACCACTACTGGTAAGGGTATCATCTACCTAACAGACAGTGTTTAGTACCACTGCTGGTAAGGGTATCATCTACCTAACACACTGTGTTTAGTACCACTACTGGTAAGGGTATCATCTACCTAGCAGACTGTGTTTAGTACCACTACTGGTAATGGTATCATCTACCTAGCAGACTGTGTTTAGTACCACTGCTGGTAAGGGTATTATCTACCTAACAGACTGTGTTTAGTACCAATACTGGTAAGGGTATCGTCTACCTAACATACAGTGTTTAGTACCACTACTGGTAAGGGTATCATATACCTAACATACAGTGTTAAGTACCACTGCTGGTAAGGGTATCATCTTCCTAACAGACAGTGTTTAGTACCACTACTCGAAATGATATCATCTACCTAACAGACAGTGTTCAGTACCATCACTGGTAAGGGTATCATATACCTAACATACAGTGTTAAGTACCACTGATGGTAAGGGTATCATATACCTAACAGACTGTGTTTAGTACCACTGCTGGTAAGGGTATCATCTACCTAACAGACAGTGTTTAGTACCACTGCTGGCAAGGGTATCATCTACCTAACAGACAGTGTTTAGTACCACTGCTGGCAAGGGTATCATCTACCTAACAGAGTGTGTTTAGTACCACTGCTGCGAAATGTATCATCTACTTAAATAGACTGTGTTTAGTACCACTGCTGCGAAATGTATCATCTACTTAATAGACTGTGTTTAGTACCACTGCTGGTAATGGTATCATCATCTGAACAGACAGTGTTTAGTACCACTGCTGGTAATGGTATCATCTACCTAACATTTTGTGTTTAGTATCACTGCTGATAAGAATAGTATCTACTTAACATGTTGTGTTTAGTACCACAGCTGGTAAAGTTATTATTTACCAGACAGACTGTGTTCAGTACCACTACTGGTAATGGTATCTACCTGGTAGACTTAGTTTAGTACCACTGCTGGTAAGAGTATCATCTACCTAACAGAGTGTTTAGTACCACTGCTGATAATGGGTAATATCTACATAACAGACAGTGTTTAGTACCACTTCTGTATCATCTACCTAGCCAACAGTGTTTCGAACAAGGGGTATTCAAGTGTACAAATTACTCAGTAGACAGTGTTTTATACCACTACTGGCAAGTGTTTAATACTAATTCTGGTAAGTGTATAATCCTTTCAGTAGATCTGCTGGTTTTTGTACCAACTAATGGACAGTGTTAAACACCATTGCTGGTAAGTATACCATCTACCAAGTATAAGCTGGTAAGTTCCACTGCTGGTTAGTGTATATGTATTTTATTTCGTTTGAAATAGGGTTTTTCCCGTTTGCTATTTGTAGTTAATATTTACAGATGGGAACTAGTATAACTAGTTCGGATACTGGTTTTGTAACAGTATGTACTATTTATAAGTTTGATGTTAGGTGCAGGAGGCACGAGGAAAGTTTTGGCGGTTTTTATGGGTGGTGTTTAGAGGTACTATATAAAGTTTGGGATTTAAATGTATTAGTATCGAAGGTGCTCGCAGTTACGTCGGATTGAAGTTGGTCACATATAGGTATATGTGCAGTTGCTGCTATGTTTATTGTACGTACAGGCGTTGGAGGCATTAGCCAGGGGAAAAGAAACGATGCGAAAGAGGAACATGTTTTCACATGACGGAGTTGAGTATAATGTTGACTTTATTTACATTCTGAAATCATGCCTGGAGATCGTATTATTAAGTTAGAAGCGAAAATCAACATATTTGTGTTCTTTTTTTAAAAACCGTTTTACAGGTTTATGATTTTATTTTTAAAATACTACAGAATTTGGTTATATATTTCCATTCAATACTGAACCATGTGAACCATGCTGAGTTCATTAATATGAAAAACAAATCAGCTTTTAAGCATGCAACTTTTATTTAAAAGTTGATAGATGAAATGCTCACTAAATATTACAGTGTCCACCTTTTGTATAAAATCTGATTACTGTTTCAGTACAAAGTTCAGGTAAAGAATTTGTAAGACGTGTACGAGATTTGAGACATGGAAACAACATATGTTTAAATCTTCTCGCAGTGAGAAGATTTTGTCACGAAGAGTGATACGAGTTACAGATGAGTTTGAAATGGTATGTATGAAATTTATTTTATTAGGTCGCTGGGAGCGATGTGATTGGTTGCACAGTGTAGTGCACCATGGAATGTTGTCGCTGGGAGCGATGTGATTGGTTGCATAGTGTAGTGCACCATAGAATGTTGTCGCTGGGAGTGATGTGATTGGTTGCACAATGCACCATGGGATGTTGTATAGTTAAATTAATATACAGAAAACAAAAGATTAAATATGAAGGCATTAACTTTTGTACAAAATTAAATATATGTATACAATTGATTTGAAGATGAGACTTGTAATAATCATCATGTGAACCATGTTGAGTTCATTAATATGAAAAACAAATCAGCTTTTAAGCATGCAACTTTTATTTAAAAGTTGATAGATAAAATGCTCACTAAATATTACAGTGTCCACCTTTTGTATAAAGTCTGATTACTGTTTTAGTACAAAGTTCAGGTAAAGAAGTTGTAAGACGTGTACTAGATTTGAGACATGGAAACAACATATGTTTAAATCTTCTCGCAGTGAGATGATTTTGTCACGAAGAGTGATACGAGTTACAGGTGAGTTTGAAATGGTATGCATGAAATTTATTTTATTAGATGTGGGAGATTAGAAGATTAGATAAGAAACCTTGTACAAAGTCAGAGCTTCAGACATAGCTGTAGACTTTGTTTTTTGTTGTTGTTGATATAATAGATATATTTATATATATGTTTAGATTTTTATGAATGTTAACAAAAGAATCACACAGTGTGATATAAAGTTGATGTATGTAGATCTGAGATATCTATATGTTTAGACTTTCATGAGCTATGTTGCATTGTGTAACATAAAGAATAACATAGTATGATTAGAAGTTGATGTATATAGATATGAAATATGTATATATCAATAGAGTTTAATGTTTATCTGATTAAGATACAAGTACATGTATGTATGAAGTTTTGATTGTGTTCTTCTATTTACAGAATCAAGGAAAACAGTTTGAGAAATTATCCATCGATTCAAGATTTGCAAAAAATTTGTCTGCATAACCATCTATTGCGGAAGCTTCCGGTTCAATATGTCGTATTTGACGTTCCGACTGTCGACTTGAAACTGATATTGGTCCAGTTTAGTGGTTGAAGAGTTATATTCAATTAGCAATATCTCAAAAGACTTTTTATATCAACATCTTATTCTGAACTGTTTCATTTCCTTTGTTTCGATGTTACTGCGAGCAACTAATCGTATATCTGTGTTTGTCTTGTTTATAGCCTATTGAATTAGAGATTAAATACTTTAAATTCGGACGAGCAGGGCGAGGGAGAATTTAAATGTATTTTTTTTCGTTTGAAATATGGTTTTTCCCGTTTGCTATTTGTAGTTGATATTTACAGATGGGAACTAGTTCGGATACTGGTTTTGTAACAGTATGTACTATTTATAAGTTTGATGTTAGGTGCAGGAGGCACGAGGAAAGTTTTGGCGGTTTTTATGGGTGGTGTTTAAAGGTACTATATAAAGTTTGGGATTTAAATGTATTAGTATCGAAGGTGCTCGCAGTTACGTCGGATTGAAGTTGGTCACATAGGTATATGTGCAGTTGCTGCTATGTTTATTGTACGTACAGGCGTTGGAGGCATTAGCCGGGGGAAAAGAAACGATGCGAAAGAGGAACAATGTTATATGTCATGTGTTTATATAATGTTTCGATTGAAGAAATATGTACAATTCAGTAACATAAAATATTGTATCGCAAGAGAAAATAAGATGTTACTGCGAGCAACTAATCCTATATCTGTGTTTGTCTTGTTTATAGCCTATTGAATTAGAGATTAAATTCCTTAAATTCGGACGAGCAGGGCAAGGGAGAATTTAAGATCATTTACCGAGTTGGTGATGTCAAGTACCACTCCTTGTAAAGATATCCAACTTTAGAAGAGTTATGCACCACTACCGGTAAGTGTATCATCTACCCAGTTAGTGATGTCAAGTACCACTCCTTGTAAAGATATCCAACTTTAGAAGTGTTATACACCACTACCGGTTAGTGTATCATCTACCCAGTTAGTGGTGTCAAGTACCACTCCTTGTAAGGATATCCAACTTTAGAAGTGTTATGCACCACTACCGGTAAGTGTATCATCTACCCAGTTAGTGGTGTCAAGTACCACTCCTTGTAAAGATATCCAACTTAAGAAGTGTTATGCACCACTAATAGTAAGGGTATCATCTACCCAGTTAGTGATGTCAAGTACCACTCCTTGTAAGGATATCCAACTTTAGGAGTGTTTTGCACCACTGCTGGTAAGGGTATCCAAGTATATCATATACTCAGTAGTCAGAGTACTTAACCTGGTCCACCTGGAAGAGCGGTACTAATACAAGCAGTGGCAATTAAAGAACCTTAGTGAGCGTGCTCACATACCCAACGTCCCCACATTGTCATTGGAGAAATAAAATATGCGCAAGAAAAAAAATTGTATAAGAAACAAAAATTGAATCATAATTTCCTGTCGATATGCACATCTACATAGTATGTCCTTATTATCTACAAAGTTTCATGAAATTATGTTGTGTGGTTTCAGAGGAGATGCAATGACAAACTGTTGCAGTAGTATATATTGGGGAAAATAAGTTCAAAGGGTTGCAATTCCTAGAAAAAAAATTGAATCATAATTTCCTGTCGATATGCACATCTATACAGTATGTCCTTATCATCTACAAAGTTTCATGAAATTATGTTGTGTGGTTTCAGAGGAGTTGTAATGACAAACTGTTGCAGTAGTATATTGGGACAAATAAGTTCAAAGGGTCGCAACTCCTAGAAAAAAAATTTAATCGTAATTTCCTGTCGATATGCACATCTAAACAGTATGTCCTTATTATCTAAAAAGGTTTCATGAAATTCTGTTTTGTGGTATTAGAGGAGTTGCGATGACAAACTGTTGCAGTATTACATTAAGCAAATAAGTTCAAAGGGGCGCAACTCCTAGAAAAAAAATTGAATCGTAATTTCTTGTCGATATGCACATCTATACAGTATGTCCTTATTATCTAAAAAGGTTTCATGAAATTTTGTTGTGTGGTATCAGAGGAGTTGTGATGACAAACTGTTGCAGTATTACATTGAAGCAAATAAGTTCAAAGGAGCGTAACCCCTAGAAAAAGAAATGAATCGTAATTTCCTGTCGATATGCACAACTACATAGTATGTCCTTATCATATAACAAGGTTTCATGAAATTCGGTTGTGTGGTTTCAGAGGAGTAGCGATGACAAGAACAGGACTGACGGTCGGGTCAAAAACATCATACCCGCCTCAACTTTGTTGCGTGGGTTATAAAAATATGATTAACATATGTCATTGTATTGTTTATACTAGTTTGATACTTTCTAATAACTTTGTTATCATTGTCACGACAACAGATTGGTGTATTTGATTTTGACAGTTTGTTTGGTTTTAATGACAGCAAGTGCCATATTGCCCATTCTAATTTTGCATCAATTATTATTTTTTATATCAAAAACTATTTTATCCATTTACTTTAACCTTATTACCATTGCTTGTTTTCCCTTAAACTGAGATATTCATATAATTTGGCTAACAAATTATGGAATAATAAAATAATCCCCTTTTAGTATAACTAATCACCCAAGATAAGGTATGATTGCCAATGATACAACTCTTCACAAGAGACCAAAATGACACAGAAATCAACAATTGTAGGTCACTGTAAGGCCTTCAACAATGAGCAAAGCCCATACCGCATAGTCAGCTATAAAAGGCCCCGAAATTACAAATGTAAAACAATTCAAACAAGAAAACTAACGGCCTAATTAATGTACAAAAAAAAAATAAACGAAAAAACAAATGTGTAACACAGCAACAAACGCTAACCACTGCATTACAGGCTCCTGACTTGGGATGGGCTCATACATACGGAACGTAGCGGGGTAAAACATGTTAGCGGGATCCCAACCCTCCCCTAACCTTGGACAGTGGTGTAACAGTTCAACATAATAACGAACTATAAAAATCAATTGAAAAAGGCTAAACTCATCAGATGGATACAATTAGAAATACATTTAACAAAAACAAAGAGTGGACGTGGCCAGGTACTTGTAAATCCCAACAAAAAAAGACACTAAGTACAGATCTTAGAGTACTCGCAGTTGATAATATGTGTATCTCTATTTATTATAGCTAAAAAAAAAAAAAAAAAAAAAAAATCAACATAATTTAATTTATTTAAACTTTTTTGTAGATCTTCTTTCCTCATCAATTAAGTAATATCAGGACTACATGTAGCTGATGAGTTGACTCAAATGCAAATAATTTATCACTTTTAAACAAAACAAAGTTTTTCCAAAAATAAAAGGTCAAATGTCTTCAACAAGAGTGTACATGCTGAAATGTCTCGCCTCCTTTACTGACCATTGATTTCATGAAAGTCTTCAAGATAAAGGTTTAACTAAAAGTATTACACAAATTGAACATTAAAGATCTGACATTGAGGTCAAGGTCAGATAAATTCTAACAGACAGACATATACATCTTACATTTTTTTATATACCAAATATAGTTGACTTTTGGCTTATGGTAATTGAAAAACAGACCAAAACAAAAACTTAACATTGACCAATAAACCATGCATGAAAATTAGGTCAAGGTCAGATTATACCTGTGAAACAGACATGCACACCTTACAATTATTCAATATACAAAATATAGCTGACATATAGGTGACATATTGCTATAAGTATTTGAAAAACAGACCAAAACATAACAAGAGGGGACACGCTGAAATGTCTTGCCTCCTTTAATGACCATTGATTAAATGAAAGTCTAAAAGATAAAATTTAACTAAAAGTATTACACAAACTTAACATTTTAAAAGAGATATGAAATTGAGGTCAAGGTCAGATAAATCCTATCAGACAGACATGTAAACCTTACAATTTTTGTATACGCCAAATATAGTTGACCTTTTGCTTATGGTAATTGAAAAACAGACCAAAACACAAAAACTTAACATTGCTTATGTTGCTATAATTATTTGAAAAACAGACCAAAACATAACAAGAGGGCACACGCTGAAATGTCTCACCTCCTTTACTAGCTACTGATTTTATGTTGTTATTCCTAAATATAAAGCTTTACTTCAAGTATCACATAAACTGTACATGATCCAAGAAAATTTGGTCAAGATCAGATACACCAAACCGGAAATACATGTACAAATCACAATCGTTTCAAGCACAAAATATAGTTGATCTATTACTTATAGTTTCTAAGAAACATATTAACCAGGAAAACTGAACAATGACTAATGAACCATGAAAAGAAGATCAAGGTCAGATAAACTATACAAGACATGTACACCTTACAATAGATATATGCAATAAATATAGTTGACCTATTACATTTAATATCTAAGAAAGAAACTTAACATTAACTAATTAACCATGAAAATGAGGTCAAGGTCAGATCATACTGCCAGACAGACATATACACCTTACAATCATTCCATACACCAAATGTATTTGGCATATTGCCTATAGAATCCAAGAAAGAAACTTAACCATGAAAACTTAATATCGACTAATCAACCATGAGCATGAGGTCAAGGTCAGGTGATACCTACAAGACAGACATATACAACTTACAATCATTCGAAACATCAAATATAGTTGACCTATTGATTATAGTTCAAGAGAAATAGACCAAAACACAAAAACTTAACAATGAACAATGAACCATGAGGTCAAGTTCAAATACACTTGCAAGACTGACATGTACATCTTAATTTACTTCCATACACCAAATATAGTTGACCTATTGCATATAATATTAGAAAAAAAGAACAACACAAAAAATCAAATTACACCACTGAACCATGAACATGAGGTGAAGGTCAGATGACACCTGCCAGTTGGACATGTACATCTTACGATAATTTCATACACCAATTAAAGAACCTTAGTGAATCGCAATTTCCCATCGATATGCACAACTACATAGTATGTCCTTATTATCTGAAAAGGTTTCGTGAAATTCTGTTGTGTGGTTTGAGAGGAGTTGCGATGACAAACTGTTGCAGTAGTACATTAAAGTAAATAAGTTCAAAGAGGCATAACTCCTAGAAAAAAAATTGAATTGCAATTTCCCGTCGATATGCACAACTACATAGTATGTCCTTATTATCTAAAAAAGGTTTTGTGAAATTCTGTTGTGCGGTTTGAGAGGAGTTGCGATGACAAGAAACAGGACTGACGGACGGACCGACTGACGGACGGACAGACAGGTCAAAAACATTATACCCTCCGCAACTCCTTGCGTGGGGTATAATTAGAGTATAATTTTTGATTATTGTATCTGATATATGGACTTGACCATGAAAACTTAACCTTGATCACTGAACAATGAAATAAGATTGAGGTCAAATGAAAACTCTCTGACAGACATGGGGACCTTACAAGGTACATGTATGCACATACTAAATAAAGTTATCCTATTTATTTAAAATGAATAACAAAAGGTTTATCCAAGACATGAAATATTTTATTTTTTCATATTGAAAATAAAGGCAATTTTTTGAATTTTTCACCAATTTAATCAGAATGTAATACTGTAAAAAAAATAAGGATTAAAAGATATTTTGCAAAGTAATTGATTAAATTAAGTGATTTGTAATTTTTGGTTGATTAATGATTACAATGATTACTCAATTTTTTTTAATAAATTATAACCGACTAATGCTTACAATTCCAATTACCCCAAACCTGATCTGAAATAAGACAAGTTAACCATGAAAATGAGGTTATAAACAGACTGTCGGTGTAAAAACCTCAAATAGAGTTTTGCAAAGCTTGTTTTCGCCTTAAACACTCTTGAATGAAATAAAAGACATCTACTAATTGTGTTTATTATTGAAGAAATCACAAACCAATAATTTCCTGAATTCAAAAAGTGCCTTAGCTTTGTGAAAAGCCGGTAAAGCGTCGAATTTAGCGTCTCAATTATATGATTTTGTTCAATCAAAATCGTAATAACAATGAAATTGCATTAGAATTTGAAATTTTTATTTCAAGACATAAAGAATGTCCCCTGTAGTATCCTGGTTTTGTACCTGATTTATTCTAAGTGTAAGCATTTGTAATTTAAAAGTATGTGTACCTGTAAGTATTCCATCACTTCTTTTTTCGGCCAGAATAATCCTGTTGCTGCCATATCGTATGGAGTCTTACCCTGAAATACAAATCTTTATATTGCCTTTATCTGATTATTACAAAGAAGACTTTTGTAACACATATCATACAATAAACAAGACCAGTAGCAGCTGAGTGTTGTCTTATTTTGTTTTTACAGGTGCTAACCATATTATTTTCAATTATAAAATATAACTCATGAACAACATTCTGAATATTTTTATAATTTTTTCTGTAGCCTTTAAGAAGGCTTTTAACTTTTTAAAAGCATATGAAATAATTTCAATCTGTCAGCATTTAGTCTTTGTATTTTTTCACATGTTTTTTTTTAAATCTGTTAATGCATCTTTATGTCTAGATGAGGGTTGTAGGATTATTTTTTTTAACTATTTTTTCTTTATTTTTTGGACAAATTATTCCCAAGTTTTTTTTATATATTTTAACGCCCCATTTTTCTTCATTCTTCATATTTTTGCACCCCATTTTTCTATTCATTATCCTTTTGCCCAATTCTCTCTATTCCTGAAGTTTTTTTCTATCATTCAAGATTTTCTATTCTGTATATCCTATCCATACTCTCCTATAACTGTATATTGTTATTTTACAGATTGCATAGTTTTTAGTGTTAACACTGACATTGTATAGATAAGGAAATACGTAAATTACCGTAGGTACACGCTTATAAGTTAGAAGTTTGGGAGTAAAATTCAGAATCCAGAGAGGGGTACCGACTTATAAGCGAGATCCCGAAACCAGAGGAAAAAGCCAAGCTCAAGAAAGGTGATAGAGACATTCCTTGGGCCAACTGCATTGGATTCTCATCTGACAACTGCAATGTGATGATAGGCAAGAACAACAGTGTCCTGACCCGTATTCAGCAGATGTCACCAAGTGTGTTCAACGTAGGGTGTGTTTGCCACTTAGCCAACCTCTGTGCACAGAAGGCCATCAAGACCCTGCCATTGCCAGTTGACGACTTCTTAGTGGACATCTACTACCATTTCCATCATAGGTATCACATTGTAGTTATTATCTCTATAAATGTTTAAATAAAAAAATATTCAAAATAAATTACTTTTATATACTTGTGGGCTAGTTTTAAAAATGAAAAATAGTATTTCAAATTAAAGAATGTGACATGATTGCCAGTTTGTATTAGACAAATGTAATAATTTAATTTAATCAAATATTAAACTGACACAATGGTATTCAAATTTCTTTATTTTTGAATTTTATTTTTTCAGTTCGACCAGACGAGAGAATTACAAGCAGTTCCAAGAGTTCACAGAGACTGACCCAATGAAGATCATCAAGCACTGCAGTACCAGGTGGTTGTCTTTAGAGAGGTGTGTTCAGCGTACCCTACAGCAGTGGCCAGCTTTGAAGAGTTACTTTCAGAGCCATGCAGAATGTGAGAAGCCAGGTCGTATCAACAGATGTATGCAGCACTTCACCAGTGACCAGACGTGGCTGTACTTTCCCAAGTCAAAGTGAACTGCAGTTATTTAGCAGTTTATTAGCATTCACAGTTCCCACTTGACAGCAGTTATTTGGCAGTTTATTAGCATTCACAGTTACCAAATATAAGGCAATGATTAATTTGCATAAAGGCATTCCAATAGCATTCCATAGCTGTTTCTTAGCAGTTTATTTAGCCTTCACAGTTCTTTGGCAGTTATTTTTAACGAAAAATTTAAATGAGATCTGAATATTCATGAGAACTGCTATAATAACAGCTATCAAATAATGAATATTCATGAGAACTGCTATAATAACAGCTGTCAATAATGAATATTCATGGCAACTGCTAAGTTACACATCCTAATATGGTTTTATAAACTGCTAATATCTACTGTGGAATGCTATCAGATCTGCCAAAAGTTGCAATACAAAAAGGTGACACATGAATACCCGTAATCAATATACAGTGTACAAGATATGAAAGCCAAAATTATTAAAATTCTAATATTTTACTGTTAGTCTTTGTGAAATTTCAAAAAGTTGTACTTAAACTTATATTTGTAATTAGAGCAGTAACTATCCAATCTAATAACAGACTTAATTTTAAGGGAATGTAAACAAAAATGTGAGAAGCACTTACTTTAGCTGGTCTTAGACCCCTTATTAATTATGTTAGTGGCCGTAATGATATAGGAACAATTAAAAAAGCACTTTAATTATCAAGACTTTTCAAAAAGCAACTTATTGAAGAGATATTACTGCTAAGAGGCTAATTACTACCTTGACTAAGTGATTTTCAAATTAGAAGTTATTGCATTTATCATTATTTTGTAACCAAACATGCCAAATGTACTGTTTTTATTCTATTAAATATGGACCAAAAGACAACAGTTATATCCTCTTTCTCTTTTGGAATTTTAAACAAATAAATTCTTGATACATGTAGTAATACATGTAATATATATTATGTTTCTTTTTTCTGAAACAAACTAAAGTAAAATTATATATTATAAATTAATTTCATTAAATGGATTGTTTGGACAATTTTAACCAATCAGCTATTCACAGTCTACTGGTTTACCTCCCCCTTTTTCAACTCTTGAATATGATAAGATTGTTTTTTTTAACAAAATAATAAATTAAAATAATATTCATATTTTTCTTTTCAAATAACATCTTGAGCTGTAAGTATATATATATATATATGCTAACATTCTATTACAATCCTGTCAACATCAGATACATGTATTCTATTTAAATAAACAACAATCCCCCTTTTTGGGCTTTCTGTATGATTTCTGTTTCCCCCTTCAAAGTTATGTCAGAATTAAGAATATACACAAGCATTAACTATAACTTTCAACTTACTGTACTGCAGGTGTGTAAAAGTATTCAATTCATCCAAAATTAAGCTTATATTGACAAAAATACACTTTTTCACTAGCAAGTATTTCCACACAACATGGAGCCAAAATGCACATTTGAAAATGATCAAATTATCTTCAAATAAATGTTTAACTTCAAGCTGAAAACATAGCCAGATCCAAGCATTTTTATAACAAAGAATTAATAGGTCAACTGCTATCGAACTGCTGTCATAACTGTTGTCCCGACTGCTAAGAGGAATGCTAAGATGAATGCTAAGACGAATGCTAAGCTGAATGCTAAGACGAATGCTAAGCCGAATGCTAAGAAATGGTAAAATGTGGCAGTTTTTCAAACTGCTATTAGATTGAATGCTTAGAACAGCTAAAGAACTGCTAAAAATATGAAAAACTGGTAAATAACAGCTAAAAAACAGCTAATATTAGCAGTTCAGTTTGACTTGGGTTGCCTTCCTAGAGTTTGTCATGCCTATCCTGAATGACTTCAACGTGATGTTTCAGGTATTTTATTATGCTAATATGTAAATTTTAAGTATAAAAAAGAAGATGTGGTATGATTGCCAATGAGACAACTATATATACTGTCTAAACAATATTTGAATATATATTAACTATTCTTAGTCGGTACAAATTGTGAATGTTTCATCAATTGATATTAATAAATATTTTAATTTGTAGGCTGGTGAGTCCATGATTGGTTACTTACACACAGAAATGGTGAGACTTCTTCGCAAGATGATGGTTAAATTTGTCACTACTAGGACCATTACAGCACAGTCAGACATCACAAAGGTAGACTTCAGGTGTAAAGACAACCAACATGACAAAACCAGAATTGCAGTTGGTATGAAAGTTAGAGAGTTCCTAAGTGACAATGATGACCTAGCACCACAGACAGTCAGCAACTTTTTCAGGTATGTTTATTATGTGTTAACTAAAAAAATAATCTAGGGTATATGTTCATGAGATAGTCCATAGAGAATACATACAATAGATGAAAGGAAGAGAAAATAATCCCATCAGAAGTAGTTGTTCATTAGTTTCCATTTCAATTTACACAGAGTATACTTGCTTAAGTTGATTATCAAGTTTTGTACATTTTAATAAATGTTTTATTTCTATTTCAGTACAGTCAGGGAGTTCTATTGCACCATGACTGAAACCATGATAAAGAAGTTCCCATTCCAAGACAAGGTTCTCAGATGCATCAGCTTTCTGAATCCACTCAGCAAAGACAAGTTATCTCCAGATGAAGGTGAGTTTTTTGATAAAACTGAGTGCTTGTTACAAACATAAAATTGTGGGGAATATGTCGTTGATACTAAACTGCATGCCTATGGCTTAAAGAGAAGATATAATATAACATAGCACAACATTTATTGTTTGAGTTATGATTGATCATTTAACTTTTTAAACTTTGTACTTATTATTTTTTTATTTTTTTCAGTTGTCAGCTTGTCTGATAGATTCCTCACCTACACCCATCAAAAGACCAGTCAACTAGAAGATGAAGCTGCTGAGTATATTCTTACTCCTCTGTCTGACCTACCAGCATTTGATCAAGACAAGCCTTCACTCAACCAGTTCTGGACCTCTATTGGCAACCTGAAGCTACCAAGTGGTAAGCAACAGTTTCATCACCTGTTTGCACTCAGCAAAGTTGTTCTAGCCCTGCCACACTCCAATGCTGACACAGAAAGAACTTTTTCCATGCTTAAGAAGATCCAGTCTGACCCAAGAGACAACCTAGCTGATAAGACCATCCACAGTCTACTTAGTGTAAAGATAAACAACCCAACAGACTGTCATCAGTATAAACCAGAACCAGAACTTGTTAAAGCAGCAAAGTCAGCTTGTGCCTTATACAAACAGTCTCTTTCTTAAATTGTGTTTGAACAATGATTAGTGCTCTTGTAAATGTAAAAACTGTGCTATGATTATTTAAATTATGATCTCTTATGACATTTAAACAAGTTTGCTTGAACTATTGCTTAATCTAGTTTTTTTTCCAATTTAGTGCTTTAGTATAAACATTATAAGGAACATTCAACATAGTGACTATTGTTTGAAATTTTATATTGTTTTGTTATTATAACTTGTTATAACATATCTTAATATATATGATGAATAAAAAAATAAAAACCACTTATCTTCTATTATTATCAAGTAAAAATGGCTAGACAGGTGTTTAAAGGTATAGAACCATTGTTCTTTTAACAAAAAAAAGATGATATGCAGTTTCAACACACACAAAAAAAAATTGCGCACGACGAAAAAAGGGTCGATAAAAAATCTCCAGTTATGAGACCAAAACTTCAGCTGAAAATTTCCAAATGCACCAAATAGTATCGGTCAAATGGATTGAAACAAAACATCAACTTGCGGATTGCTTGACTAAAAAAGGAGCTTCATGCCATAACCTGCTCAGGGCACTTCAAGATGGTGTCTTGGGGAACAGGTGTTTGGATGAATAACTTTCCAAAGCCTGATTTGTAAATAGTGTACATAGACTTTCCGGATTATATAAATGAGTTCAAAGGAATTGAACATCTACTTTTAATTGACAACATTATTGAACAGTTAGTTCCTTCAAAAGAAAGAAGGGGAGTTTGTTAAGTTCCGTGTATTAGGAAGTTCCGGACTTTGGTTTTTAGTGAGACCCGCAAGTGGCGGGAATAGTTATTCTTATTGCACATGGAGTTCGAGCAGGGCGCCCGACAGATACAGACACAGCTTGGTGAGTCCATTACTGTATAAGATTAACTTTTCAAATACAACGATTTAATACATTCTTAACTTTTTTAGCCATGATAGATTCTTTAGGAGGTCCACAGAGGGTGAACAATGTTCTCACTACACTCAACTTGCCATCCATTTCCCACAAAAACCTGAAAGTCATGGAGAGAAGAGCAGGAGACATGATTGAAGACTTTGCCAACATGAGTATGGAAAGAAGAGGGCGAGAAGCTTTTTCAGCTGAAATGAGGTTTGGATTTATAAATACATAAAAATTAGTCAGTTAATATTAAGGTTGGGTTGTGATTCTTGATTTGCAGCTTATTAATAGCTACAAAATGTTAGATACATGTACATGTAGTTGAAATAATGTATTTCTATAAAGAATTTCAACCTTTTTTTTTTAATTGAGAAAATTTTTCACTTCATTGTATTTGGTAAGATATTTTTTATTATATACATGTGTACATACATGTACATTGTACAGATAAAGATGTGCTTTTACAATGAAAAAGTACATTTTTGTATAAACAGAATTTATATTTTATTTTTCAGAGATTCAAACCTTGTAGAAGATGTAACATTGGTCCCTCCAAATGTACAAAACACACAATTGATTAGGTAAGTTGCAATGAATGATATTTTTTTTTAATCATTCCCAAATGCCAAATTTCTTTTTTAAATTCTGTATTATTGATCATTATTCATTACCAATCCGAACTTTGTTTAGTGAGAGGCATTACTTGAAACTTCCAGTATATATTAAACCAAGGGTACTGTTATGGAAAATGATGTATTGATGAACCTTATTTTCTCATTCTTCAAAAAAATAATTTTAAAGTAGATGTACATCTATGGTGCAGGAAATGATTAAAACATGCTATGGTGCAGGAAATGATTAAAACATGATGTAAAGTATATTGTGCATGTTGCACACAGGCTTTGTTTTTGGTTCAGATTGATAGCAATTTTGTTGTGTTGTATTTGATAAATGAATGGAATAAAACAATTTTGTACCCAAAATTATTGGAAACATGCACATATTATATAATATTTTTTTCTGCTTCACAGCACTAGTCATGAAGAGTTATCTGAAAATACACGTACTTATCCTGAAATGATAGATGTAATAGCAGTGTCACAGTCTAAAACCAGGTGAATATATATAAAAAAGAAGATGAAGCATAGGAGACCAAAATAATATCAACTATTGGTAACCTGACAGCCTTCAATAATGAGCAAAACCACATAGTCAGCTATAAAAGTCCTCAAATTGACAATGTAAAACAATTCAAAATAAAAAACTCATAAACTATGAACTATGTGTTAAGCATCCATTTATCAGACTGTTTTCAACTTATATAGATACAATTTATAAACAAATTTTATTTACATTTGTATATCAAGGTATAAATGAATACAAATAATTTCTTTGATTTCAGAGATGCTAACCTTGCTATTGATTCTGGAGAACCTATGATACCTATTAGGAATAAACAGACAAACACAGATGGGAAAAGGTAATAAATAGAACATTTTTTTAAGATACATGTATATGTAAATTATTTTATTATATTTTGTCTTGAAAAAGATAGATTTGAAGCATTAGCACATATATACAATGTATTTACAAGTATTAGAGAGTTATCTACCCTGTTTAAAAAGCTGACAGCTACTACCAAATCTTCAGTCTACTTTTTTTCCTTTTTGTTCATTATTTATTAAGTTCAGGATAGAGTTTGAAATTTTAATCTATAAAGTTGGATAAAATGATTTAATGCTTGCAATGGTACAGAGCCAATTTGAAAATAAGGAGATGTGGTATGATTGCCAATGAGACAATTCTACACAAGACACAAAATATTAGGTAGAAATGAATCACTATAATAATCACTATAAGTCACCACATGTCCTTCAAAAATGCAAAAAAAACAATACCGCATACTTGGCTACAAAAGGTCTTGATATGACTTATATTAAACATTTAAAAGGAGAAAACTAACTGTCTAATAATGTACTAAATAAATACTGAAAATCAAGCATGATATATATATATAGCAACAAAATTCAACTACTGAATTAATGGTTCTTGACTTTGAACTGGCACATGTATACAGAATGTGGCAGTGATAAACTAGTTTGAAGGCTTAGTGCTATAGTTATCTTCTCTTTTAAGTCTTTTGTTTTAATGCAGAACCAAAGATATCAAAACATTTGTTCTATTTACAGTGTTGAAATACTTAACAGAAATCCATTTGGAATGACAGTGTGTGCAGATCATGGGTGGCAGAAAAGAGGATTTGATAGTTTAACAGGTAACTACTTAAACCTCTGTTCATCCCCAAATGATTGGTATGGAAATTAATCTTGATGGGTTATAGATCTAGTTTAAATTTTGTTAGGTTAGTTTATTTTTGACAAAATTATTGGCATGGACTAAGTAAAATTCATTAAAGTAAGTTCAACTTCATCTATATTATTTAGTATATAAGACTACATCCTGATGTCAATGGTAAGTTGCAAATAAAGCAAAGATTTGTGGGTTGGAGGCTTGCGAGGGGAGATAACCCAATTAAGGGTAATTTTATTATTCAAGATATACAAGGCAATTTAGCAGGCTTAGATTGTGCAGCATTTTTAACTCTTCATTATCTAAAACATTTTGTATTTAGTCAATAAAGACTTACACTAACATTTGTTTCCGTACAAGTACAAATGCTTATAACATTTCCTTGTTCCTTGAATATGCAGGTCATACTTTTTTGATGACTAAACGTAAGTATGGAAATAAAGTTTGTAAGACAGTTGTTAAACACAGAACCTGTGCAACTTGCAAATGGTGGAGGAGAAACAGGCCAGGCAGGAAACCTAAACCTCATAGATGTGTCTGGAACCATAGAGGATCAGCAAGGTTGATGGAGAGCCAAGCAGGCCTTGAGGCAGTCAGAGAGATGATGGAACAAGGAACTCCAATCAAGACTATTGAGGGTGACGGGGACAACACTTTGATGGCAAGGATAAGATCAGAGCTTGGTGTGAATATAAAGAAAAAACTTGACAAGAACCATTCAGTCAAAAATATTGTAAAAAAACTTTATGACCTCCAAAAAAACCAGAAAGATCTGAAACATGTTGTTAAACATTTATCTAAAACAATTAAGTATATATTTGCTAAAAACCAAGGCCAGCCAGAAGCTCTTCAAAGGAACTTAGCTGCATTTATCCCACACCAGTTTGGAGACCACAGTAAGTGTGAGGCTAGGTTTTGTGGATACAAACGGAAGCCAGGAGTGAAGTATCTTCACAGAAGTTTGCCTTATAAAGCTCCTTTGAAAAACCCTGCCCTATGTGAAAAGTTAATTAGTTTGTTTGAGCTAATAGTTGGAAATGCCACTGTTTATTCAGATCTTGGATCAAGCCAAGCTTGTGAAGCCGCCCATAGAGCAGCAACACTTCAGGCTCCAAAGCACTTACATTATGGTGAAAGTGAAAGTCTAGATTACAGATTAAAAGCCACAGCTGCTTGCATAAATGAAGGACTAAGCTACTTATCTGAGGTTAATGATTCGTGACAAAAAAGTTTTATCTTGTTTTGTTTAGTTACTTAATGTGCATGATTATTCATTTATGTTCATAAAGGGCTTTGACAGAGACAAAGAAGATTTCGAACTGGAGTATTTTTGTTATTTCAAGGCTGAGGCAACAAAGTCCTATGGATACATTATTTCTTATTTTGTGTGTTTGTTCCTATGCATGAATTGTTTAAAATGTTTTTTCCATTTTGGAACATTTGATACATATATAAAAAAAAGACAATTGAAAAATGGAATATATTTTTATAAAGTGAACTATTTTACTTATTGAACTAGAGGCTCTAAAGAGCCTGTGTCGCTCACCTTGGTCTATGTGCATATTAAACAAAGGACACAAACGGATTCATGACAAAATTGTATTTTGGTGATGGTGATGTGTTTGAAGTTCTTACTTTACTGAACGATTTTGCTTCTTACAATTATATCTATAATGAACTTTGCCCGTTAGTAACAGAGAACTATATTTGGTAAAAATTTACATAAATTTACCAAATTAATGAAAATTGTTAAAAAATTGACTATAAAGGGCAATAACTCCTTAAGAGCGGTCAATTGACCATTTAGGTCATGTTGACTTATTTGTAGATTTACAGTTTATCGCTATCTATAATAGTATTCAAAATAACCAAAAACGGCAAAATTCCTTTAAAAATTTCCAATTGGAGGGCAGCAACCCAACAACCAGTTGTCCAATTCATCTGAAAAATTCAGGGCAGATAGATATTGACTTGATTAACAATTTAACTTCTTGTCAGATTTGCTCTTAATGCTTTGCTTTCATAGTTAATATAAGCCAAAAACTGCATTTTACCCTATGTTCTATTTTTAGCCATGGTGTCCATCTTGGTTGAATGGCCAGATCATCGGACACATTTTTCAAACTAGATACCCCAAAGATGATTGTGGCCTAGTAGTTTCAGTGGAGATTTTTGTAAAAGATTACTTACATTTATGAAAAATGGTTAAAAATTGACTATGAAGGGCAATAACTCCTGGTTATGTTGACTTATTTGTAAATCTTACTTTGCTGAACATTATTCCTGTTTACAGTTTATCTCTATCTATAATAATATTCAAGATAATAACCAAAAACAGCAAAATTTCCTTAAATTTACCAATTCAGGGGCAGCAACCCAACAACGGGTTATCTGATTCATCTGAAAATTTCAGGGCAGATAGATCTTGACCTGATCAACAATATTACCCCATGTTAGATTTGCTCTAAATACTTTGGTTTTTGAGTTATAAGCCAATAACTGCATTTTACCCCTATGTTCTATTTTTAGCTGTGGCGGCCATCTTGGTTGGTTGATTAGGTCACGCCAAACATTATTTAAACAAGATACCCCAAAAATTATTGTGGTCAAGTTTGGATTAATTTTGCCCAGTAGTTTCAGAGGAGAAGATTTTTGTAAAAGATTACTTTAATTTACGAAAAATGGTTAAAAATTGACTATAAAGGGCAATAACTCCTAAACGAGTCAACTGACTATTTTGGTCATGTTGACTTATTTGTAGATCTTACTTTGCTGAACATTATTGATGTTTACAGTTTATCTTTATCTATAATAATATTCAAGATAATAGCCAAAAACAGCAAAATTTCCTCAAAATTACCAATTCAGGGGCAGCAACCCAACAACGGGTTGACTGATACAACTGAAAATTTCAGGGCAGATAGATCTTGACCTGATAAACATTTTTACCTCTGTCAGATTTCCTCAAAATGCTTTGGTTTTTGAGTTATAAGCCAATAACTGCATTTTACCCCTATGTTCTATTTTTAGCCGTGGCGGCCATCTTGGTTGGTTGATCAGGTCACGCCACACATTATTTAAACAAGATACCCCAAAAATTATTGTGGCCAAGTTTGGATTAATTTGGCCCAGTAGTTTCAGAGGAGAAGATTTTTGTAAAAGATTACTTTAATTTACGAAAAATGGTTAAAAATTGACTATAAAGGGCAATAACTCCTAAACGAGTCAACTGACTATTTTGGTCATGTTGACTTATTTGTAGATCTTACTTTGCTGAACATTATTGCTGTTTATAGTTTATCTCTATCTATAATAATATTCAAGATAATAACCAAAAACAGCAAAATTTCCTCAAAATTACCAATTCAGGGGCAGCAACCCAACATCGGGTTGACTGATACAACTGAAAGTTTCAGGGCAGATAGATCTTGACCTGATAAACATTTTTACCCCTGTCAGATTTCCTCAAAATGCTTTGGTTTTTGAGTTATAAGCCAATAACTGCATTTTACCCCTATGTTCTATTTTTAGCCGTGGCGGCCATCTTGGTTGGTTGATCAGGTCACGCCACACATTATTTAAACAAGATACCCCAAAAATTATTGTGGTCAAGTTTGGATTAATTTGGCCCAGTAGTTTCAGAGGAGAAGATTTTTGTAAAAGATTACTTTAATTTACGAAAAATGGTTAAAAATTGACTATAAAGGGCAATAACTCCTAAAGGGGTCAACTGACCATTTCGGTTATTTTGACTTATTTGTAAATCTTACTTTGCTGAACATTATTCCTGTTTACAGTTTATCTCTATCTATAATAATATTCAAGATAATAACCAAAAACAGCAAAATTTCCTTAAAATTACCAATTCAGGGGCAGCAACCCAACAACCGATTGACCGATTCATCTGAAAATTTCAGGGCAGATAGATCTTGACCTGATAAACATTTTTTACCCCATGTCAGATTTGCTCTAAATGCTTTGATTTTTGAGTTATAAGCCAAAAACTGAATTTTACCCCCATGTTCTATTTTATGCCGTGGCGGCCATCTTGGTTGGTTGACTGGGTCACGCCACACATTTTTTTAACTAGATACCCTAATGATGATTGTGGCCAAGTTTGGTTTGATTTGGCCCAGTAGTTTCAGAGAAAAGATTTTTGTAAAAGATTACTTTAATTTACGAAAAATGGTTAAAAATTTACTATAAAGGGCAATTACTCCTAAACGGGTCAACTGACCATTTTGGTCATGTTGACTTTTTTGTAGATCTTACTTTGCTGAACATTATTGCTGTTTACAGTTTATCTCTATCTATAATAATATTCAAGATAATAACCAAAAACAGCAAATTTCCTCAAAATTACCAATTCAGGGGCAGCAACCCAACAACCGATTGACCGATTCATCTGAAAATTTCAGGGCAGATAGATCTTGACCTGATAAACATTTTTACCCCCGTGTCAGATTTGCTCTTAATGCTTTGGTTTTTGAGTTATAAGCCAAAAAATGCATTTTACCCCTATGTTCTATTTTTAGCCGTGGCGGCCATCTTGGTTGGTTGACCGGGTCACGCCACACATTTTTTAAACTAGATACCCCAATGATGATTGTGGCCAAGTTTGGTTTGATTTGGCCCAGTAGTTTCAGAGGAGAAGATTTTTGTAAAAGCTAACGCCGGACGACGCCGGACGCCAGACGCCGGACGCCGGACGCCGGACGCCGGACGCAAAGTGATGCTAAAAATGCACCAAGTTGTAATAATTAATTGAACCTGGGAGTTTAGGATTACAATTGGAAAAAACTATAAATTTTTAACTTTTGATGAACATAATAATATAATGTTAACTGGACTGTTTGAAAAAAAATCTTTAACACAACAGCTCTTTATATCAGGATTAAAAGAGATGCATCTCTTTAAAATTGCTTGCTGGCTTGGTTTTTTACAATAACATATATTATATACATACTGATAATGCATATACATGTTATAACACATTTTTATGTCATTATTTACCTGGTTAATTTTTCAGACTTTTAAAGAACATGGCCTGTCTCCAGGCAGTTACACTAGTGTACCATACAACTTAAAGAAAGATATGGAAAGAGAATGTCGTCAACAGAAAGCAACACAACTAGATAACCAGATGCTCCGCAGGGCGTAGCTTTATACGACCGCAGAGGTTGAACCCTGAACAGTTGGGGCAAGTATGGACACAACATTCAAGCTGGATTCCGCTCTAAATTTGGATTGTGATTAAATAGTTGACACAGCATAGGTTTCTGACACAGAATGAATGTATTCAAATGAACTTAAAATTTTTGTTCTCTCTTAGAGCAATTCACTATGCTGTTGAATATTAATCCTCTCAAAAAAATGTTTGAAGAAATTTTCTTTTTATTTATGAAATTTCAAATGAGAAAAATTGAACTCAATTTTTTAATCACATCCCCCTTTCCCTTATTCCAAAACTAATTTCAATTAAAATATTCTAATGGAGTTTGCAACAATTACTACTCATTTAAATACATCATAAAATATTAAGATGTAAAAAAACTGCTTGTTATCACTGAATGGTAAAGATTATTTAAATTTATCAGTTGGTAGTAAAAAGTGAATATACATTGTATATTGTATATAACAAAGATTTAAGTTGATTCTGGACAAAGAAAGATAACTCCAATTAAAAAAAATTCTTGCAGATATTTCTTGCTTACTTTACTGGACAAAGAAAGATAACTCTTAATTAAAAAAAAAATTGCTATTTCACAATATTGTGAAATTAGATATTTCTTGCCATTGCACAATACTGTGCAATTGAAAAGACTTGCTATTGCACAATACTTAATATAATAATTTTAGATCCTGATTTGGACCAACTTGAAAACTGGGCCCATAAATAAAAATCTAAGTACATGTTTAGATTCAGCATATCAAAGAGGCCCAAGAATTTGATTTTTGTTAAAATCAAACTTAGTTTAATTTTGGACCCTTTGCACTTTAATTTAGACCAATTTTAAAACTGGACCAAAAATTAAGAATCTACATACACAGTTAGATTTGGCATATCAAAGAACCCCAATTATTCAATTTTTGATGAAATCAAACAATGTTTAATTTTGGACCTCGATTTGGGCCAACTTGAATACTGGTCCAATAATCAAAAATCTAAGTACATTTTTAGATTCAGCATATCAAAGAACCCCGAGGTTTCAATTTTTGTTAAAATCAAACTAAGTTTAATTTTGGACCCTTTGGACCTTAATGTAGACCAATTTGAAAACGGGACCAAAAATTAAGAATCTACATACACAGTTAGATTCGGCATATTAAAGAACCCAAATTATTCAATTTTGATGAAATCAAACAAAGTTTAATTTTGGACCCTTTGGGCCCCTTTTTCCTTAACTGTTGGGACCCAAACTCCCAAAATCAATACCAACCTTCCTTTTATAGTCATAAACCTTGTGTTTAAATTTCATAGATTTCTATTTACTTATACTAACGCTATATGGTGCGAAAACCAAGAAAAATGCTTATTTGGGTCCCTTGTTGGCCCCTAATTCCTAAACTGTTGCGACCGAAACTCCCAAAATCAATACCAACCTTCCTTTTGTGGTCATAAACATTGTGTTTAAATTTCATTGATTTCTATTTACTTTAACTAAAGTTATTGTGCGAAAACCAAGAATAATGCTTATTTGGGCCCTTTTTTGGCCCCTAATTCCTAAACTGTTGAAACCAAAACTCCCAAAATCAATCCCAATCTTTCTTTTGTGGTCATAAACCTTGTGTCAAAATTTCATAGATTTCTATTAACTTAAACTAAAGTTAAAGTGCGAAAACCAAGAAAATGCTTATTTAAGCCCTTTTTGGCCCCTAATTCCTAAAATATTGGGACCAAAACTCCCAAAATCAATACCAGCCTTCCTTTTATGGTCATAAACCTTGTGTTAAAATTTCATAGATTTCTATTCACTTTTACTTAAGTTAGAGTGCGAAAACTAAAAGTATTCGGACGACGACGACGACAACGACGACGCAGACGAACGTCAACGTGATAGCAATATACGACGAAAATTTTTTCAAAATTTGCGGTCGTATAAAAAGCTAAGACGCCTTCAGCTCAAGGCGGAAAGAATGACATCTAAAGGAGCATGTGAAGCATCTGAAGGAGCAACCTATGACTCAGGTTTGTGTTATTATAAAAAGGAAGTTGTGGTATGATTGCAAATGCAACAACTCTCCACAAGAGACCAAATGACACAGAAATAAATAATTCTAGGTCACCCTTTGGCCTTTAATGCAAAGTCAGCTATAAAAGACCAAGAAACAAGAAATGTAGAACAGTTCAAATGAGATAACTAGAGACCTAATTTATGACCAATTACTCATGAACTGTTCAAGCTTATCAAATTTTATTGAAAGGTGTGAATGGGTCTACAATAATAAATTATAAAAAAAGGCATTCAGTTCTGAAATAAGTATGAAATGTATTTCTGTACACTTCACCTCATACAAAAAGTGTACATTGATTGAGATTAGTTGAAACCATGCACCATTTTTCACATTCCAGATGAAAATGACCAATTGAAATTTAGAATTTTATTAGAAAATGACCCATTATCAAACTTTTGATACTAATTACATGTACATGTTTGTTTATATAATTTGCTTGTTGTAGAAATTAGCCTTGGAGATCAAGATGCAGATATCCACCAGAAACCAAATGCCACACCAAAGCCAACATTTTCAAAAGTTGAGGGACTTATAAACACTACTACAGCCTTCATTATAATGGACTTAGAAACAACTGATTTGAGTATGTTAGCTGACATAAATAAATTATGTTTGAACATATATTTGAATATCGATTACTTCTATAAATCTAGAGCTTTTAAATATCATTTTTTTAAATCCCTAATATAAAAAATTTGTAAGGGTTCCGCAGAACCCAGTGTCTCGCCTATTTTTTCTGTAAATCGCTGGCTCAACAACAACGAGGAAAAAAATCCATAAAAATATTCCTCTTGTTACTATTTTATGATTGTAAGAAAATCTAAGTCCATTTAAAGGTAAATTACAGAAAAAACTGTCTTTTTACAAACTTTACTTCTGGATACAATCTTATGATCATAAATAAGCTTCTGTCTAAGTTTGGTACAAACCCAGGATAGTTTAAGAAAGTTATTTAAATTTTAAAAACTTTAACCACAGATTGAATGTTATGGTTCCCCTCAGAAAAACTAAGTCCATTTAAAAGTAAAATATGGAAAAAAATGGATTTATTTATTTACAAAATTTACTTCTGGATACTATCTAATGATCATAAACAAGCTTCTGTCCAAATTTGGTACAAACCCAGGATAGATTAAGAAAGTTATTAAAATTCTAAAAACTTTAACCACAGAGTGAATGTTATGTTTCCCCGCAGAAAAAAACTAAGTCCATTTATAAGTAAAATACGGAAAAAATGGAATTTTATTTTTACAAAATTTACTTCTGGATATTATCTTATGATCATAAACAAGCTTCTGTCCAAGTTTGGTACAAACCCAGGATAGTTTGAGAAAGTTATTAAAATTCTAAAAACTTTAACCACAGAGTGAATGTTGTGTTTCCCTGCAGAAAAAAAACTAAGTCCATTTATAGTAAAATACGGAAAAAATGGAATTTTATTTTTACCAAATTTACTACTGGATACTATCTTATGATCATAAACAAGCTTCTGTCAAAGTTTGGTAGAAATCCAGTACAGTTTAAGAAAGTTATTAAAATTTCAAAAACTTTAACCACAGAGTGAATAGTTGTTGACGCCGCCGCTGACGACAGAATGTAGGATCGCTTAGTCTCACTTTTTCGACTAAAGTCTAAGGCTCGACAAAAAGAAATGTGGCATGAATGCCAATGAGACAACTTCTCACAAGAGGCCAAATGGCACTGAAATTAACAACTATGTGTATGTCCTTCAACAATGAGCAAAGCCCATACCGCATAGTTAGCTATTAAAGAACATCTGTTTAAGTGTTGTAACACATAAACACATTTGGAACTTATAAAATACAGAATGTTGGAAAAGCGCACACAAGATAACAATATCAAATCACGATTACTTTCTTAATGTCCGACAGTCTCAAAATTCTGCTTCAATATACTTCAATGATTTTTCTTCTTGATCATGCTAAATTTCGAAGTAAAATGAATTTTCTTTTTTTTTCTTACAGTTAGGCAAAATGTTATTCCTCATATAACTCAGATAGCTGCCGTAGAACATGAAACTGGCAGCCAGTTTTCCTGTTATGTAGTACCAAAAGCTCCAATGTCATCAGGAGCTGAAGAAATAACAGGAATTGTGTGGGATGGGACGAACCTGAGACTAAATGGCAAAGTTGTTGCTGCATTACGTATATTTGAAGCGCTCAGTAATTTTTTCTTATGGCTGCAGAAATTCAATAATGCTGTTCTTATTGCCCATAATGGAAAAAAGTTTGACTTTTGTATTTTGTCAAATGCAGCTGTCAAATATAAATTATTCAACCTGTACTTGGAAAGCTGTGTTGCCTGTATTGACAGTATTGCTGTTATGAAATCCAAGATTCCAAAACTTCCAAAATATTCTCAACCTTACTTGGCAGAACATGTTTGCAATAAACATTATAATGCACATAATGCACTGGATGATGTGTCAATGTTAAATGAAATATTAAAAGCAGCACAGGTTTCTTCACTCAAATCAATCCATGTGTTCTTAGACAGTAGATGTTATTGTGTCCTGTTAAATTGTTCCCTTTAAAAAGTTTTGGATTCTCATATATTCTATGTATAATTTTTGGACTAGTTTGAATCTCGGTCTATTTCTGTAATTTATTCTTACATACTTTTGATTTTTTAACCCTGTATGCGTACATTGCCTATGTAAATTTTAAAATTGTTTGTATGCACATTGAACGACAAATTTATGTGACGTATATAATTTTTCTGACGTCGGACACTCAAGTAGATCCATGTGTTCGTGGATAGATTTTTGTGTCCTGTTAAATTGTTCCTTTTAAAAGTTTTGGATTCTCATAAATTCTATGTATAACTTTTGGACTAGTTTGATTTCTGTAATTTATTCTTACATACTTTTGATTTTTTAACCCTGTCTGCGCTCATTGCCTATGTAAAATTTAAAATTGTTTATAATCCAGGTACTTTGGATAACTATTGTATGCACATTGAACGACAAATTTATGTGACATATATAATTTTTCTGACGTCAGACACTCAAATCAATCCATGTGTTCGTAGATAGTAGATGTTGTTGTGTCCTGTTAAATTGTTATACGATGATGACTGATGTTCCCATATTTTGACTATTTTATTGATTGTGACTGTTTATTTAACGCATCATGTAAATGTAACGGAATTTGATGAGACTGTTATTAAAGTGAGAGGGTTAGCGCTATAGAACCAGGTTTAATCCACCATTTTCTACATTTGAAAATGCCTGTACCAAGTCAGGAATATGACAGTTCTTGTCCATTCGTTTTTGATGCGTTTTGTTTTTTTGTTTTTTGATTTTGCCAGGTGATTATGGACTTTCCAAATTGATTTTCCTCTGAGTTCAGTATTTTTGTGATTTTACTTTTTTCTTCAGCTGACCTCTTAAAGCATACATTCCCACCTGGTGATCATTTGCTCCAAGAAAACTTTAATATGAATAAGCTTAAGAATTTACCCAGCCTGCATTTTTTAATTGGTCAGGGTGTGGTGAAAATGACCACTGCAGAAAATATTTCAGGATCTGGTTTAAATTTTGACCACTTGAAACTTATCTGGAAACGTGAAGGCGAGGATGGACTTTCAAAAGTTTTATCTGCCAAAAACAGTATTGGTAAACCAAGAGTTTCTAGTGACAAAAAACTTGTATGCTCATTTGTTCAGAAGCTGTCTCAGCTTTTTGCAGACACATCAAGTGACTAACTTATATACTTTTAAACACAAAATTGATGTTATACATGTAGTTCAATTTTTTCAAGTGACATATCTTTATGAAAAAGTGAAGTCAAAATAATGTTATGCCATTTTGGGAATAATGTGACAATCAAGACAAAATATCAATTATTTTTGCTAAAAAGATTGTAAATGCTGTATTTTATGGAAAGTTTCAACTCATTTTTCTGGACTAGTGACAATTTGAAAAAAAGTTGTGTAATGTTAATTCTCTCTTATATCTAAATGAATTATAGGATATCTTTTGATAGGATTTGGTATGAACATCCATTGCAAGTTCCTCATGTCTAAAAAATAGTTGTTATTTGACATTGACCAAATTCCATGGATAAGTTAACTTATTTAATTATTAATGATCAAGTCCATATATCAGATACAACATGCAATATTTGGTGTTTTACAGGATTGATCCCATTTTCATGTTTTATTGATCAATGTTAATTTTTTCGTGTTTTTTTTTCAATTACTAGTTTGTAATAGCTTATTAGGTAAACTATATTTAATTTGGTTACATATAGTTTGTAAGGTGTATATATCTGTCTAGCAGATGTCATCTGACCTTGACTTTATTTTCATGGTTCATTGTTCAATGTGAACCATATTTGTTGTATGTAACAAGTGTGGCAAAAGTGTGTATGTCCATTTGGCAAGTGTATTCTTATCTTGACCTGATTTTCAGAAATAAGTTGTCCTTGTTAATCTTCTGTATTTAGTAAATGTATGTATTTACCTCTTGTTTCACATGTCAATGTGACAGAGTGTTTCGGAAAATAAAGCGTATTGTATTGTATTGTATTTAAAGTTTGGATAATTTCTAAGATAATATTAGTGATAGTGACATATTGGTCTGTCTTGATCTCATTGTGTGGTTCATTAGTAAAAGATCAGTTTTCGTGATGCGTTTTTTTTTCTAAACCAAATTTCTTGTATGAAATGATTGTCCAGCCTACATGTATCTATCTCACCTTGATCTCAAATTATACATTGATCCTTTGAATGCTTATTGAAGGTTTTGTTTTAACTGTATTAATATTATTCTTTTTTAAATTCAACATAAGGTATGACATTTCAGTTGGTCCTCTCTTGTAAGCTTTCTTTCTTTATTTTTCTAAACTGAAGATTTATCTGTATTCAATTAGAATTTCCTTTACTGACATATTTCATGATAAAAGTCTTAAAATTGATTGTATCTTCTGAACCATCATGACTATGTTATACTTTCTTTTGAAAAATCATGATAATGTGCAAATAAATATTGAAATGGGATTGAGTTTATTGAATTTCATTACAGAAGATATCTATTTTTTACTTTGTGCATGAAGAAGTATAAACCGGATCAAAAATATTTCAAGGGAGATAATTGACCTATCTGAGTTTAATATTGGAAATGAATGATGGGTATCCTTTAGTGAGCTCTAGTTAATGCTGGTATGAAATCAAAGAATAGGCATCCTCTGCATTCAATAAAGCCTGATGCTGTTTATGTGATGTCTGGTGTTACACATTTGACAAAAATCAGAAATATGTAGCAAAACCAGAAATATTGTCTATGATTACATTCTTCAAAAACCATAAACAAAAGACTACTAAACACAATATTCATTTTTTACATACATATACAAACATGAAATATATCCATGCATGTATTTTTACCATGTTACTAAAATAAATGTTTTACCAATAGGTTCTATCCGACGATATTCATTCAATAGATGGACAGGCTTCAACCCTTAGGTCAAAGGGTCAAAGGGCCATAAAAAATGTGATAAAATAAATATGTATACTAAGTACTATACTTTTAAATCATCCTACTTTTGACATGTTTCAATTACCTACTCTTGAAAAAAATTAGCAAACGGAGTGAATTGTCTAATTTATAGTCCTAAAATTACCTTGACCCTTGACCTTTTGACCTCAAGATTGAAGGTAATCCTTTATCTGCTGCATATCATAAAATTATCATAATTAACAAATGTAATACAAGGTTAAAGTACTTGAAGGTAAGTTTACTTTTTGAAAATTTAACAAAAAAAGGAGGTCACTGTCGGAAACGGAGAGAATTGTCTAATTTATAGTCCTAAAATTACTTGACCTTTGGCCTGTTGACCCCTTAAGGTTGAAATCAATCCTTGATGTTTAGAATATCATCAAATGGTCATTATTAACAAAGATAATAAAGATTATGGCACCAATAGGTTGATATACTTTTTAAAATTTAGCAAAAACAGTGATTATTGACTTATTTTTCCACAAAAAAATGACCTTGACCTTTGACCTTTTGAACTTTACATACCATAAACATCAGAATTTATTCCAATTATTAGTTAATGTGAAGTATGGTGACTTTTGATAAAGATTTACATGAATAATTCCAAAAAACAGTAGAACTCTTAAATCCAGTCTCCATTTGGAAACTATGACCTTGACACTATAAATCAAAATTTCTCTAAATCGGTACGGTAAAAGTTTCTAAATTTTTTTTTTAGGCTGGAACAATATCTGAAGTTAATTTAAGTGTCAATTTTGAATGCTCAGCTAATATAATTATTTTTGAACTGGTAAAGATATAAGATTGACAAATTTTAGACTTTTCTCCTTTTTCTATTATTAGTAACAATAACATAATTCTAACTAGAGGCTCTAAAGAGCCTGTGTCGCTCACCTTGGTCTATGTGAATATTAAACAAAGGAAGCAGATGGATTCATGACAAAATTGTGTTTTGGTGATGGTGATGTGTTTGTAAATCTTACTTTACTAAACAGTCTTGCTGCTTAGAATTATCTCTATCTATAATGAACTTGGCCCAGTAGTTTCAGTGGAAAATGTTAATAAAAATTTACAAATTTTATGAAAATTGTTAAAAATTGACTATAAAGGACAATTACTCCTTAGTGGGTCAATTGACCATTTTCAGATTTGCTCTAATTGCTTTGTTTTTTTAGTTATAAGCCAAAAACTGCATTTTACCCCCATATTCTATTTTTAGCCGTGGCGGCCATCTTGGTTGGTTGACCGGGTCACGCCACACATTTTTTAAACTAGATACCCAAAAGATGATTGTGGCCAAGTTTGGATTTATTTGGCCAAGTAGTTTCAGGGGAGAAGATTTTTGTAAAAGATAACTAAGATTTACGAAAAATGGTTAAAAATTGACTATAAAGGGCAATAACTCCTAAAGGGGTCAACTGACCATTTCGGTCATGTTGACTTATTTGTAAATCTTACTTTGCTGAACATAATTGCTGTTTACAGTTTATCTCTATCTATAATAATATTCAAGATAATAACCAAAAACAGCAAAATTTCCTCAAAATTACTAATTCAGGGGCAACAACCCAACAACGGGTTGTCCGATTTGTCTGAAAATTTCAGGGCAGATAGATCTTGACCTGATAAACATTTTTACCCCATGTCAGATTTCCACTAAATGCTTTGGTTTTTGGGTTAAAAGCCAAAAATTGCATTTTACCCCTATGTTCTATTTTTAGCCGTGGCGGCCATCTTGGTTGGTTGACCCAGTCACGCCACACATTTTTTAAACTAAATACCCCAAAGATGATTGTGGCCAAGATTGGATTAATTTGGCCAAGTAGTTTCAGAGGAGAAGATTTTTGTAAAAGATAACTAAGATTTACGAAAAATGGTAAAAAATTGACTATAAAGGGCAATAACTCCTAAAGGGGTCAACTGACCATTTCGGTCTTGTTGACTTATTTGTAAATCTTACTTTGCTGAACATAATTGCTGTTTACAGTTTATCTCTATCTATAATAATATTCAAGATAATAACCAACCAGATACTCCGCAGGGCGTAGCTTTATACGACCGCAGAGGTTGAACCCTGAAAGGTTGGGGCAAGTATGGACACAACATTCAAGCTGTATTCCTCTCTAAATTTGGATTGTGATTAAATAGCTGACACAGCATAGGTTTCTGACACAGAATGAATGTATTCAAATGAACTTAAAATTTTTGTTTTCTCTTAGAGCAATTCACTATGCTGTTGAATATTAATCCTCTCAAAAAAATGTTTGAAGAAATTTTCTTTTTATTTATGAAATTTCAAATGAGAAAAATTGAACCCAATTTTTTATTCACATCCCCCTTTCCCTTATTCCAAAACTAATTTCAATTAAAATATTCTAATGGAGTTTGCAACAATTACTACTCATTTAAATACATCATAAAATATTAAGATGTAAAAAAAAACTGCTTGTTATCACTGAATGGTAAAGATTATTTAAATTTATCAGTTGGTAGTAAAAAGTGAATATACATTGTATATTGTATATAACAAAGATTTAAGTTGATTCTGGACAAAGAAAGATAGACAAAATTCTTGCAGATATTTCTTGCTTACTATACTGGACAAAGAAAGATAACTCTTAATTAAAAAAAAATTTGCTATTTCACAATATTGTGAAATTAGATATTTCTTGCCATTGCACAATACTGTGCAATTGAAAAGACTTGCTATTGCACAATACTTAATATAATAATTTTAGATCCTGATTTGGACCAACTTGAAAACTGGGCCCATAATCAAAAATCTAAGTACATGTTTAGATTCAGCATATCAAAGAGGCCCAAGAATTTAATTTTTGTTAAAATCAAACTTAGTTTAATTTTGGACCCTTTGCACTTTAATTTAGACCAATTTTAAAACTGGACCAAAAATTAAGAATCTACATACACAGTTAGATTTGGCATATCAAAGAACCCCATTTATTCAATTTTTGATGAAATCAAACAATGTTTAATTTTGGACCTCAATTTGGGCCAACTTGAAAACTGGGCCAATAATCAAAAATCTAAGTACATTTTTAGATTCAGCATATCAAAGAACCCCAAGGTTTCAATTTTTGTTAAAATCAAACTAAGTTTAATTTTGGACCCTTTGGACCTTAATGTAGACCAATTTGAAAACGGGACCAAAAATTAAGAATCTACATACACAGTTAGATTCGGCATATTAAAGAACCCCAATTATTCAATTTTGATGAAATCAAACAAAGTTTAATTTTGGACCCTTTGGGCCCCTTTTTCCTTAACTGTTGGGACCCAAACTCCCAAAATCAATACCAACCTTCCTTTTATAGTCATAAACCTTGTGTTTAAATTTCATAGATTTCTATTTACTTATACTAACGCTATGGTGCGAAAACCAAGAAAAATGCTTATTTGGGTCCCTTTTTGGCCCCTAATTCCTAAACTGTTGCGACCGAAACTCCCAAAATCAATACCAACCTTCCTTTTGTGGTCATAAACATTGAGTTTAAATTTCATTGATTTCTATTTACTTTAACTAAAGTTATTGTGCGAAAACCAAGAATAATGCTTATTTGGGCCCTTTTTTGGCCACTAATTCCTAAACTGTTGAAACCAAAACTCCCAAAATCAATCCCAACCTTTCTTTTGTGGTCATAAACCTTGTGTCAAAATTTCATAGATTTCTATTAACTTAAACTAAAGTTATAGTGCAAAAACCAAGAAAATGCTTATTTGGGCCCTTTTTGGCCCCTAATTCCTAAAATGTTGGGACCAAAACTCCCAAAATCAATACCAGCCTTCCTTTTATGGTCATAAACCTTGTGTTGAAATTTCATAGATTTCTATTTACTTTTACTAAAGTTAGAGTGCGAAAACTAAAAGTATTCGGACGACGACGACGACGACGCCGCCAACGTGATAGCAATATACGACGAAAATTTTTTCAAAATTTGCGGTCGTATAAAAACAGCAAAATTTCCTCAAAATTACAAATTCAGGGGCAGCAACCCAACAACGGATTGTCTGATTCGTCTGAAAATTTCAGGGCAGATAGATCTTGACCTGATAAACATTTTTACCCCATGTCAGATTTCCTCTAAATGCTTTGGTTTTTGAGTTATAAGCCAAAAACTGCATTTTACCCCTATGTTCTATTTTTAGCCGTGGCGGCCATCTTGGTTGGTTGACCGGGTCACGCCACACATTTTTTAAACTAGATACCCCAATGATGATTGTGGCCAAGTTTGGTTCAATTTGGCCAAGTAGTTTCAGAGGAGAAGATTTTTGTAAAAGTTAACAACGACGACGGACGACGGACGACAAGACGCCGGACGACGCCGGACGCCGGACGCAAAGTAATGGGAAAAGCTCACTTGGCCCTTCGGGCCAGGTGAGCTAAAAATAGAATAGCAAAAAAACAAATTATTTTTTGCGTTTTATTTGAAAAGGTTTAATGTAAGGTTCATTTTGAAAGATAGATTAGTAAATTATACTACATAGATTTTTTAAAATTACATACTTTTTAAACCCCTCATTTGGCATTTGAGGACAAAAAAGGGGGGGGGCACTGAAACCCAGATCTGTTGTTAACCAAAAATATTTTGCGGATTTTTTTTTTATAGTAAGAACTCTTACATTCCTTGATAAAAAAGTAAAATATTTTGCATGTTGTTTATTTGCTAATTATGGGTCGGATACCTTAACTTTTAAATTATAAATATATGATCAACTTGTACGTCTGGCGTATTAAATTTTTAACCTGGTACCTTTTGTTGGCTATTATTCATTTGTTTCTCTGTCCTATATTTTCTCCAATTTATTTGTATTGTAGTCCTGTTTTGTAATGTTGTCAGTTTATTGTTATAATTATCATCGCCATTAAAGCGGGAGGTTTGGCATGCCCACCATTTTTATTTTAAAATGCCCTGTACCAAGTGAGTGAAATGGCCATTGTTATATTATAGTTCGTTTCCTGTGTGTGTTACATTTTATTGTTGTGTTTCTGTTGTATCGTAGTTCTCTTATATTCGATGCGTTTCCCTGAGTTTTAGTTTGACCCGGATTTATTTTTTTCTCTATCGATTTATGAATTTCTAACAGCGGTATACTACTGTTGCCTTTATTTAATGTATTGCTTAAGACTATTTTGATACGATCTAATAATTTTGTTATCATTGTCACTACAACAGATTGGTGTATGGGTCTTTTGACAGTTTGTTTGTTTCATTTTGTTTAATGACAACAAGTGCCATATTCAGGATATTGCGAGGTCTAATTTTGAATCAATACAAATTATTATTTTTGATATCAAAAACTATTTTAACCAATTACGTATAGGTTATTATTATTGCTTCTTTTCCTTAAAGCTGAGATATTCATATACTTTGGCTTACAAATTATGGAATAATAAAATTATCCCCTTTTAGTATAACTAATCACACAAAATGTATTAGTGGTCTATAAACAAAATCATTTTATTTTTGAAGATTTTGAAAACAAATACTGGATTTCTTTTATATGATCATCTATGTGCATGTGTTTTATAATAAAATTTAGCCATCTAAGTCTATAAAACACTTTCATATTTTTAGTTCAATTTTAAGGATCATATGACATATGACTAACTTTAACCTTGAGAAAAAAGTCCATTTGACCAAAAATATCTTAAACATCATTTTAGTGATGCATTATTTACTAGTTGAATACTGAGCATATACTGTAAAATATTACCTGATGTGTTTTGACCAAGGGACTGATACTAGCTTGTTCTACAAGATATCTTGTGGTCTCTAGTTGTCCCCAAAAAGCTGCCCGATGTAAAGCTGTGCATCCAGCACTCTATAATAATACCAAATAACAAGTAAATATTATGGACAATATTTTCTCAATGTCAATAATATACAACATATCCTACAACTGACATAAAACTTGTCTGATAAACTGGATAATGTTGTGTAATAAATAAAAACAAAATGTATATCACATGAATCAGTGGTCAAAACTGAACAAAAAGACCAGGTACACTTGTAATTGTATTGTACATAAACAACATGTTTTTTTTGTGTAATGTTAGCACTTCCATCAGAAATGTCATGTTAACAAAAACAATTTTTTTTCAAGAAATGCATAAAATATTTATATCAATTGATTCAGTGAAATGCACAGAGATAAATGAGATCTCACTTTATATAATTCTAGCAAGTATTTGTTGATATAATAATAAAATCTGTCTGATTATTATGGTTCAGAATAATGATCAATTTAAAAAAAAAAACTTTTTCAAAGATATATGAAAAATAGTTACATTTCCTGATTAAGTACGAGGAGACAAGAAAAATGAGACCCCACTTTATGTAATTATTACAAACAATATTTGTCCATTAAACCTGTCTTATTAACAACTTTATGTTGGTTAACAGTAATGTGATCAGACTTCGTAGATAACATACATTAAAACTGTCTAATTAACAACAGGATTTAGTGTAGATCCAGTAGTAGAATCATAAATTTTTAGAAAATATTTTTTTTAAAGAAAAATGAAAAAAAGTAGTATTTTCTGATTCAGAACAATACTATGAGTAAAATGAGACCCCACTTTATATAATTATTACTAACAATATTTGTTCATAAAACCTGTCTTATTAACATGATTAACAACATGATTTTGTGTTGATTAAAAGTAATGTGATCAGATTTAGTAGATAACATACATCTGTGATATCTTTGTTACATCTGTTCTCCAGGAGAAGTCGACATACTTCCACACGTCCATTCATGGCAGCCCACATTAATGCTGTCTGTCCTCCATACTCCTGGAATAATACAACTGACATCAAAACTTGTCTGATAAACTGGATAATGTTGTGTAATAAATATAAACAAAAATGACCAGTCACATTAATTAAAACTGTCTGATTAAAAACAGGATTTAGTGTAGATTCAGTAAAATCATAAATTTTATAAAAGTAAATTTTTCAAAGAAAAATGAAAAAAGTTATATTTTCTGATTCAGAACAATACTATGAGTAAAATGAGACCCCACTTTATATAATTCTGACAAATATTTGTTGTCCATTAAACCTGTATAATTTACAACAGGATTTAGTGTAGATTTCATTTATAATAAATTATTCAAAAAAGCATGAAAAAAGTTTTATTTCCTGATTTAGTACAACATAAAGAAAATGAGATCCTAAAACATGTTTAAATAAAGATTATTATTATTATCATTATTATTATTCATAGAAGCATTTGTTGTCCATTAAACATGTGTAATTAACAACAGGATTTAGTGCAGATTCAGTATAAATATTAATTTAAAAAAATTCAAAGAAAAGTTAAAAAGAGTAGTATTTTCAGATTCAGAACAATTATATGAGTTAAACGGAATTACATTTTGTATGAATCTTACAAATATTTGTCCTTTTTACAAGATGTTTCTACATTAGTTCATATCACTACCTGACCAAAGTTGTTAACACAACATCAAGTTAAACATAAGTGTAAAAAATTGTTTCATGTCAAGAGGCAAAATAAGAACTTCACCATCCATAACTCAAACAAAAAGAGAAATATTTTAAAATCAAACCATGCATGAATTTTTCCATTAAAACCGTCTTATTAAATTCAGAATTTTGATTTAATGTTGACTCAGTATAATGACTAAGTATCAGTTAACATACAGACCAATGGTAATTGAATAGTGCAGGTTTTATTATTGTGTGTTTTATTTTTAATACCAATGGTCTAAATAGGCCAAGGGGGAATCATAAAAAAACACATATGGTTTAACCCCTCCACATTTTGTGTGTGTACCAAATCAGACAACCTGGACCATATGTTGTTTGTTGTTATATTTGTTTGTCTATTTACTGAGCAGGTCATGTCTGGGCCATGTGTTGTGTGTTGTTATATTTGTTTGTCTATATACTATGAGAAGTCAGGTCCAGACCATGTGTTGTTAGTTGTTATATTTGTTTTGTCTATTTACTCTCAGTAGTCAGGTCCAGACCATGTGTTGTGTGTTGTTATATTTGTTTGTCTATATACTATGAGTAGTCAGGTCCAGACCATGAGTTGTAAGCTGTTGTATTTGTTTGTCTATTTACTCTGAGTAGTCAGGTCCAGACCCTGTGTTGTTTGTTGTTGTATTTGTTTGTCTATTTACTCTGAGTAGTCAGGTCCAGACCATGTGTTGTTAGTTGTTGTATTTATTGTCTATTTACTCTGAGTTGTCAGGTCCAGACCATGTGTTGTTAGTTGTTATATTTGTTTGTCTATTTACTCTGAGTAGTCAGGTCCAGACCATGTGTTGTTAGTTGATGTATTTGTTTGTCTATTTACTCTGAGTAGTCAGGTCCAGACCATGAGTTGTAAGTTGTTGTATTTGTTTGTCTATTTACTCTGAGTAGTCAGGTCCAGACCATGTTTTGTTAGTTGTTGTATTTATTGTCTATTTACTCTGAGTTGTCAGGTCCAGACCATGTGTTGTTAGTTGTTATATTTGTTTGTCTATTTACTCTGAGTAGTCAGGTCCAGACCATGAGTTGTTAGTTGATGTATTTGTTTGTCTATTTACTCTGAGTAGTCAGGTCCAGATCATGTGTTGTGTGTTGTTATATTTGTTTGTCTATTTACTCTGAGTAGTCAGGTCCAGATCATGTGTTGTGTGTTGTTGTATTTGTTTGTCTATTTACTCTGAGTAGTCAGGTCCAGACCATGTGTTGTCTGTTGTTATATTTGTTTGTCTATTTACTCTGAGTAGTCAGGTCCAGACCATGTGTTGTTTGTTGTTGTGTTTGTATGTCTATTTACTCTCAGTAGTCAGGTCCAGACCATGTGTTGTAAGTTGTTGTATTTATTTGTCTATTTACTCTGAGTAGTCAGGTCCAGACCATGTGTTTGGTTGTTATACTTGTTTGTCTATTACTCTGAGTAGTCAGGTCCAGACCATGTGTTGTTAGTTGTTATATTTGTTTGTCTATTCACTCTGAGCAGTCAGGTCCAGACCATGCTTTGTAAGTTGTTGTATTTATTTGTCTATTTACTCTGAGTAGTCAGGTCCAGACCATGTGTTTGGTTGTTATACTTGTTTGTCTATTACTCTGAGTAGTCAGGTCCAGACCATGTGTTGTTAGTTGTTATATTTGTTTGTCTATTTACTCTGAGCAGTCAGGTCCAGACCATGTGTTGTAAGTTGTTGTATTTATTTGTCTATTTACTCTGAGTAGTCAGGTCCAGACCATGTGTTTGGTTGTTATACTTGTTTGTCTATTACTCTGAGTAGTCAGGTCCAGACCATGTGTTGTTAGTTGTTATATTTGTTTTGTCTATTTACTCTCAGTAGTCAGGTCCAGACCATGTGTTGTGTGTTGTTATATTTGTTTGTCTATATACTATGAGTAGTCAGGTCCAGACCATGAGTTGTAAGTTGTTGTATTTGTTTGTCTATTTACTCTGAGTAGTCAGGTCCAGACCCTGTGTTGTTTGTTGTTGTATTTGTTTGTCTATTTACTCTGAGTAGTCAGGTCCAGACCATGTGTTGTTAGTTGTTGTATTTATTGTCTATTTACTCTGAGTTGTCAGGTCCAGACCATGTGTTGTTAGTTGTTATATTTGTTTGTCTATTTACTCTGAGTAGTCAGGTCCCGACCATGTGTTGTTAGTTGTTATATTTGTTTGTCTATTTACTCTGAGTAGTCAGGTCCAGACCATGTGTTGTTAGTTGATGTATTTGTTTGTCTATTTACTCTGAGTAGTCAGGTCCAGACCATGTGTTGTTAGTTGATGTATTTGTTTGTCTATTTACTCTGAGTAGTCAGGTCCAGACCATGAGTTGTAAGTTGTTGTATTTGTTTGTCTATTTACTCTGAGTAGTCAGGTCCAGACCATGTTTTGTTAGTTGTTGTATTTATTGTCTATTTACTCTGAGTTGTCAGGTCCAGACCATGTGTTGTTAGTTGTTATATTTGTTTGTCTATTTACTCTGAGTAGTCAGGTCCAGACCATGAGTTGTTAGTTGATGTATTTGTTTGTCTATTTACTCTGAGTAGTCAGGTCCAGATCATGTGTTGTGTGTTGTTATATTTGTTTGTCTATTTACTCTGAGTAGTCAGGTCCAGATCATGTGTTGTGTGTTGTTGTATTTGTTTGTCTATTTACTCTGAGTAGTCAGGTCCAGACCATGTGTTGTCTGTTGTTATATTTGTTTGTCTATTTACTCTGAGTAGTCAGGTCCAGACCATGTGTTGTTTGTTGTTGTGTTTGTATGTCTATTTACTCTCAGTAGTCAGGTCCAGACCATGTGTTGTAAGTTGTTGTATTTATTTGTCTATTTACTCTGAGTAGTCAGGTCCAGACCATGTGTTTGGTTGTTATACTTGTTTGTCTATTACTCTGAGTAGTCAGGTCCAGACCATGTGTTGTTAGTTGTTATATTTGTTTGTCTATTCACTCTGAGCAGTCAGGTCCAGACCATGCTTTGTAAGTTGTTGTATTTATTTGTCTATTTACTCTGAGTAGTCAGGTCCAGACCATGTGTTTGGTTGTTATACTTGTTTGTCTATTACTCTGAGTAGTCAGGTCCAGACCATGTGTTGTTAGTTGTTATATTTGTTTGTCTATTTACTCTGAGCAGTCAGGTCCAGACCATGTGTTGTAAGTTGTTGTATTTATTTGTCTATTTACTCTGAGTAGTCAGGTCCAGACCATGTGTTTGGTTGTTATACTTGTTTGTCTATTACTCTGAGTAGTCAGGTCCAGACCATGTGTTGTTAGTTGTTATATTTGTTTTGTCTATTTACTCTCAGTAGTCAGGTCCAGACCATGTGTTGTGTGTTGTTATATTTGTTTGTCTATATACTATGAGTAGTCAGGTCCAGACCATGAGTTGTAAGTTGTTGTATTTGTTTGTCTATTTACTCTGAGTAGTCAGGTCCAGACCCTGTGTTGTTTGTTGTTGTATTTGTTTGTCTATTTACTCTGAGTAGTCAGGTCCAGACCATGTGTTGTTAGTTGTTGTATTTATTGTCTATTTACTCTGAGTTGTCAGGTCCAGACCATGTGTTGTTAGTTGTTATATTTGTTTGTCTATTTACTCTGAGTAGTCAGGTCCCGACCATGTGTTGTTAGTTGTTATATTTGTTTGTCTATTTACTCTGAGTAGTCAGGTCCAGACCATGTGTTGTTAGTTGATGTATTTGTTTGTCTATTTACTCTGAGTAGTCAGGTCCAGACCATGTGTTGTTAGTTGATGTATTTGTTTGTCTATTTACTCTGAGTAGTCAGGTCCAGACCATGAGTTGTAAGTTGTTGTATTTGTTTGTCTATTTACTCTGAGTAGTCAGGTCCAGACCCTGTGTTGTTTGTTGTTGTATTTGTTTGTCTATTTACTCTGAGTAGTCAGGTCCAGATCATGTGTTGTGTGTTGTTATATTTGTTTGTCTATTTACTCTGAGTAGTCAGGTCCAGATCATGTGTTGTGTGTTGTTGTATTTGTTTGTCTATTTACTCTGAGTAGTCAGGTCCAGACCATGTGTTGTCTGTTGTTATATTTGTTTGTCTATTTACTCTGAGTAGTCAGGTCTAGACCATGTGTTGTTTGTTGTTGTGTTTGTATGTCTATTTACTCTCAGTAGTCAGGTCCAGACCATGTGTTGTAAGTTGTTGTATTTATTTGTCTATTTACTCTGAGTAGTCAGGTCCAGACCATGTGTTTGGTTGTTATACTTGTTTGTCTATTACTCTGAGTAGTCAGGTCCAGACCATGTGTTGTTAGTTGTTATATTTGTTTGTCTATTCACTCTGAGCAGTCAGGTCCAGACCATGTGTTGTAAGTTGTTGTATTTATTTGTCTATTTACTCTGAGTAGTCAGGTCCAGACCATGTGTTTGGTTGTTTTACTTGTTTGTCTATTTACTCTGAGCAGTCAGGTCCAGACCATGTGTTGTAAGTTGTTGTATTTATTTGTCTATTTACTCTGAGTAGTCAGGTCCAGACCATGTGTTGTTAGTTGTTATATTTGTTTGTCTATTTACTCTGAGCAGTCAGGTCCAGACCATGAGTTGTTAGTTGATGTATTTGTTTGTCTATTTACCCTGAGTAGTCAGGTCCAGACCATGTGTTGTTAGTTGTTATATTTGTATGTCTATTACTCTGAGTAGTCAGGTCCAGACCATGTGTTGTTTGTTGTTATATTTGTCTATTTACTCTTAGTAGTTAGGTCAGGTCCAGACCATGTGTTGTGTGTTGTTATATTTGTCTATTTACTCTTAGTAGTTAGGTCCAGACCATGTGTTGTAAGTTGTTGTATTTATTTGTCTATTACTCTGAGTAGTCAGGTCCAGACCATGTGTTGTTTGTTGTTGTATTTGTTTGTCTATTTACTCTGAGTAGTCAGGTCCAGATCATGTGTTATTAGTTATTGTATTTGTTTGTCTATTTACCCTGAGTAGTCAGGTCCGGACCATGTGTTGTTAGTTGTTGTATTTGTATGTCTATTTACTCTCAGTAGTCAGGTCCAGACCATGTGTTGTTAGTTGTTGTATTTGTATGTCTATTTACCCTGAGTAGTCAGGTCCAGACCATGTGTTGTTTGTTGTTGAATTTGTATGTCTATTACTCTCAGTAGTCAGGTCCAGACCATGTGTTGTTAGTTGTTGTATTTGTATGTCTACTGTGGATTCATTTATTTTCGTGAGTATCAATTTTTAGTGGATAGAGAAAAAAAGACGTTTCGTGGTATACGTAAATTCGTGGATCGCTGATTTCAGCCACAAAAATCAGATACGTAATTCGATGATTTCTTTTTGATTTAGGAGATCATATAACCAACCTCCTTGGTTTGATCAATAATAAAACAAACAAAAAAGAAGGAATTCATTAAAAAAGTTTGGAATTGTCAAAATCCTCGCTTGGTCATTTTAGGTTAAAGTGTTCATTAAAAACTTCTATTACAATAATGGACAAAGATAACTAATTATTTGTTTGTTTTACAATTTATAAATGCTTGTCGGGATTCTATAAGGCAATCAAAGTTTTATGATTGAAAGCTCATTTCCCTAATCACGATATAATAAACAGACATATAAGTAAAAGGTGTGAAAATAAATGTACCTGTCATAAACAATATTACCTACGGGCAATATCCCCGTACTTAATCCTATTGATTTTTAATTACTAGTAAACCAAACTATGACACGGTCATTAACAACTTGCAGTTATTTTCCATGAACAGTTTTAATCAATTTTAAAAAGTAAATTACCACTGATATTCGATATATTTATTATGGATTTAATTAAAATACTTGTATCTTCTTTCAATAAAAAACATGTTCGATGTTACAATGTTTATTGCTAGTCAACACTATACTAGAACTGCATAACGAAACCGGAAATAAACATCTGACTCCATACACATTTATCGGGATTATTCTTCGTTGAATTCTTAAATTCGTAGTTCTCTGTGACCCACGAAACCCACGACAATTGGTATACCACGAATAAAAATAAATCAACAGAATTTTCTCTGAGTAGTCAGGTCCAAACCATGTGTTGTTAGTTGTTGTATTTGTTTGTCTATTTACGCTGAGTAGTCAGGTCCAGACTATGTGTTGTTAGTTGTTGTATTTGTAACTCTATTACTCTCAAAAGTCAGGTCCAGACCATGTGTTGTAAGTTGTTATATTTGTATGTATATTACTCTCAGTAGTCAGGTCCAGACCATGTGTTGTTAGTTGTTGTATTTATTTGTCTATTACTCTCAGTAGTCAGGTCAAGACCGTGTGTTGTTAGTTGTTATATTTGTTTGTCTATTTACTCTGAGAAGTCAGGTCCAGACCATGTGTTGTTTGTTGTCATATTTGTTTGTCTCTTTACTCAGAGTAGTCAGGTACAGACCATGTGTTGTTAGTTGTTATATTTGTTTGTCTCTTTACTCAGAGTAGTCAGGTGCAGACCATGTGTTGTTTGTTGTTATATTTGTTTGTCTATTTACTCTGAGTAGTCAGTTCCAGACCATGTGTTGTTAGTTGTAATATTTGTATGTCTATTACTCTCAGTGGTCAGGTCCAGACCATGTGTTGTTAGTTGTTGTATTTATTTGTCTATTTACTATGAGTAGTCAGGTGCAGACCATGTGTTGTTAGTTGTTGCATTTATTTGTTTATTTACTCTCAGTAGTTAGGTCCAGACCATGTGTTGTTAGTTTTTGTATTTGTTTGTCTATTTACTCTAAGTAGTCAGGTCCAGACTATGTGTTGTTAGTTGTTGTATTTGTTTGTCTATTTACTCCAAGTAGTCAGGTCTAGAGCATGTGTTGTAAGTTGTTGTATTTGTATGTCTATTTACTCTCAGTAGTCAGGTCCAGACTATGTGTTGCTAGTTGCTGTTATATTTGTTTGTCTATTTACTCTCAGTAGTCAGGTCCAGATCATGTCTTGTTAGTTGTTGTATTTGTTTGTCTATTTACTATGAGTAGTCAGGTCCAGACCATGTGTTGTAAGTTGTTGTATTTGTATGTCTATTTACTCTGAGTAGTCAGGTCCAGACCATGTGTTGTTAGTTGTAATATTTGTTTGTCTTTTTACTCTGAGTAGTCAGGTCCAGACCATGTGCTGTTAGTTGTTATATTTGTTTGTCTGTTTACTCTGAGTAGCCAGGTCAAGACCATGTGTTGTGTGTTGTTATATTTGTTTGTCTATCTACTCAAGTAGTCAGTTCCAGACCATGTGTTTTTAGTTGTTATATTTGTTTGTCTATTTACTTGGAGTAATCAGGTCCAGGCCATATGTTGTTAGTTGTTGTATTTGTTTGTCTATTTACTCTCAGTAGTCAGGTCCAGACCATGTGTTGTTTGTTGTTGAATTTGTATGTCTATTACTCTCAGTAATCAGGTCCAGACCATGTGTTGTTAGTTGTTGTATTTGTTTGTCTATTTACTCTGAGTAGTCAGGTCCAGACTATGTGTTGTTAGTTGCTGTTATATTTGTGTGTCTATTTACTCTGAGTAGTCAGGTCCAGACCATGTGTTGTTAGTTGATGTATTTGTTTGTCTATTTACTCTGAGTAGTCAGGTCCAGACCATGTATTGTTAGTTGTTGTATTTGTTTGTCTATTTACTCTGAGTAGTCCGGTCCAGACCATGTGTTGTTAGTTGTTTTGTTTGTTTGTCTATTTACTCTGAGTAGTCAGGTCCAGACCATGTGTTGTTAGTTGTTGTATTTGTTTGTCTATATACTCTGAGTAGTCAGGTCCAGACCATGTGTTGTTAGTTGTTGTGTTTGTTTGTCTATTTACTCTGAGTAGTCAGGTCCAGACCATGTGTTGTTAGTTGTTGTATTTGTTTGTCTATTTACTCTGAGTAGTCAGGTCCAGACCATGTGTTGTTAGTTGTTGTATTTGTTTGTCTATTTACTCTGAGTAGTCAGGTCCAGACCATGTGTTGTTAGTTGTTGTATTTGTTTGTCTATTTACTCTGAGTAGTCCGGTCCAGACCATGTGTTGTTAGTTGTTGTATTTGTTTGTCTATTTACTCTGAGTAGTCAGGTCCAGACCATGTGTTGTTAGTTGTTGTATTTGTTTGTCTATTTACTCTGAGTAGTCCGGTCCAGACCATGTGTTGTTAGTTGTTTTGTTTGTTTGTCTATTTACTCTGAGTAGTCAGGTCCAGACCATGTGTTGTTAGTTGTTGTATTTGTATGTCTAATTACCATGAGTAGTCAGGTCCAGACCATGTGTTGTTAGTTACTGTATTTGTTTGTCTATTTACTCTGAGTAGTCAGGTTCAGACCATGTGTTGTGAGTTGTTGTATTTGTTTGTCTATTCAATCTGTTTATCATGTGTTGTTAATTGTTGTATTTGAGTCACTGAGTTTTCAATATTTGTGGCAATTCATATAAACCATTTTTATGAACTATCAAGAATATTACTTTTTCATAAGTAAAACTGATTTACATATATAGTGTTGAGTTTTGATATTCAATGTTACAAGTTTACCTTTTTAATATTCAATGTTACAAGTTTACCTACTTGATTATCAATGTTAGCTCCATTTGCTAGGCAAAGCTTCAAGTCCTCTACGCTCCCATTTTCAGCAGCTTCATAAAGTTTCTGTAAGTAAGAAATAGAGATTACATTTAGCAGAATGTGAAGAGTTAAGTTACTTAAATGGTTTTAACTCTAACACCAGAGAATAATTATCAAACACTTTCAAATTACAGATTTTTATTGGTAAATACATATAGACATTTAACTCTATCCAATTTCTCAACTGGAGACATCTTTTTGAATGTCACTTTTTCGTGCAGACCAAATAAACATCAATACTTTAAAAGACAACAAACTGAATTTACATCAATAATTTCAAAGATAATGCTCATTTTGGCCTCACTCCTTTTTCATAGTCTGTCAACATCAAAAAGACATCTTGATTCAACATTGTTATTTTTCTAATAACTGTAACAATGTTATGTACATGACGTCATAGTCAAGTACTTTCAATTTATAATTTAAAAGACAATAATCACAAACATATCAGCACAATAAATTAAATTACACTTAGCTGAGAGGGTAATAGAGCAAATTGTAACCCGTTGAAAGAACCGGAATTTTTTAAATAAAACCAAACTGCTGAAAATTACAGATGTTATATAATTTCAATTTAAACCAAAAACCACTTGGTCATTTTGTGGTAGCGTGTTCTCCTCTAAAGCAGAATTGATTGGGTTCGTTCCCAAGATGGGTCTAAACCAAAGACTAGAAAATTGTTTTAGCTGCTTATCTGCTAAGCAACATTTCAGTCTACAAAAGATTGGTGACTAATAAATCCAATTATTCACTGAGCATGCTGAGGGATATCAAAGAGTGAGGCCCTTATGGGGGTGTCCAAGTAATCACAAAATCACAAATTTTTAAACATCCCTACATATTATAACATGCTTATATTTTCTATCAGATAAACAATAAAAACACTTGACAGTTTTGACTTTAAAGAAGAAAAAAGCTTACGTAATTCCACACTTCCATTATCTCCTAAAATAGAAAAAAAAACATATTTATAAACTGTTGAGTAATTATTGTTACTGCTTCATGCAACTGAAAAAAAAAATATACTGTTTTTGGACTTATAAATACTGACCTATCTACGTATTCAGATATACACAACTAAATCTTTGTATCAACTAATAGCTCTATAGTGATCATCTACCTAAATATTGAAGGGACATAACTCTGGAAGAATAAATGCAAAAGGAATGTAACCAAGGCTATGTTTAAAATTTTTAAAAAAGCAGTTTGCTATAAAAAGCCACAAATAACAATTGTCAAACAATTCAAACTAGCAAACTAACTGCCATATTTATGTACAAACAATCAAAATTAAAAGAAATATGATATATACAGAAACAATAAACAACCACTGAATAACAGGCTCCTGACTTTGGACATGTTCATTCATTACATCATAAGAATGAAGCTTCTAAAGTAAACATAACTAGATATCATTGAGATGGGAGCCATCTCTATGGGCCCCGCTGTCAATAATGTGGGGTAAACAAGTTGTATGGATAATCTGATATGAAGCATTATTTGAAGTTATTACATAGTCTCACGTGTGATTTTAATCTAAGATTTTAAGTTAAAACTGATAAATATTCTCAACTTACTTTCATAGTATAAAAGTGATATGACTGCATGATGTGAACTCATTGTTGACTACTCTAAGGTGACTTCTGGATATATGGATTGATGTTTGAACAATATGTTTAAAGGTGCTGTCCAATTGATATTTGTCACATATTTTTAGAATTATGCCTTCCATGTATTATGACCCACCAAGTATAAAGTATGAAATATTACCGGTTCTCGAGAGGTAGAGCGGACACAATTTGTTAAGAACAACGAACGGATGGACAGACCGACGGACTGACCTTTGACTTAGGATGCATACATTATGACACATTCTCTGGAGTTGGTTAATATATATGTTAAATTGAAAATGTTTGTCAGGTATAAAGTATGAAATAATAACAGCTGTCCTCTCAAAATATAGTGTGGATCAAATTTGTTAGCGATGGACAGACCAACAGACAGACAGACCTTTGACCTAGGAAGTGGTACATACATCATGACACACCCTCTGGTGTTGGTTAAAATGGATGTCAAGTATACTATTTGAAATCATAACGGTTCTCAAGATATAGAGCGGACACAATCTTCACAACAGGACACAGGGTTGTCAACTGAAACCAATTTTTTTTTTTACATTGACCTTTGACCTAGGAAGTTGTACATACATCATGACACGCCCTCTGGTGGTGGTAAAAATGGATGTCAAGTATAAACTTTGAAATCATAACGGTTATCTAGATATGGAGCGGACACGATCTTCACCACAGGACACGGGGTTGTCAACTGAAACCAAAGTTTTTGACCTTGACCTTTGACCTAGATAGTTGTACAAACATCATGACACACCCTCTGGTGTTGGTTAATAATCATGTTAAGTATTAAGTATAAAGTCATAACGGTTATCTAGATATGAAGCGGACACAATCTTCACAAAAGGACACAGGGTTGTCAACTGAAACCAAAGTTTTTGACCTTGACCTTTGACCTAGGAAGTTGTACATACATCATGACACACCCTCTGGTGTTGGTTAAAATGGATGTCAAGTATAAACTTTGAAATCATAATGGTTCTCAAGATATAGAGCGGACACGATCTTCACCACAGGATACAGGGTTGTCATCTGAAACCAAAGTTTTTTTACCTTGACCTTTGACCTAGGAAGTTGTACACACATCATGACACGCCCTCTGGTGGTGGTTAATATACATGTAAAGTATAAAGTATGAAATCATAATGGTTCTCTAGATATGGAGCGGACACGAAAGTGTTACGGACGGACAGACGGACGGACAGACTGATCATTATAGGGTGACCCGCCTAAAGGCGGGGCCCTAATTAATGAACGTGCTACTATTGCATAATCACTATATATAAACCTTTGAAGCATAGCTTCAAATGCATCAAATAAAAACAATTGACCAAGCATTTTTGAGTTATTGTCCGAAAACTGGAAAACCCCATTTCTCGGAAACATAAAATCTAAAATTTATGAAAAACGAAATGGAGCTCACGGCAATAGATATATACCATTCACTAAAGTTTTATACAAATTGGGTAAAGCGTTTTGAGTTGATTTCCGACATGTTGACGACGGACAGATGGACGGACGGACAGAGGTATACCATAATACGTCCTGTAAACAGGCGTATAAAAAAACTGCACTGTAATGTACAATAAATCATTTCAACCACAGTTTTATTTGTTGGCTATTCTTTTCACACTCATTAAAGTCTGAATCAAATTGAGAAGACAACATTCTAATAGCTAAAAATTGAAATAATTTCTACAGCATTTAGTATTGATATAGTTAAACCAAACTTCTATCATATCAGATTTTAAACCGAAGCTTGAATAAGTGACATACATTAAATTAGCATCACATATCTGAATTTATACCATTATTATTGTCCGTTCAAATTATGAATCAAATGCAGAATTATAATATAATGTTTAACCTCATTTTGGTGACAAGAGATCATGCATCACATTCACTTTTCTGATAGAAAGTTGTCTTATTGGCAATCATACCACATATTCCTGTTTTTGAATCAATATCAAATTCAAAATGTAAAGATAAAACATTACAATAGTATAAATAAGAATTCTACAACAAAGGGAATTTACATATCCAATAAAAAGAGTGAAATAGCTAGTGAGGAGATTTCAATGCAAGAGTATATATACTAATAAATTTCTAGATCAAACCAGTGTGATCACTGAAGTGTAAAAATACATGTTTCACTGCTTTGCTTATTAAAAAAATAATTTAAGTCTTAAATAAACCCTACTTACCTAACATAAAAAGACATTAAATATGTACTTACCAAAAATAAAGTGAAATAAAAATCTGCTGAACTTTTCAACCACTCTTTATAAATTTTCAAACAAAATAATTGCAAAAAAAAATTTTAATATTTATAGGTACTAGTAATTGCACTGAACATTAATCTATATTTATTAGCATAAGTAAAATAAATAAATGGGGAATGTGTCCAAGGGACACAGATGATGCCCCTGCTTGCATACAATATTATAAGGGACAGAACTCAATAATGGTAAAACATGTAAAAGTGATGCCACCAAAATTGAAACTTTATCTGTGTTTTGCGGTAATAAGCATTGTGTACAAGTTTAATAACATTTGGTTGAAGGACACTTAAGTTAGTGAACGGAAACCAATTTCGGGAAGTACAGAAGTACGGGCCGACAGACAGACAAGGGTAAAACTTAATGCCCCCTCTGCTACGGTGTGGGCATAAAAAAGGAATACATATATGAATCACATTATCATTTCGTGTAATAATTGACCTTTCCCTCCTCAAACACACACTACTGTGAATAAAACAAGAATGCTGCTGCACATGCTGAAATGTCCTGCCTGCTTTACTTTTATGATTTACTTTATGTTGAAAGTGACAAAAAGACGAATGAAGCTGATTTGAACTTATCATTATCAATGACCCATGCAAATGAGTTCAAGGTCAGAGAAACCAAGCCAGACAGACATATGTACATTCTACACTCATTACATACACCAAATATAGTTGATCTATTGCCATAGTATACAAGAAACAGACACAACCATGAAACTAAATATTGACAAATGTACCATGGAAATGAAGTCACAGTCAGATGAACACTGCCTTACAGACATGTACACCTTACAATCATTCTATACATCAAATATAGTAAACCTAATTGCTTATAGTATCTGAGAAACAGAACTAACCAGGGAAACTTATCACTGACCAATGAACCATGAAAATGAGCTTAAGGTCAGATGAACCCTGCCAGACCGACGTGTACACCTTTAATTAATTTCGTACACCAAATATAGCTGACATATTGCTTGTAGTATTTCAGAAAAGGACTTTACTACTGAAACTTAATATTGAACCTTCTGAAATATAAGGCTTAATACAAATAGTTTATGGCACTGACGCGTAATAGGCATTTTACACCAATGTTGGTTGGCAGGCCGGGTCATGTGACACCTTTTTTAAACAAGATACTCTAATGATTTTTTTTTTTTTTTTATGGCCAGCATCATGAAAATCTAGACCTTGTCATTTGAAGATATTTTGTATTTATTGACTATATATTGACCTCTACATATTTCTGTTCTTGCTTTGTTGGGTTGCCTTCTCATCGATATATACTGTTGACATATTGCGGGAGTTATAATGTTGTGTTGTACCTGTTTAATATCATGAATATACGGTTGATATCAGTGTGCTGTACACAATGTAGCCTTAGCACTCAATTTTTTTTTCTATCCTTAACCCAAAGTTCACACATAACAAGGGGTACAATCAAAATCACGTGATGGATATACACACACCGGAAGTTACAGTCGAACTTGCCGCTTGAAAGATTAGTAGTTGCATTTTCTTGTTTATATCAATTAAATTTTGAATAATAAGTTGGCACACCGAATGTCGGATAGTATGTAGTTTTAAAATACAAAATTGTTTTTGCTAGAAAGCGTGCAGTTATTGCAAACACTTCAACACAGTTCCAAATTTTCGACGGATAACACACACACTCAATATTTTTTCAACGGATAACCACACACTTTGAATATTTTTATTCAAAATTTCATAAAATTGTTTTCTTTATGATTTGTTTGGCAAAATAAATGCATGTCTCAATTCAACACCGCTACTATTGATTTATACAATACTTTTTACGATAAACGCTTGGTTTATTGTTGAAAATCCAATTTTCCAGAATGATACCACACACACCGAAGAAAACAACGGATAACACACATACATTATTTAAGCTAATCGCAAAGAACGTAAAAACAAACAATCATCATGACATGCAGTTCGTACTAAGTGGTTGTCTCAATGAGTTTATAGTCTAACCCTTTCATTATTTAAGTTAATCTCGTATACATAATGAAATTTTGGTTAGTATTTGCGGAAACATTTGTGCGACTTGTGATTGTGATTCGACCTTTAAATTATTTCCACAGTGTTTGCACAAATGTGACATATTCTATAAATAAATAGAAAGAAAATTGATTTTTTTTAAATGAATATAAGAAAAATATAAATAATCTAACAATAGATATAATCTATTTAAAAACTTCTCTCATCGCTTCTGTTTTAAGATATGTTGGTGTCATGCGTGAGTTACTACTACGGGAGATGTTAACGACTATGACTGGCTATAAAGCCTTTTTACGGTAGGAAAACTGAAATTTATGTATGTATATTGATATGCAAATGAGATGATTTCGGTTCTGTATGTTAATCAAACCTGTTCGCCCTTCGTTATACAAATGCGTTAAGTCCCTTCGATTAACATTCTTCGATAAACACTCAAGGTCGTGAAAGCTGCAAAATGATTTGTCGAACAGAACACCATTTCGAGTTCACTTGTATAAAAATTTTAAGACCTCTAACCAGGTTTTGTAAGATACACCACGCGACATATAAGAAAATTAAAGCAATGAGAGATTGCTTTTCAATTAAAATGTTATATAGGTTAAGGCTTATATTAAATTGTTCTTATGTTTTTAGTATAATGTAGTAAAATACATCATTGACTTTGCTTGAAACTTTGTACATACCTTCAGTTTCGGTTTGTGTGTTGGTGTGTGTGTGTGTGTGTGTGTGTGTTATCCGTTAAATTAATGGGATGTGTGTGGTATCATTTGTGAAAATCGGCCATTCTCCTGTCAGACGACCATTTATCGTAATTATTTGATTGATTAAATCAAAATTAACGATGATGAATTAAAAAATGCATTCTTTTTCCACTAAAAACTCCCATAACATTGACTTTTCAGAAATTTTGTTATAAAAACATATGAGGTGTGTGTGTTATCTGGTGAAATTTTGGAACTGTGTCAAAGTGTTAGCATTAACTGCACGCTTTCCAGCAAGGACAATTGTGTATTTCAAAACTAGATAGTATCCGACATTCGGTGCACTACCTTATTTATTATATTTTATTGATATAAACAAGTAAATACGACTACTTACCTTTCAAGCGGTCTGCTCGACTGTTACTTCCGGTGTGTGTATATCCATCACGTGATTTTGATTGTACCCCTTGCATAAGTTTAACCTATCTATTTTGAAGAAAAAACAATTTTGCAATGATTTCATGTTCGTGTGTGTCTCATTTACTATAAAATATTGGTCTTGGGTATTATGAATGTTAAAACAATTTAGTTAATTATCTCCCCTTATAGAGTTTGAATATTTTACATTTGAAACAAATTTCAGTATTAAAATGATCCTTTATAGTTCACATTTGATGTACTTACCTAGAACAACAGCCTGCCTGGACAGGGATCAAATCCACTGGACAAGGTTCAACTTGACTGGAAAGGGTCAACTTGACTGGACAGGGATCAACTCCACTGGACAAGGATCAACTAAACTGGACAGGGATCAAATCGACTGGACAGGGATTGACTCGACTGGACAGGGATCAAACAAATACTGATGATATATGTTCAAAATGAGAATATGAATGTTTCTATTTCATGTTGAAATATAATTATTACATATTATAAAGATGCTTGTTTATATTGTTTGATACAAATTTGGTTGCTGTCTCATTGATATAGACCTCTAAACCTTCATTTTTACAAGATGTTTTTAGGGTCTTGTTTATTACATTAAAAAAAAACTATTGTTGATATTTTGAATGTAAAATATATCTGTTAATTATCTCCCCCTGTCAGAGTAAAAATTCTACATTTGCCTCTTTTTTAAAAAAAATTTCAGTAGTAAATAATTCTATCTAGTTCACATACAATTAAGCTTACCTATAATAGGAAGCCGACTGGACAAGAATCACATTGACTGGACAATGGTCACACTGACTGGACAATGATCACAAGGACTGGACAATTATCAAATAAAAATGAATAATAGGTCCGAGTACACAGTTATTTCGTAGTGCATTTCTTTTAGACAATAAATGTAAATAAAAAAAATCCCACCTGCGCTTTCTCAATAACATGTTTACAGTGTGTTGTACTACTTTTGGGACAAATTATATCAAAATTATAGAAAACTTCATCAGCTCTAACTCAAAATATGGACAATTTTGTGTTAAGGGGGTCTTGAAATCTTTTGACAGCTTCCGAAGTGCTAATTTTTGACCTTTTTCAGCTGGACCTAATCACTACTTTACCTAAATATTTATGACCCAAATTTTTTTACAGTGTCATTTCACCCCCCCCCCCCCCCAACTTGCTATATGAGGCATAAAACAAGGAGAATTAAATTTGGAAGGGGTATAACAAAAATTGGCAAGTAACACACTGTCCACATTAAGGACTATATTCGTGAACAACGAAAATCAAAGGACGATAACTGTGTACTCGGACCTAATAGGATAGAAAAAGTTGACCAATCTTTATAAAACTTGGTATGACACAAGCCTAATATATTATAAGACTGCTTACAAAGTTTCATAGCAATAGGATATATATTATAGACACTATGATTAATTCTATATTCAACTTTACGTGTTAAATTTGGACGTTAAAATTGAGAAATTTCAACTATCAACATTTGGGGCTTTTAAAATTAAAATATTGCAAAAAAATACTTTTACAATGCCTTAATATATAATACATCATGTATTTAAAGCAATAGAGTACTCATTTTATATATCAGACTTAGCATAATTTTTCAAAAGTCAAATTTATATGAGCCTGTGCCTAAAAATGGAGGTTTTCCAATGAAGGGGAGCCTTACATGAAGATGTAATATTTTCCAGCAATTTTAAATTTGTGAAGCTTTTTGATTATAAATTATCCTTACATATGTACTTAATGTACTTTAAATGGAAAGAAAACTTACAAATAACATATCATATTAGTTTAAAAGGGTCTTAGGCCAAGTATGACTAAAAATAATTTAGGGTCAATTTAGGCCGTAGCACATATTTACATTTAAAAATGCATATTGAAGCTATAGGAAATAAAAAATTGTGTCTTTTCTATAATTTCTATACTCAAGTGACATGATACAATGAATCTGAGCACAAAAAGCCTCTTACATTCAACTTTTTGAGCAGACAGTATGGTCTGATACAAAGATTTTTCACTTTTTAGTGAAATACTTGCATGCAATTTTAGTCTCAACAGGCTTATATTTGAACCACATGGTATCCTACAGAGGTAAAGAAAGATATTATGTGAAATGAAACAGGTACAAAAGACATTGTTAAGTGCTTTTTATACAAATTTAGTGAGGTCTTTATTATGGACTTCAACTTTTATGTACCATGCTCCTCACATTTAACTTGATCCAAACAGGGCGTTAGATGAGGGTCATTTATACAACACACTTTGCTCATATTGTCTGAGATAATCTTCTTTTCTGTAAATTCAGAGTTCACAAATGAGTAATACAACTGGATTAAATCATAGAATCACCAAAATTGACACATGAAAACATGTCAGATAGAAAGTCAAAATGCCACTTATGCATCAAAATTGAAAAAGCTATGAAATGCTTATTTTGACCATATAATGCCAAAATTGGTTATTTTTGCAGAAATTCTATCAAATAAAAGTTTAAATCTTTTAGTTTTATGCTATTTGACAAATTGACACCATCAAATCATTCAGGGAAGTTGCCAAAGTACAGATTCTATATTTCTTGATTTCACCTCTTAGGTCCGAGTACACAGTTATTTCGTAGTGCATTTCTTTTAGACAATAAATGTAAATAAAAAAAATCCCACCTGCGCTTTCTCAATAACATTTTTACAGTGTGTTGTACTACTTTTGGGACAAATTATATCAAAATTATAGAAAACTTCATCAGCTCTAACTCAAAATATGGACAATTTTGTGTTAAGGGGGTCTTGAAATCTTTTGACAGCTTCCGAAGTGCTAATTTTTGACCTTTTTCAGCTGGACCTAATCACTACTTTACCTAAATATTTATGACCCAAATTTTTTTACAGTGTCATTTCACCCCCCCCCCCCCCCAACTTGCTATATGAGGCATAAAACAAGGAGAATTAAATTTGGAAGGGGTATAACAAAAATTGGCAAGTAACACACTGTCCACATTAAGGACTATATTCGTGAACAACGAAAATCAAAGGACGATAACTGTGTACTCGGACCTAATAGGATAGAAAAAGTTGACCAATCTTTATAAAACTTGGTATGACACAAGCCTAATATATTATAAGACTGCTTACAAAGTTTCATAGCAATAGGATATATATTATAGACACTATGATTAATTCTATATTCAACTTTACGTGTTAAATTTGGACGTTAAAATTGAGAAATTTCAACTATCAACATTTGGGGCTTTTAAAATTAAAATATTGCAAAAAAATACTTTTACAATGCCTTAATATATAATACATCATGTATTTAAAGCAATAGAGTACTCATTTTATATATCAGACTTAGCATAATTTTTCAAAAGTCAAATTTATATGAGCCTGTGCCTAAAAATGGAGGTTTTCCAATGAAGGGGAGCCTTACATGAAGATGTAATATTTTCCAGCAATTTTAAATTTGTGAAGCTTTTTGATTATAAATTATCCTTACATATGTACTTAATGTACTTTAAATGGAAAGAAAACTTACAAATAACATATCATATTAGTTTAAAAGGGTCTTAGGCCAAGTATGACTAAAAATAATTTAGGGTCAATTTAGGCCGTAGCACATATTTACATTTAAAAATGCATATTGAAGCTATAGGAAATAAAAAATTGTGTCTTTTCTATAATTTCTATACTCAAGTGACATGATACAATGAATCTGAGCACAAAAAGCCTCTTACATTCAACTTTTTGAGCAGACAGTATGGTCTGATACAAAGATTTTTCACTTTTTAGTGAAATACTTGCATGCAATTTTAGTCTTAACAGGCTTATATTTGAACCACATGGTATCCTACAGAGGTAAAGAAAGATATTATGTGAAATGAAACAGGTACAAAAGACATTGTTAAGTGCTTTTTATACAAATTTAGTGAGGTCTTTATTATGGACTTCAACTTTTATGTACCATGCTCCTCACATTTAACTTGATCCAAACAGGGCGTTAGATGAGGGTCATTTATACAACACACTTTGCTCATATTGTCTGAGATAATCTTCTTTTCTGTAAATTCAGAGTTCACAAATGAGTAATACAACTGGATTAAATCATAGAATCACCAAAATTGACACATGAAAACATGTCAGATAGAAAGTCAAAATGCCACTTATGCATCAAAATTGAAAAAGCTATGAAATGCTTATTTTGACCATATAATGCCAAAATTGGTTATTTTTGCAGAAATTCTATCAAATAAAAGTTTAAATCTTTTAGTTTTATGCTATTTGACAAATTGACACCATCAAATCATTCAGGGAAGTTGCCAAAGTACAGATTCTATATTTCCTGATTTCACCTCTTAGGTCCGAGTACACAGTTATTTCGTAGTGCATTTCTTTTAGACAATAAATGTAAATAAAAAAAATCCCACCTGCGCTTTCTCAATAACATTTTTACAGTGTGTTGTACTACTTTTGGGACAAATTATATCAAAATTATAGAAAACTTCATCAGCTCTAACTCAAAATATGGACAATTTTGTGTTAAGGGGGTCTTGAAATCTTTTGACAGCTTCCGAAGTGCTAATTTTTGACCTTTTTCAGCTGGACCTAATCACTACTTTACCTAAATATTTATGACCCAAATTTTTTTACAGTGTCATTTCACCCCCCCCCCCCCCCAACTTGCTATATGAGGCATAAAACAAGGAGAATTAAATTTGGAAGGGGTATAACAAAAATTGGCAAGTAACACACTGTCCACATTAAGGACTATATTCGTGAACAACGAAAATCAAAGGACGATAACTGTGTACTCGGACCTAATAGGATAGAAAAAGTTGACCAATCTTTATAAAACTTGGTATGACACAAGCCTAATATATTATAAGACTGCTTACAAAGTTTCATAGCAATAGGATATATATTATAGACACTATGATTAATTCTATATTCAACTTTACGTGTTAAATTTGGACGTTAAAATTGAGAAATTTCAACTATCAACATTTGGGGCTTTTAAAATTAAAATATTGCAAAAAAATACTTTTACAATGCCTTAATATATAATACATCATGTATTTAAAGCAATAGAGTACTCATTTTATATATCAGACTTAGCATAATTTTTCAAAAGTCAAATTTATATGAGCCTGTGCCTAAAAATGGAGGTTTTCCAATGAAGGGGAGCCTTACATGAAGATGTAATATTTTCCAGCAATTTTAAATTTGTGAAGCTTTTTGATTATAAATTATCCTTACATATGTACTTAATGTACTTTAAATGGAAAGAAAACTTACAAATAACATATCATATTAGTTTAAAAGGGTCTTAGGCCAAGTATGACTAAAAATAATTTAGGGTCAATTTAGGCCGTAGCACATATTTACATTTAAAAATGCATATTGAAGCTATAGGAAATAAAAAATTGTGTCTTTTCTATAATTTCTATACTCAAGTGACATGATACAATGAATCTGAGCACAAAAAGCCTCTTACATTCAACTTTTTGAGCAGACAGTATGGTCTGATACAAAGATTTTTCACTTTTTAGTGAAATACTTGCATGCAATTTTAGTCTCAACAGGCTTATATTTGAACCACATGGTATCCTACAGAGGTAAAGAAAGATATAATGTGAAATGAAACAGGTACAAAAGACATTGTTAAGTGCTTTTTATACAAATTTAGTGAGGTCTTTATTATGGACTTCAACTTTTATGTACCATGCTCCTCACATTTAACTTGATCCAAACAGGGCGTTAGATGAGGGTCATTTATACAACACACTTTGCTCATATTGTCTGAGATAATCTTCTTTTCTGTAAATTCAGAGTTCACAAATGAGTAATACAACTGGATTAAATCATAGAATCACCAAAATTGACACATGAAAACATGTCAGATAGAAAGTCAAAATGCCACTTATGCATCAAAATTGAAAAAGCTATGAAATGCTTATTTTGACCATATAATGCCAAAATTGGTTATTTTTGCAGAAATTCTATCAAATAAAAGTTTAAATCTTTTAGTTTTATGCTATTTGACAAATTGACACCATCAAATCATTCAGGGAAGTTGCCAAAGTACAGATTCTATATTTCCTGATTTCACCTCTTAGGTCCGAGTACACAGTTATTTCGTAGTGCATTTCTTTTAGACAATAAATGTAAATAAAAAAAATCCCACCTGCGCTTTCTCAATAACATTTTTACAGTGTGTTGTACTACTTTTGGGACAAATTATATCAAAATTATAGAAAACTTCATCAGCTCTAACTCAAAATATGGACAATTTTGTGTTAAGGGGGTCTTGAAATCTTTTGACAGCTTCCGAAGTGCTAATTTTTGACCTTTTTCAGCTGGACCTAATCACTACTTTACCTAAATATTTATGACCCAAATTTTTTTACAGTGTCATTTCACCCCCCCCCCCCCCAACTTGCTATATGAGGCATAAAACAAGGAGAATTAAATTTGGAAGGGGTATAACAAAAATTGGCAAGTAACACACTGTCCACATTAAGGACTATATTCGTGAACAACGAAAATCAAAGGACGATAACTGTGTACTCGGACCTAATAGGATAGAAAAAGTTGACCAATCTTTATAAAACTTGGTATGACACAAGCCTAATATATTATAAGACTGCTTACAAAGTTTCATAGCAATAGGATATATATTATAGACACTATGATTAATTCTATATTCAACTTTACGTGTTAAATTTGGACGTTAAAATTGAGAAATTTCAACTATCAACATTTGGGGCTTTTAAAATTAAAATATTGCAAAAAAATACTTTTACAATGCCTTAATATATAATACATCATGTATTTAAAGCAATAGAGTACTCATTTTATATATCAGACTTAGCATAATTTTTCAAAAGTCAAATTTATATGAGCCTGTGCCTAAAAATGGAGGTTTTCCAATGAAGGGGAGCCTTACATGAAGATGTAATATTTTCCAGCAATTTTAAATTTGTGAAGCTTTTTGATTATAAATTATCCTTACATATGTACTTAATGTACTTTAAATGGAAAGAAAACTTACAAATAACATATCATATTAGTTTAAAAGGGTCTTAGGCCAAGTATGACTAAAAATAATTTAGGGTCAATTTAGGCCGTAGCACATATTTACATTTAAAAATGCATATTGAAGCTATAGGAAATAAAAAATTGTGTCTTTTCTATAATTTCTATACTCAAGTGACATGATACAATGAATCTGAGCACAAAAAGCCTCTTACATTCAACTTTTTGAGCAGACAGTATGGTCTGATACAAAGATTTTTCACTTTTTAGTGAAATACTTGCATGCAATTTTAGTCTCAACAGGCTTATATTTGAACCACATGGTATCCTACAGAGGTAAAGAAAGATATTATGTGAAATGAAACAGGTACAAAAGACATTGTTAAGTGCTTTTTATACAAATTTAGTGAGGTCTTTATTATGGACTTCAACTTTTATGTACCATGCTCCTCACATTTAACTTGATCCAAACAGGGCGTTAGATGAGGGTCATTTATACAACACACTTTGCTCATATTGTCTGAGATAATCTTCTTTTCTGTAAATTCAGAGTTCACAAATGAGTAATACAACTGGATTAAATCATAGAATCACCAAAATTGACACATGAAAACATGTCAGATAGAAAGTCAAAATGCCACTTATGCATCAAAATTGAAAAAGCTATGAAATGCTTATTTTGACCATATAATGCCAAAATTGGTTATTTTTGCAGAAATTCTATCAAATAAAAGTTTAAATCTTTTAGTTTTATGCTATTTGACAAATTGACACCATCAAATCATTCAGGGAAGTTGCCAAAGTACAGATTCTATATTTCCTGATTTCACCTAATAGGATAGAAAAAGTTGACCAATCTTTATAAAACTTGGTATGACACAAGCCTAATATATTATAAGACTGCTTACAAAGTTTCATAGCAATAGGATATATATTATAGACACTATGATTAATTCTATATTCAACTTTACGTGTTAAATTTGGACGTTAAAATTGAGAAATTTCAACTATCAACATTTGGGGCTTTTAAAATTAAAATATTGCAAAAAAATACTTTTACAATGCCTTAATATATAATACATCATGTATTTAAAGCAATAGAGTACTCATTTTATATATCAGACTTAGCATAATTTTTCAAAAGTCAAATTTATATGAGCCTGTGCCTAAAAATGGAGGTTTTCCAATGAAGGGGAGCCTTACATGAAGATGTAATATTTTCCAGCAATTTTAAATTTGTGAAGCTTTTTGATTATAAATTATCCTTACATATGTACTTAATGTACTTTAAATGGAAAGAAAACTTACAAATAACATATCATATTAGTTTAAAAGGGTCTTAGGCCAAGTATGACTAAAAATAATTTAGGGTCAATTTAGGCCGTAGCACATATTTACATTTAAAAATGCATATTGAAGCTATAGGAAATAAAAAATTGTGTCTTTTCTATAATTTCTATACTCAAGTGACATGATACAATGAATCTGAGCACAAAAAGCCTCTTACATTCAACTTTTTGAGCAGACAGTATGGTCTGATACAAAGATTTTTCACTTTTTAGTGAAATACTTGCATGCAATTTTAGTCTCAACAGGCTTATATTTGAACCACATGGTATCCTACAGAGGTAAAGAAAGATATTATGTGAAATGAAACAGGTACAAAAGACATTGTTAAGTGCTTTTTATACAAATTTAGTGAGGTCTTTATTATGGACTTCAACTTTTATGTACCATGCTCCTCACATTTAACTTGATCCAAACAGGGCGTTAGATGAGGGTCATTTATACAACACACTTTGCTCATATTGTCTGAGATAATCTTCTTTTCTGTAAATTCAGAGTTCACAAATGAGTAATACAACTGGATTAAATCATAGAATCACCAAAATTGACACATGAAAACATGTCAGATAGAAAGTCAAAATGCCACTTATGCATCAAAATTGAAAAAGCTATGAAATGCTTATTTTGACCATATAATGCCAAAATTGGTTATTTTTGCAGAAATTCTATCAAATAAAAGTTTAAATCTTTTAGTTTTATGCTATTTGACAAATTGACACCATCAAATCATTCAGGGAAGTTGCCAAAGTACAGATTCTATATTTCCTGATTTCACCTCTTAGGTCCGAGTACACAGTTATTTCGTAGTGCATTTCTTTTAGACAATAAATGTAAATAAAAAAAATCCCACCTGCGCTTTCTCAATAACATTTTTACAGTGTGTTGTACTACTTTTGGGACAAATTATATCAAAATTATAGAAAACTTCATCAGCTCTAACTCAAAATATGGACAATTTTGTGTTAAGGGGGTCTTGAAATCTTTTGACAGCTTCCGAAGTGCTAATTTTTGACCTTTTTCAGCTGGACCTAATCACTACTTTACCTAAATATTTATGACCCAAATTTTTTTACAGTGTCATTTCACCCCCCCCCCCCCCCCCAACTTGCTATATGAGGCATAAAACAAGGAGAATTAAATTTGGAAGGGGTATAACAAAAATTGGCAAGTAACACACTGTCCACATTAAGGACTATATTCGTGAACAACGAAAATCAAAGGACGATAACTGTGTACTCGGACCTAATAGGATAGAAAAAGTTGACCAATCTTTATAAAACTTGGTATGACACAAGCCTAATATATTATAAGACTGCTTACAAAGTTTCATAGCAATAGGATATATATTATAGACACTATGATTAATTCTATATTCAACTTTACGTGTTAAATTTGGACGTTAAAATTGAGAAATTTCAACTATCAACATTTGGGGCTTTTAAAATTAAAATATTGCAAAAAAATACTTTTACAATGCCTTAATATATAATACATCATGTATTTAAAGCAATAGAGTACTCATTTTATATATCAGACTTAGCATAATTTTTCAAAAGTCAAATTTATATGAGCCTGTGCCTAAAAATGGAGGTTTTCCAATGAAGGGGAGCCTTACATGAAGATGTAATATTTTCCAGCAATTTTAAATTTGTGAAGCTTTTTGATTATAAATTATCCTTACATATGTACTTAATGTACTTTAAATGGAAAGAAAACTTACAAATAACATATCATATTAGTTTAAAAGGGTCTTAGGCCAAGTATGACTAAAAATAATTTAGGGTCAATTTAGGCCGTAGCACATATTTACATTTAAAAATGCATATTGAAGCTATAGGAAATAAAAAATTGTGTCTTTTCTATAATTTCTATACTCAAGTGACATGATACAATGAATCTGAGCACAAAAAGCCTCTTACATTCAACTTTTTGAGCAGACAGTATGGTCTGATACAAAGATTTTTCACTTTTTAGTGAAATACTTGCATGCAATTTTAGTCTCAACAGGCTTATATTTGAACCACATGGTATCCTACAGAGGTAAAGAAAGATATTATGTGAAATGAAACAGGTACAAAAGACATTGTTAAGTGCTTTTTATACAAATTTAGTGAGGTCTTTATTATGGACTTCAACTTTTATGTACCATGCTCCTCACATTTAACTTGATCCAAACAGGGCGTTAGATGAGGGTCATTTATACAACACACTTTGCTCATATTGTCTGAGATAATCTTCTTTTCTGTAAATTCAGAGTTCACAAATGAGTAATACAACTGGATTAAATCATAGAATCACCAAAATTGACACATGAAAACATGTCAGATAGAAAGTCAAAATGCCACTTATGCATCAAAATTGAAAAAGCTATGAAATGCTTATTTTGACCATATAATGCCAAAATTGGTTATTTTTGCAGAAATTCTATCAAATAAAAGTTTAAATCTTTTAGTTTTATGCTATTTGACAAATTGACACCATCAAATCATTCAGGGAAGTTGCCAAAGTACAGATTCTATATTTCCTGATTTCACCTCTTAGGTCCGAGTACACAGTTATTTCGTAGTGCATTTCTTTTAGACAATAAATGTAAATAAAAAAAATCCCACCTGCGCTTTCTCAATAACATTTTTACAGTGTGTTGTACTACTTTTGGGACAAATTATATCAAAATTATAGAAAACTTCATCAGCTCTAACTCAAAATATGGACAATTTTGTGTTAAGGGGGTCTTGAAATCTTTTGACAGCTTCCGAAGTGCTAATTTTTGACCTTTTTCAGCTGGACCTAATCACTACTTTACCTAAATATTTATGACCCAAATTTTTTTACAGTGTCATTTCACCCCCCCCCCCCAACTTGCTATATGAGGCATAAAACAAGGAGAATTAAATTTGGAAGGGGTATAACAAAAATTGGCAAGTAACACACTGTCCACATTAAGGACTATATTCGTGAACAACGAAAATCAAAGGACGATAACTGTGTACTCGGACCTAATAGGATAGAAAAAGTTGACCAATCTTTATAAAACTTGGTATGACACAAGCCTAATATATTATAAGACTGCTTACAAAGTTTCATAGCAATAGGATATATATTATAGACACTATGATTAATTCTATATTCAACTTTACGTGTTAAATTTGGACGTTAAAATTGAGAAATTTCAACTATCAACATTTGGGGCTTTTAAAATTAAAATATTGCAAAAAAATACTTTTACAATGCCTTAATATATAATACATCATGTATTTAAAGCAATAGAGTACTCATTTTATATATCAGACTTAGCATAATTTTTCAAAAGTCAAATTTATATGAGCCTGTGCCTAAAAATGGAGGTTTTCCAATGAAGGGGAGCCTTACATGAAGATGTAATATTTTCCAGCAATTTTAAATTTGTGAAGCTTTTTGATTATAAATTATCCTTACATATGTACTTAATGTACTTTAAATGGAAAGAAAACTTACAAATAACATATCATATTAGTTTAAAAGGGTCTTAGGCCAAGTATGACTAAAAATAATTTAGGGTCAATTTAGGCCGTAGCACATATTTACATTTAAAAATGCATATTGAAGCTATAGGAAATAAAAAATTGTGTCTTTTCTATAATTTCTATACTCAAGTGACATGATACAATGAATCTGAGCACAAAAAGCCTCTTACATTCAACTTTTTGAGCAGACAGTATGGTCTGATACAAAGATTTTTCACTTTTTAGTGAAATACTTGCATGCAATTTTAGTCTCAACAGGCTTATATTTGAACCACATGGTATCCTACAGAGGTAAAGAAAGATATTATGTGAAATGAAACAGGTACAAAAGACATTGTTAAGTGCTTTTTATACAAATTTAGTGAGGTCTTTATTATGGACTTCAACTTTTATGTACCATGCTCCTCACATTTAACTTGATCCAAACAGGGCGTTAGATGAGGGTCATTTATACAACACACTTTGCTCATATTGTCTGAGATAATCTTCTTTTCTGTAAATTCAGAGTTCACAAATGAGTAATACAACTGGATTAAATCATAGAATCACCAAAATTGACACATGAAAACATGTCAGATAGAAAGTCAAAATGCCACTTATGCATCAAAATTGAAAAAGCTATGAAATGCTTATTTTGACCATATAATGCCAAAATTGGTTATTTTTGCAGAAATTCTATCAAATAAAAGTTTAAATCTTTTAGTTTTATGCTATTTGACAAATTGACACCATCAAATCATTCAGGGAAGTTGCCAAAGTACAGATTCTATATTTCCTGATTTCACCTCTTAGGTCCGAGTACACAGTTATTTCGTAGTGCATTTCTTTTAGACAATAAATGTAAATAAAAAAAATCCCACCTGCGCTTTCTCAATAACATTTTTACAGTGTGTTGTACTACTTTTGGGACAAATTATATCAAAATTATAGAAAACTTCATCAGCTCTAACTCAAAATATGGACAATTTTGTGTTAAGGGGGTCTTGAAATCTTTTGACAGCTTCCGAAGTGCTAATTTTTGACCTTTTTCAGCTGGACCTAATCACTACTTTACCTAAATATTTATGACCCAAATTTTTTTACAGTGTCATTTCACCCCCCCCCCCCCCCCCAACTTGCTATATGAGGCATAAAACAAGGAGAATTAAATTTGGAAGGGGTATAACAAAAATTGGCAAGTAACACACTGTCCACATTAAGGACTATATTCGTGAACAACGAAAATCAAAGGACGATAACTGTGTACTCGGACCTAATAGGATAGAAAAAGTTGACCAATCTTTATAAAACTTGGTATGACACAAGCCTAATATATTATAAGACTGCTTACAAAGTTTCATAGCAATAGGATATATATTATAGACACTATGATTAATTCTATATTCAACTTTACGTGTTAAATTTGGACGTTAAAATTGAGAAATTTCAACTATCAACATTTGGGGCTTTTAAAATTAAAATATTGCAAAAAAATACTTTTACAATGCCTTAATATATAATACATCATGTATTTAAAGCAATAGAGTACTCATTTTATATATCAGACTTAGCATAATTTTTCAAAAGTCAAATTTATATGAGCCTGTGCCTAAAAATGGAGGTTTTCCAATGAAGGGGAGCCTTACATGAAGATGTAATATTTTCCAGCAATTTTAAATTTGTGAAGCTTTTTGATTATAAATTATCCTTACATATGTACTTAATGTACTTTAAATGGAAAGAAAACTTACAAATAACATATCATATTAGTTTAAAAGGGTCTTAGGCCAAGTATGACTAAAAATAATTTAGGGTCAATTTAGGCCGTAGCACATATTTACATTTAAAAATGCATATTGAAGCTATAGGAAATAAAAAATTGTGTCTTTTCTATAATTTCTATACTCAAGTGACATGATACAATGAATCTGAGCACAAAAAGCCTCTTACATTCAACTTTTTGAGCAGACAGTATGGTCTGATACAAAGATTTTTCACTTTTTAGTGAAATACTTGCATGCAATTTTAGTCTCAACAGGCTTATATTTGAACCACATGGTATCCTACAGAGGTAAAGAAAGATATTATGTGAAATGAAACAGGTACAAAAGACATTGTTAAGTGCTTTTTATACAAATTTAGTGAGGTCTTTATTATGGACTTCAACTTTTATGTACCATGCTCCTCACATTTAACTTGATCCAAACAGGGCGTTAGATGAGGGTCATTTATACAACACACTTTGCTCATATTGTCTGAGATAATCTTCTTTTCTGTAAATTCAGAGTTCACAAATGAGTAATACAACTGGATTAAATCATAGAATCACCAAAATTGACACATGAAAACATGTCAGATAGAAAGTCAAAATGCCACTTATGCATCAAAATTGAAAAAGCTATGAAATGCTTATTTTGACCATATAATGCCAAAATTGGTTATTTTTGCAGAAATTCTATCAAATAAAAGTTTAAATCTTTTAGTTTTATGCTATTTGACAAATTGACACCATCAAATCATTCAGGGAAGTTGCCAAAGTACAGATTCTATATTTCCTGATTTCACCTCTTAGGTCCGAGTACACAGTTATTTCGTAGTGCATTTCTTTTAGACAATAAATGTAAATAAAAAAAATCCCACCTGCGCTTTCTCAATAACATTTTTACAGTGTGTTGTACTACTTTTGGGACAAATTATATCAAAATTATAGAAAACTTCATCAGCTCTAACTCAAAATATGGACAATTTTGTGTTAAGGGGGTCTTGAAATCTTTTGACAGCTTCCGAAGTGCTAATTTTTGACCTTTTTCAGCTGGACCTAATCACTACTTTACCTAAATATTTATGACCCAAATTTTTTTACAGTGTCATTTCACCCCCCCCCCCCCCCCCCAACTTGCTATATGAGGCATAAAACAAGGAGAATTAAATTTGGAAGGGGTATAACAAAAATTGGCAAGTAACACACTGTCCACATTAAGGACTATATTCGTGAACAACGAAAATCAAAGGACGATAACTGTGTACTCGGACCTAATAGGATAGAAAAAGTTGACCAATCTTTATAAAACTTGGTATGACACAAGCCTAATATATTATAAGACTGCTTACAAAGTTTCATAGCAATAGGATATATATTATAGACACTATGATTAATTCTATATTCAACTTTACGTGTTAAATTTGGACGTTAAAATTGAGAAATTTCAACTATCAACATTTGGGGCTTTTAAAATTAAAATATTGCAAAAAAATACTTTTACAATGCCTTAATATATAATACATCATGTATTTAAAGCAATAGAGTACTCATTTTATATATCAGACTTAGCATAATTTTTCAAAAGTCAAATTTATATGAGCCTGTGCCTAAAAATGGAGGTTTTCCAATGAAGGGGAGCCTTACATGAAGATGTAATATTTTCCAGCAATTTTAAATTTGTGAAGCTTTTTGATTATAAATTATCCTTACATATGTACTTAATGTACTTTAAATGGAAAGAAAACTTACAAATAACATATCATATTAGTTTAAAAGGGTCTTAGGCCAAGTATGACTAAAAATAATTTAGGGTCAATTTAGGCCGTAGCACATATTTACATTTAAAAATGCATATTGAAGCTATAGGAAATAAAAAATTGTGTCTTTTCTATAATTTCTATACTCAAGTGACATGATACAATGAATCTGAGCACAAAAAGCCTCTTACATTCAACTTTTTGAGCAGACAGTATGGTCTGATACAAAGATTTTTCACTTTTTAGTGAAATACTTGCATGCAATTTTAGTCTCAACAGGCTTATATTTGAACCACATGGTATCCTACAGAGGTAAAGAAAGATATTATGTGAAATGAAACAGGTACAAAAGACATTGTTAAGTGCTTTTTATACAAATTTAGTGAGGTCTTTATTATGGACTTCAACTTTTATGTACCATGCTCCTCACATTTAACTTGATCCAAACAGGGCGTTAGATGAGGGTCATTTATACAACACACTTTGCTCATATTGTCTGAGATAATCTTCTTTTCTGTAAATTCAGAGTTCACAAATGAGTAATACAACTGGATTAAATCATAGAATCACCAAAATTGACACATGAAAACATGTCAGATAGAAAGTCAAAATGCCACTTATGCATCAAAATTGAAAAAGCTATGAAATGCTTATTTTGACCATATAATGCCAAAATTGGTTATTTTTGCAGAAATTCTATCAAATAAAAGTTTAAATCTTTTAGTTTTATGCTATTTGACAAATTGACACCATCAAATCATTCAGGGAAGTTGCCAAAGTACAGATTCTATATTTCCTGATTTCACCTCTTAGGTCCGAGTACACAGTTATTTCGTAGTGCATTTCTTTTAGACAATAAATGTAAATAAAAAAAATCCCACCTGCGCTTTCTCAATAACATTTTTACAGTGTGTTGTACTACTTTTGGGACAAATTATATCAAAATTATAGAAAACTTCATCAGCTCTAACTCAAAATATGGACAATTTTGTGTTAAGGGGGTCTTGAAATCTTTTGACAGCTTCCGAAGTGCTAATTTTTGACCTTTTTCAGCTGGACCTAATCACTACTTTACCTAAATATTTATGACCCAAATTTTTTTACAGTGTCATTTCACCCCCCCCCCCCCCAACTTGCTATATGAGGCATAAAACAAGGAGAATTAAATTTGGAAGGGGTATAACAAAAATTGGCAAGTAACCACACTGTCACACATTAAGGACTATATTCGTGAACAACGAAAATCAAAGGACGATAACTGTGTACTCGGACCTAATAGGATAGAAAAAGTTGACCAATCTTTATAAAACTTGGTATGACACAAGCCTAATATATTATAAGACTGCTTACAAAGTTTCATAGCAATAGGATATATATTATAGACACTATGATTAATTCTATATTCAACTTTACGTGTTAAATTGGACGTTAAAATTGAGAAATTTCAACTATCAACATTTGGGGCTTTTAAAATTAAAATATTGCAAAAAAATACTTTTACAATGCCTTAATATATAATACATCATGTATTTAAAGCAATAGAGTACTCATTTTATATATCAGACTTAGCATAATTTTTCAAAAGTCAATTTATATGAGCCTGTGCCTAAAAATGGAGGTTTTCAATGAAGGGGAGCCTTACATGAAGATGTAATATTTCCAGCAATTTTAAATTTGTGAAGCTTTTGATTATAAATTATCCTTACATATGTACTTAATGTACTTTAAATGGAAAGAAAACTTACAAATAACATATCATATTAGTTTAAAAGGGTCTTAGGCCAAGTATGACTAAAAATAATTTTAGGGTCAATTTAGGCCGTAGCACATTATTTACATTTAAAAAATGCATTATTGAAGCTATAGGGAAATAAAAAATTGTGTCTTTTCTATAATTTCTATACTCAAGTGACATGATACAATGAATCTGAG